>NW_006439757.1:6354306-6445293 GCF_000325575.1 Pteropus alecto
TATAGAGGTAATTTATATTTAAATGCATCGTTGAAAGACTATTCTATTTACACTTCAGCTCACTCTTTCTTTTCTCTTCCTACTGGGAATGTATATGCTTTCTCTGGGGCACCTTTAATAAGTCAGAAGGAATTTGACCTGTCCATCAGAATCACTTAAATAAAACTTGGAAACTGATGAATAGGAATAGACTTTCTGAGGAATGAACAAGAAAACTACACAATTTATATATAAGGTGGACCCTTGAACTCTCAGAAAACTTAGGTCATCCCTTGGTACCCATGGAGGATAGGTTCCAGGAACCCCTGTGGATACCAAAATCCATGAATACTTAAGCATCCTTTATAAAATGGTATAGATCAATGCATACAGTCATCCCTCCTCATCCATGGACTCTCATCTGGGGATCAAAAACAATACAGGTATTCTATGAAAAAAACTCCATGTATAAGGGGACGCATGCAGTTCAAACTCATTATGTTAAAGGGTCAACTGTGTACACTTTTCTTATAGAAGCAAGCATAAGGTAGTAGTTGGTTTATGTAGCAATGGCCATTGGATATGCTTCTTACCTCAACCAGAGCAAGAGCAAAACCATCTCCAGCCTCCAAAGAATTTATAAGATGAGGAAGCAATATTGGTGTCAAAATAACTTGGAGTCAATGGGCCAAGTAGATAAAGCAGTCTCACTGTGATATCATATTCTGTTTATACAGAGAAAGTTAGTAGTCATATTCCCAAACCTCAGTTCTTCAATGGAACTCTAAAATTTTAGATCAAGAATGTGGAAAATGTTTCCTTCCACCTACTAGTCCTTGTCTTTTGGGAATTAAATAGATAAGAGTAGGGGATATCTGTTATTTTATTTTAGTTATCCAAGTCCGGCTAAACACTTCAGGTTTGAAATTACATGAAAGCTAAGCTTCACAAAGCTGAGGGTGTTGAGCACTGTATCTGAGGGTGCTGAGCACCGTAACCATTTGATTGTCCTATTTCTTCACAGCTTTGTTCTCCAGGAACTTGTCTCTGAGGAAACACATGGAAGCCAGTAGGCCTGGAAGGATATATAAGTCGCTGCATAGGACTAAGTAAAGTTTCCAGAATGATCTCTAATGTGAGATGATATCCGTAGGAACTTGCCAATGGCTAATTCTATGGAACAGAGATGCCGGAAAACTAGAAAACTGAAGCTAGAACAAAAGATAGTGGTAGAAGTTTCATAAGGATGGGATATGTTGGATAATGTAGCCGAATAGTTCTTAGAAGTAACGAGGGAGGAGATTGAAAAGAGTGCTAACCAAGACAGGATTACCTGCTAAAGATCACAGCTGTTAATCCTTAGTCCAGATATCTGCCTTACAAAGTTCCTTAGACCGAATGGTGACTGCTGTTCTATTGGCTCAGTGTGAATGTGCCCAAATGGAAGTTGGAATTGATTATTGTGACCTTTGCTGATGGCTTTAAAAGAGTAATCATTGTGAACAAAAATGCTGGCAGAAAAGTCCACTAAAGAAAGGCAATCAATATCCAGATTCTCTGCCTTGAGAAAACTAGAAAACTGTGAGTTTGGGAGGGTGAAGAGTTGATGAATAGTGAACTGCCCTCTTTCTGTTTTCGTAACTGCTTTGAACTTAAGAGTCAGATGGATGGTTTCCATTGATTGGATGAAGGGCAGCAGGATGAACACAATTTGGACATGGATTTCATTTCAGATGGTTCGTCAGATATTCTCTTGTGTTGCTAGAGATCACATATGGTAACAGAATGTTTTCTGCTGGGATGAAAGAAGATTAATAGTCAATGAGGTATAAAACCCTAATTGACAAATTATGAACACTGCTGACCCTAGCAAGTGGATGGAATTGTATAATATCATTCTCTTTCTATTCTTGATTAAATTAATTATATCTCCTGAGAAAAAGAGGACTATAGCTGATCATTTCTTAAGACTAAGACTTGACTGGAAAAAGACCAACATGATTTTCTAAAGATTAATGACCCTGACAGTTCTCTTGTGTTACTAGATAATGAATCAGCCTTTTCTAATACTAGGCAGGAGGAAAATCTGTGAAGGGTTTCAGCTTCCTTCTAAGTTTTCCAGTGATATCAGTGCAACTACTGAGCAGCTGGTACCCAAGCTCAGACTGTTATTTTATCATTTTTTAGGGATACTCAAACACTCTCTGCATAAAAAGTATAGAACGTATTTTGGGAAAATTTCTGTCCTAGAAAACCGTGTTATTTCCAGCTGTGTCTGTCTGAAACATTCCTCTCCAAAGGATGCCAAGAGAGCAGGGGATCATTTTTTTTTTCATTCTATGGGTAATTTTTCTTCTTATAACACTAGTTGCCAAATATGATCTTTGGCGAGTTTGTCTGAGCTCTTTCAGTATGATATACCACCTCATGCTTTGGGCATGTACTGTGACCTTAGCTAAGTGACTACACACACACACACACACACACACACAACTTTTTTTGGTTAGAGTAGTGAGTAAATTATGTTACATATAAAACACCTTTATGACTTTTAATTGGTAAATATTCACTTAAATGTGCCTTGCAAATTCTCACAATCATTGAATTTTAATGCTTTAAACTAACTCATATTTAAACAATATCAAGACAATTTCCTGACCATAGTAGTATATGTATATACCAATTCATGAAATTCATAGAACATTGTTTAATAAAAATCACTCAAGTTTCAAATATCAATTTTCCCATTCTATTAGCAACTTTGTTATAATTTCCAGAGCAGCTCCCCAAATCCTAGAATTTTGGTCTTGGCTAGCAGATCCAGGCAGAGATACTAAATGGTCCTAAATATTGACCTTTTCATCACCCAAAGAGAAGTCTAAATTCTTATGTAAATTTGTGTTTTTGAAATTGTGTGGGAAAAATAACCAATTTGCTATTTCTAAGAGAGATACTTTAGATTTCTGAATTATTGAAATGCATAGGTTTAATCAATTGGTTAATATTACACCTAAGTTTCAAAATCTAAGATGTATGCCTAAAGAAAAAATATAATAAATTTGAGGGAGAAAATATCTTAATCGCTGTACTGAATTATTTCTAAAGCAGCTTGCAGAAAATAAACAATACAATTACATTCTTTACCTCTATCTATAAAAGATTACTAAAAAGTATTTCATTCAAAATGTTTTACACAATTTTCCTTTTTCTACTCAATTTTATTTATACATCTTTTCTGAAACTTCTCATATATCTAAATCCCAATTCAATAATCTCTATCTCCTCTCAGGTGTGTTTCTTCCTCTTTTCTGCTTCCTTTCCCTTTCTTGAAACTTTCCTTAAGTTGAGCAACCTAGCTTCTTAATTAAGAATATATATATTTTTAAATTCAGAATACCAAACAGTGATGAAAACAAATAGACAGATATAGTGATTTTAGAAGTCAGACATAAGAGGTACAACTCTCAATGTTCACATAAATTTTTCTTCGATCTCCACATATATTTGTTACCTGATAAATCTCTAATATTAAGGATGGAAGTTGAGACAATAAAAGCCTAAGAAGGTAAGGATCAGGTGGAAAAACAGTACAACAATACCCTCTTCACGTCAGCATTTTCCTCTTTTCACTATGCATTACATGAACGTCCATGACTATTCTTAAAGAGACATTTATTCTCTTTTCATTAATGAAATTCAGATAGTTTTACTGTTTTTATTATCCACACTGCAGTTCCTCTTAAAGTTTTGCCTTGAAAAGTAAGAAACATCTTTTCTCCTTACATATACTTCATAAAGTGAAAAATGCAAGATGTTATAGACAAATGTTCACATTTTAAAGACAATCTTTTGTTTATTAAAATAAAATGGGTTTAAGATGTTTGGTGAGAAAGCATTTCCACACTATTTGTTGAGATTGTAGGCATAGCTGCCTGGAAATGGGATTCTGTCCATTATCTGCTCTTATTTTGGGTTTAATGGCATATTTTGGTTCAAGAAAGGCACAAACATGATGTCCACTGGTATCCATTAAGGATACTAGGTTTTAAAATGTGTATTTAAATAACTATAATGCTAAGTGAATTGGTTGGGACCACTGAAATACACAGGGAAATTGGGGATTCATTCTTAACACCATATTGGGTCTGTTTGCATTTACCTTTTGGGTGATCTTACAATCATCTTTTTTTGAAACTCTCCAGGAAATTTAGAATTCAGTGTTAGTTGTTACTCACTCCATTCCTTAGAAATGAGACTTGCGCCCACATATATTTCATGTCTGCTAAAAAGAATTTTAAAAAGTTCTAAAGTGGTTACCAACACTAAAATTTTAGTACTTTATGAAATCTCAAAAAAGAATCTTTTCTTACTTTATGTCATAGTCATCATTATAATTGTCAATTTGCTTCATGATTACTTTAAATTTTCATATCATTTATATAATGTCTTTATTTATCTTACAAAAACAATTTGTGACAGGTAAAAGCAGAAGTGTTATTATGTGTTTTTCTTAACTCTTCCCTGTGTTTTCCTTGTCAACATTCATTGAAACCAGTCTTGAAAGATCATTTTCATCATGACGTGCTGTCAGATTTATCCATGTCACACTCAGTGATATAACTAGTGCTATATCCACATATCATCTGAATATAAAGTTGCCACTAACATATGAGTCATTAAAGAGTTCAATGATGCTTTATGTCTAAAAATAACAGTATAAACATTCTAAAATTATTTAAATTTTGGACATAAGAGGTTTAAAGATTTTTAGTAAAATATAAAAATTAAATTCTCAGATTGCAAAAATTAAAAACTTTCCTGCACTTATATATGAATCAAAGTCATTTAAGTTAAATATTGACATTCTACAAAGGCAATAATTTTTGGCAAATGACAAATTCTCCCTTGTCGGAAGCTAATCATTATTAAGAAAAGTATTTTAGCATAGTCACACAGAATGGAATCTCTGAGTATACAATTACGGTTTGCCTTTTGATTAGCTGTTTGGCTACAAATAAATTTCTTTTTATAGAGAAAAGGCCTAAATACTATTATTCTTAGAATTCTCATTATTTTAATTACAGAAACCATGATAATTTTCCCCAAAGGTTAATTTGCTTTAGAATTTTGTAGCTCAGTTCTTTATTATAGATTACTCCAATTTCCCTGGAGTAGAAGTGGTACTAATCAAAGAAGAGACAGAGAAATTTATAGTTATAATTAATTAAATACTTAAATCTACATATTGGAGCTCATCGAAAAATATATAATTTTAAAACTTTATTTGAACTAGTTTCAATGAACACCTGATTTAATCTATGTGCACATTTTCTTAATAATAATCTTTCCTGAAGTCAAATAGTTATTCAAACTTACTCTTTTCAGACTTAGCCAGATCTCTAATTGACTTCATAATATCTAACTTACAGATGTTATCTTACAAGGGTTCATTTTAAGTTCCCAACTTTAGCTCATTCCCACCTCACCCCCTGCCAAATAATATGTTGCTTCATAGCTAACAGAAAAACCTGAGTTTTTAACATATTCTGATCTCACCTCACTATAGCAATAAACACACACACCATTTATAAAATTAACTTAAAATCATTCTTGTCTCTGGTTATTATCCCTTTCCACATCTGAGGCATTAATCATATGAATATGCTCTTCATTTCTAATGTGTTCAAGCTCTTGTAAAGTGTTCCTTTATAGCTTTACATATTCTCAAGATTTTAATATTTTGTAAATGAGTAATTTAAAGTATGTTTTGGGGACTAGTTGATCTCTCATTCAAACTATTTGAAATGCGGTTTACTTGGAACCTACATATGCTCCTCATTTTCTTCCTCTTCCATTTGACTTTCACTCTTGTACTACTGTATGTAGCAAAGTCTTTATTTAAAGGCATCAATAGGTTCTTGGAAACCTCGACTTTAGGCTAAAGGACATACAATGAAACCAATTTAAGCTAAAGGACAATGAAACCAGCTCCTCCGGCATATTTCTGGTCATAAAAACATCACTGAACTTCTAAATAAAGACCCAAAACACTTCTAATATTAAACATTGAAATAAATGTGAGCTATATATACACATTTAAGAAAGATTAATAAAAACAAGTGCGATAACGATTTTTTAACCCGCTATTTCAGTGCAAGATCTCAGGTGGCTGGAGCTTATCTTGGAGCTCAGGGTGTGGGGGAAGTTAGTTGAAGATGTATTCTGCCACATTGAGACTATAAATTATGGGGAAAAAAAATGTCTTAGGATCTAGGTAACAGTGGCTGTTATTATAAGTAATTCTCAAAGTGACAGCCCAACTATAGTTTGGAGAGCACAGTTTTAGCATGAGAACGGAATTGAAAGTCTCTGATGATAAACGAATTCAGTAAATGAGAATGTTTGACTGAGGGAACAGAAAATAAAATAAGCAAAAAACATTAACATTTTTCCCCATTACTACTATTAGTACTATCTTCAAAATAACCTATGAGTGGCCCATGAGACAAGTTAAATATGACCATAATAGTGTGATTTTTCTGTTATTTATTTTAAGATATACAGTCAACTTATGGAGAAAGCACAGAAAAATACTACCATGGGACATAAAAGAAAGCGTAGCTGACTAAATGTGAGATGTAAAAGTGGGACTGTAGAATGTAGGAAATTGTATGTCAATAACGGCCTTGTCTTATAATGTGGAAAGGCAAGGGATGCTGCTAAATATTGACCTAACACAAACAGAGATTTAATATGTATTTTAAAATTAGAAATGTAACCCAAAGAATAATTAAAATAATATATAATAAAATTTCTCAAAAATTAAAATTATTAAAAATTAAAGTGAGGAATACATATAAGATATTTAAATTTTATAGACCATATTATTGTGTATCGATCTGAAAAAAATGTGAACTTTTTAAAAGGAGATAAATATACTAGGACAGTATACTACCTATATTTAATTTAAAAATAACAATGAAATGTTTTTTACAGTAGAATATTTTTATGCTCTGTTTTCTTTTCTATTAATACTTCTATGAAGTTCTTGCAGCCATTGGAACATCTTACTTTTATGTACATAAAACAATACAGTCCAATGTAAAATTTACTCTAACTTGCGGCTCTGTTCTTCTGAAGCTTGTGTTATATCAATTCTTGGTGTCAGTTCAATGAGGTAGCACAAAATAAATATCCTCACAACAAAAACAAGCATAAAATAATTAGGATTTTACTTAGCAACCACAGCAAGTTTTTTACACATTTAGGGATTACATCCCAGTTCTCCAAAATTGTCCACCCATTTATACTGCCACTAGTTCTGGTAAACTAGACATTTGTCAATCCGGGACTTTGTACTCATAAATGCATTATATAGGCTATCCATGTCTAAAATGTCCATGATTTTTAATCACTCTGAAGCACATGGATGTCATCATAAATTAAACATCCATTTATAAAAAATGGTTTTAATGCACAGAAGTATTGGATTTGTGAAACTAAAGTTAAATTTCAAATGAGTTAATTTTAGTAAAGACATAATAAAGTCCTTTTTAACTTGGCTGCCCTTTTCTGGTGATTTATTTTTCCCGAGTTCGGAAGCTATCTTATTTCCAAACACTTGGTTAATTTTTCACTATGAGAATGTCTGTCACAACTTACATATAACAGTGAACATCTCATTCAGTCCTTGCAACTTATTTTAGGCCCCACGTGTCTTCTACAAAGATCATCACACAGCTTTGGTGAAATAACGTATAGATTTGTTTTACTGTAGCATTTCCCTCCATTCTCATCCTCAACGTGTCTCTAAATTTGAGAAGGACATCCTGTATTCTCATACTTTGAAAACATGATTTGATGGCAGGCCAACCTTTAAAAATCTTTAGGGCTAGCAAAAATGATAACCATCTTGTATGCACATATTTAAGAAGGTTGTCTCTTTCCTTTTCTATAAAGGTGAAATCTCATTAAGTGCATTTATAGGATTTAAGAAACTAAAGAGTGAGAAAGTGAAGAAAGCTTTTATTATGAAAACATCAACATCAACAAGTCAGAAAACCCCACTCCTTTCTGACAGTATTGTATACAAAGTATGCAGAATGGTTTAGCAAGTAGGATCTTTTTGTTTTACAGTTAAGCCTTGAGCAGTGCAGGATTTAGGGGTGCTGACTCCCCATGCACTTGAAAATCTGCATATAACTCTTGACTTGCCCCAAACTTAACTAATTCTAGTCTACTGTTGACCAGAAGCCTTACTGATAACATAAATAGTCCATTAACATATATTATGTATGTTATATGTATTATATACTGTATTTTTACCATGTAGTAAGCTAAAGAAAAGAAAAGGTTAAAAAAATCTTAAGAAAGAGAAAATATATTTACAGTATTTATTGAAACATATTTGTATATGTTTCAATAAAGCCCATGTTGTTCAAGGGTCACTGTATTTGATAAGAAGTTTATAGACTCAACGGAATTTGCCAAAATTTGCATGTGCATTGTGTGTCAAACATGCAGACAGATAGGCAAAGTCTACTTATATTTGGACAAGATAACAATCTTGTTTCATTTTTTTTTTGCAATTTTATTACAATCTTTATAGAAATCAAGAAGATTATTTGAAATTCCATTTCAAATCAAAGTATGTAAAAGCAAAATGAAGAATTATTCTTTTTCTTTTTTTGGGGGGGGAGGGGCTATGATTCAATACCCATGATAAACTTTAGGAAGCATGATCATAGGTAAAATACTCAGAATTAGGATTAACATTACATTGTAAAGGTCCAAAACATCCGTCATTGTTTGTCATGTTTTCTGACAGGTCATTTTGTTGCAACCTCTGATTCAGGAAATGTAACTCTACCTAGTTTCTTAGGAAAGCAAGAAACAATATGATAAGTATTAAACTGGTTCCTGTGATATGCCCAAGCTAATTCTAATTCAGCAACCACTATTTTCTATAGACCATTGATATCTTTGGGGGAGAAGAAAAATCTTCTGATTGTTTTAGAAGTGCTAATGTGTCTCATCCTGGATTTGTGAGTTTCTGTTCTAATATATTTCTTATGCTCTGCTCCACCAGGTACAGTAACAAGTTCTGTTCTGCAGATTGTCCAATATGCTTTGTTTTGGTTATTTACCTCCCTAATTCAGTTGTATGTATCCTTCCATCTGTCATTAATATAACACAGTTGTTTAGTCCGTTTTTTGGGTGATGTCTGAGTCATCTGGTGTTGGTAATTATTTGTTTTCATTATCTTAACTCTTAGAAAAAATGGTCACCATATATGCAATTTTAAAAATTAAGCTGCTATTACCATAATACAAATCATTCCAGTTAATTTATAAGCAAAATCAAAGAGGAAATATTAACACTCACAATTACAACACACACTTTAAATCCTTTGGTCTTGTACTTTGGATTGAGCAACAATTCTCATGATCCATTTTGGAGAACCACAGATCATCATTTTCAAGATTAGAGGTCAGGGGAAAAAACAGTAGCAGAGAATACAGAAAGCTGATCATCTGTGTCATATTCATTTAACGCTAAAAAATTTTTTTGCTTTCAGTCCCTATTTTGGGATGGTTACATGGGTTCTATACTTTGCCACCAAACTTCCAAACTCATCAAAAAATAAGACTTTTCAAATCCTGGAAAGTGGTTATTCCAAGATACAGAAACTTTAATGCTAAAAGAGAGGCAGAGAAATTAGACAGATTGTTTACCCTATTACATTAATCTGTAGCAACTCTTTTTTGACTATATAATAGTACATGGAACGAAGACCTTGACTAGAAGACTAAGAGATGCTCTGAAAAGGAGAAGACAGAGAGGCAATATAAGCAAATTTTTTTGGCAATGGCATTAGCATCAGACAAATTTTCTCGGAAATGGAAGAGCAGTTGGTTAAAATAACAAACACACAATAGTTGAAAAGATTAGCATCCGAATATGTGAGATAATCTCTAAGGGTCCTTATGAGTAAAGTCAGAAGAGTGCAATTATCAACTATATATCTAGATATCTAGATATATACCTGCATGTATACACATATATGTTCACATACAATGTACTTACACTTGCAATAATTAAAGAAAATTGTTATAAATATGTATATGTATATATAATTTTCTTACTCTTACAATATGCCTACTATTTAAACCACAGGATATTGTATTTGACAAATAAAAATGTACATTTCATACTTATAATTTGTGCTTGAGATGCAGCAATATTAGAATAAAGGGATAACAGGAAGAGAGAGGAAAGATAAGAGGAGAAAATTATTCTGAAAATCAATTTTGATTAGATAAAAAATGTAGATAGAAAACAATGAAGATCTAAGGATACTTGAATTGTGCAAGATAAAATAATAGAAAGCCTATATATCTATAGAAAATGGGCCAGAATTACTCTGATAATTTAGTGACTTTTATTTCTGTTTTTGTTAGTTTCAATTTAGTTTGCATTTTACTAAATGTGGCTTTGTTGTGCAGTTTCCTTAAATATTCTTAGTATAAGCAGACATTTTGCAAATTAAAAAATGTGTAGTCATATAATTATATTAATTTATATTCAAATACTTTACACATATCTATTATATTATCAAAATTTGTTTTAAAATCTTAGAAAGGTAGTTGTGATTACCTTTTTCTTCACACTTAATGTCACTTTTATCCGAAGAAATAAGTGCTAGCATTTTCTATTTAGTACCTCAGAAGATGTTATTTTCACATTATTTTGTCTGTTCAGTGTAACACATTATATTTTATTGGTTTTATTCATTCTATGGAAATTGCAAATATCATTAATACTAATTTCAAAGGAGAAAATACTACTGACCATTTATTTGAGAATTTCTAGTATGTTAATATATATACTTTACGGTTTGAGCTGCATGGAATCTATTTAAAGTGTTACTGCCATGCAAGTAGTCACTATTACACATTAGATATTTGTATTGTTCTACTCTGTACTAAAGTCAGTTTTTAAAAGTTAAATGGTATCTATATACTTTTCTAATTAATTAGTTTATATTGCAGGCATTTTAAAGTACGTTACATAAAAGAAAGAAACCTATAGAGATTTATAAACAATGGTGCTAAATTTATTTTTAATAGTGTTTATTATTGTTTAATATATTTTGCAAATATATCAAGTCTTACATTTTTCAAAACATAAATTACATGGTATAAGGAGAACTACAGGTGCTGCATCTGTAAATAATATAAATAAAACCAATATTTTCATAGATTTATAGAGAAATGTGATTGATTTGTTGCTGAAAGAGCAAGAGAAACCTCATATGTGGTAAATTAGGAATAAAGGGAAAACCTAGGCTTCATTTGAGATTGCTGGAAAAAAGACAGCATAACAGAGAATGGGAAGGAAAATGGGACTTCGGACATTTGATCAGAAAGGAAGTCTAAAGAGATCATGTACTGAATCATGTATACTAATCATACTGATTTGAATATTCAACACATATCCAATATAATTTACTTAAATTACCAAATAGTTTTTCCTGAAATAGATCACAAAACTTTTCTGTTGCATTTTTAAAATAAAAATCAGATCAATTTATTTCTGTGCATTCTCAATTTATTTCCTTATTTTTTATTATCTTTAATATTCTGTACAAGAAAATTATTCATTGGTGATGATTGATTCAGAGATGTGGATTTTTTAAAATTTTATTTTAAAATAAAATTGTTTATATTTAAGGCATTCAACATAATGTTTAATAAACATATTCATAGTGAAACAATTATTATAGCCACGCTAATTAACATATTATCTCACATAGTTACCATTTTTTGTGATGCAAGCACCTGAAACCTGCTAACTTAGAAAATTTCCAGTAATTAATACAGTATTATTGACTAGTCATTATGCTGTGCATTAGATCTCTAGACTTATCATATGTAACTAAGTTTTGTTCTCTTTGACCAGCATTTCCCCATTTCTCCCACCCTCTCTGTCCTGTTAACCACCATTCTATTCTCTGCTTCTATGTCATTTTTAGATTCCACAGAGTGAAATCATGCAAGTGTGTGTGTGTGTGTGTGCGCACGTGTGGCTTATTAGTTTAATGCCCTCCAGGTGCATTTATGTTGATGCAAATGGTGGCATCTCTTTCTTTTTTGAGACTGAATAAATATTCCATATTGTTCACAATTTCTTTATTCATTCAATGGTCTACAGGCACGTAGGTTGTTTCAACATTTTAGCTATTGTGAATAATTTTGAAATGAACATGTGAATGCAGATATCTCTTCTAGGTATCGATTTTATTTCTTTTTAATATATAGCCAGAAGATGGATTGCTGGATCATATGGCAGTTCTATTTTTAGTTTTTTGAAGAACTTCCATACCATTTTCTATAATGACTGTACCAATTTATGTTCCAATCGACAGCATCCCCTTTCTCCATATCCTCATCAACCTTTATTATTATTATTTTTTAAATTTATTTTTATTATGGTGACGTTGATTAATGAAATCCAGTAAATTTCAGGTGTACAATTCAACAATAAGGCATATATATATTGCATTGTGTGTTCACAACCCATAGATTTCTTTCTGTCACCACATATTTGACCACTTTCACGCCATCTATCTCCCCTCTTTCACATCCCCTCCCCCCCACCTTCTGGTGACCACTTTTTCCATGTCCATCAGTCTTTGTTTCCTTGTCCTGTTTATTGCTTTTAGGCTTATATTCCACATAAAAGTAATATCACATGATTTTCAACTTTTTCTGCATAGCTTATTTCGCTTAGCATGATTATCTCAGGGTCCATCCATGCTGTCACAAATAGCAATATTTCATCTCTTCTTATGGCTGAGTAATATATTCCATTGTATAACACAATTTCTTTATCCTATTATTATTTTTTGATACTAGTCACCTTAACAAGTGCGAGATGATATCTCATTTTGACCTTGATTTAAATTTTCCTGATGGTTCGTGATACTGAGCACCTTTTTATATACCTGTTGGCCATTAGTATATCTGTTTTTGAAAAATGTCTACTCAGGGCTATTTCTTAATTCGATTGTTTATTTTATTGCAATTGAGTTGTGTTGTATTGATTATAATTTAAAACCTTAAATTTATTAAAATGTACTCTTTAGCTAATTTTATATGCATTTTCACATTTAATCTGACATTTAAATTGCAGAATGTTCACATAACTATAAGTTATAGATATACCACACAGCAATGACTTACCACTATATAAAGGATATTCTATGCACTCATATTTGCAATCACTTCTTGTTTGATAAATTGATAGAACTCACATGTATGAGCCGAAGGATGTGCTTTATGACCTTTCTCAGGAGTCATTACCTAGTTTCTCTCATATTATTACCAATGCTTATAATTTATCTTTTTTTGTTTGTTTTATCGTAGTCTTATTTTTCTTATAAATCCCAAAACTGGAAGAAAAGAAAAAAGAAAAAAAAAAACCTAGAACAGTTAAGCTGAAAAATTTTAAAAATAAACTTTAGCTTGATTTCTTCCAGGCCTACATTTAAAAAATGGGAAATTCTGATGCCTGAGTAGTGTTGGAGTCTGTTCAGCTGCTTCAGCCCTGCCTTCTTTCATTGAGGGGATATGATTCTTTTAGAATCTCAAGGTTTAAAACCCAAATCTCTGACTTTTCACAATTTAAAAATATCTGTAGATTTAATATGACATATATCACCATGCCACCAATATAACACACAGCAGCAAACTATACATACACCCCCACCAAAAGTATTCCCAGACCCTAAAGTTAAATAAGTCAAAAATATGTTCTAAGAACTCATTACTCAGATCTGTCAAAGACCAGTATAGAAATTTCCTGGAAGCTGATTAAAAAGGAGTGGGTTAAAAAAAATCATTCCCAAGATGCCAACCATCCTTCTTCAATTGTCCAGAATTCATAGCATGTCAATCCAAGTTGATTTGAGAGACAAGAAAAGGCAAGATTAATATGAGCACTCACTATACATTTACCACTTGGGGCACAAAATTTAGTTATGCATTACTTCTTAATTTTCAAGTTTTGTTTTATATCATGTTTCTTTGTTTAGTGCTATTTCTTTGTTAGGAAATGTAGTAAGGACTAACACTATATAAGGAGACTGAATACATTATTTTTGTGTTGTGTTATTCAGCTTATATTAAATATGATCATAATTCACAAAAGAGGGGTATAATGGATTGGTGATCTTTCTAAAACCCAGCACTTGATTTCTCATCCAAGAACACTGAGAATTTAAAAATAATAGAACAATATCTTTTAGTAGAGTTGAAGTATATAGCTGTATATAGTGTCTTAGACTGATGAACAGGGCAATACAATCATGGTATTTCAAGCAGCTTTTGCTAGGCTCCATTATTCCTTCGAGTAGTGTAGGTGACTTCAGTTTGCGCAAGAGGCTTTAAGAAGTCTTCAGGACAAGCTACTGAAGAATGGCACTTCATTCTTTCTCTGTATTTTCCGGGTCGTGCTCCAGAAGGAGGTCAGAGGTAAAACCCGTCATAATTTTAAGGAAAATAAACCTTTCATATGTTCCAATCTTTTCTAGAACTTTGGAAAGTAAAAATTAATTAAAGATTTAATATTACTTATTAGCAAATACAATTCCTCCTTCCCACACAATGAAATTGACAGGCAGCTAAAATTTGAATGGAGTTTCTTAACCTGATCAATAGGAGTGAGTAAGCGTTCTTCCCAGTCAGGAAAAGGGAGCCAGAGATGGGCTGCCAGGTCTCTTCTTGTATGATATTTAGCAAGTTTTAGCTGTGGTTTCTTTAACTTGGAAAAGTTTAGAAGTAAATCAATAAGAAGCCTGATAAATGTTTTAGGAAATTTACTGCTGAAGAAACCACAAGCTTGAATTCCAAAAGCCAGTGTAGCTTGAATTCCAAAAGCCAGTGTAGCACTATCCATGTCTGAGTTCACCTGCAATTGTGGAAGTCAATTTCTATTAGTGTCTCCCTGTGTACTTTGTCTCTCTGCCTACTGAGAGCTGACTTTTCAGTGAATAGCAAAACCAAGGAATGGGATTTGGAGGTTAAAAGTCTTAAGACCCTGGGTACAGCTCTCATTGCATAAGGTCTGAATGGATAAATGCCTCTGGTGGAATCTTTACTCTGGTGAGGCAATTCACTGTGGAATTGAATCCTGCTTGCTCACAGTTTCACCTTGCTCTCACTTTACTATCTCATTTTTATCATTTGGACTTCCTGGGATCACTTTGTCCTAAACACTCTGGACCTAGGTCTCCATCTTAGGGTCTACTTTTAGTGATTCCAAAACCTGCACTAGCAGAAAATAAGCTATGAAACAGGATGACTCCCAACGAAGAATGGCCAGAGAATTACTAATGGAGCAAAAATAGTGCTGGCCAGATGGGCTTACCAAGGAACTTACTCTTCACTCAGGGCTGTGAATTTCTGCATTTCTGACTAGCAGGATTTTTAGATGGCTACGGACAATTGACTGCTGGGTGTTTTTCATTTAGGTAGATGATACTGGCTGTGTAACAAGAGTCAAATTCTTCTTCAGCTGTGGAAGCTAAATATATGAATGCCCAACTAAATCATATTTCCTAGCCTCTTTTTTTGTTAGGTGTTCTCAAGTGATTAAGTTATCTCTGATAAAAGCAGAAATGATAGGTGCAATGCCTAAGACTGGAACATGAAAATTTCCACAGATTCTTCCAAGCTCTTTTTACCTTTTGGCTTTCTGATATGGCTAATCTCAGATGATCCTTGCAGGGCCACATATTAAAGATGGCAGAGCACCTGAGTTTGTGAGAGCATAGACCCTCTGCTATGATGCAGATGAAGTATGCTACTCATGAAGGTAAAATGTAAACTTAGCTCTTATGTATTTTGGGAACTTTTATTAAAGAAAATTAATATCATATAACTATTACAGCAGTTTTCTTTTTTGCAAAGGGAAATTTTAGTAGATTTATTATCATTTTTCTTTATCACTATATACTGGTTGTTGAAGGGTAGATATGTTTATTTTTTAAGATTATCTGTGAAAAAGAGGATGCAACATGACCAAATAAAGAGTATCACTGCACCTCACTAAGAGATCCTAGAAAATGAACTGAATACAGTGCAGATTGGACACAAGGATTTCAGCATTGGAATGGATGGTGAAATAGCTCTATTTGTCGGGGAAAAGTGGCATGCAAGAATACTGTGTTAACTAGATGGCTGATTTTTACCTGTATCCTAGTATCTGATCTTATTTTCTCTTTTCTATTTATAAAATTCCCTGAGTTGTAGTTGGTAATGTGGAATCTAAAACAGAGACCATATTTCTTGGCCATTAGATGTAACATCCTGCCTAGCACAAGACCAGTGGAATTGAGGAGTTAGATATGTGCATATTATGCGCTTCCTCCTTCTCACTGCCACAGCCTGAGGCCCAAAGCTGGAAGCCAAACAATGTATTTAGGATGGCAGAACAAACTCACCCACTTGGCTCCTGGGAGTACGACTCAACCTAGGTGTTGCCCATCAATATTTGGAAAGACGGGAGGAGAGAACATAGGTTCTATCATATTAAATTAAACTGCAAAGTACACACAAAATTCTGTTGAAATGACATGACTGAAGTTAATATGGACACATCTAACTGTAAAGAAGACTGGAGAACAGATCTGTGGTTGCCAAGGGCAGGAATAGAGTGGATGTGGGGTGAGGATTTGGGGTTAAGGTGGTCAAAGGGTACGAACTTCCATTTATAAAATAAGTCGTGATGATGTGATGTACAGCCTAGTGACTATAGTTAACATCAGTGCATTGTATATTCAAAAGATGCTGAGAGAGTAGATTTCAATAGTTTTCACCACACAAACACACAAAATTATAACATGTGAGATAATAGATGAGTTACCTTTATTGTGCTAATCATTTTGCAGCATATACATGTACAAAATCATTATGTATATGCCTTAAACTTACATAATGTTATAAGTCCATTATATACGGATAAAGCTGAGGAAGTGAGAGGAGATTGGGGTATATAGTCAAGGATCTTCTGGTGCTGTTTGCATACTTTAGAGGTTACCCATACCCACCACCCACCAACCACTCACTTGAACATTACATATGAAGTGAAAATTAAGCTCCTCTTTATTGTTATAACACATTCCTCTTCCTCTTTTCCAGATTTAATCTCTCTACCAAGGTTGTTTTGTATTCTCACCAGACAGTAAAAATTTTAATCAGTCAAAGCTGACAGAACAAAAAAGCAGTTCATGTGTTTCTTAAATCTCTTAAAACAGGTTTAGACTTACCTTTGAAGTTGGCATACAGAGAATTTTGTTTGTTCTATTTATTTAAACTATGTTTTATAGTTCCTAGCTTATATATGATTCATATTTTATATAAAATTATTTTCTGTTTCCACATGCAGTCGAATGATAAAAATAAATCTGCTGAATTTTATAAAATCTTCTAAAATATCTCAGAAAATAATTTATCTGTTTTTTTATCTGTTGATCAAAACAGTGGTGATGGTGTATTTTAAAAATTAATGAAATTAGAGAATATTTACTATGAATACATAATGCTAAATCCTTACTGAAAGAAAAATTGTACATAAATGAATATATTTAAGCCACCAGCACCACATAATAAATCAGCCAGATTATAGTTTTGGAACATTTCTAAATGGGTAAAGATAAAACATTTATATGCTTAAATAAAGAATAAAAATATGGTTTTAAAAAATAACCTATATAGTCTCAGAAAATTCTTCAAAGAACCTATAAAGAGAGAGTTTATAAGGCCAATTCTATAGCTAACAGAAAAATTGACTAAAAATTGACAATAAGTCTTGACAATAAGTCTTAGTTTCTACATTTTAACTACAGAGCTTAATGAATTTAAAAATATATATCTTTTATCCCTCAAAACATTTGTGCACAAGTCGTTAGAAAGAAGTTAATAGTCATCACTGACATGACTGCAAAGAAAGCTTTAGCACTCAATTATTATTACGTTTTACAAAAATAACTTATTTCCCATGACATAATAATTCTTTAAAAGCAGCATATACCTGGAATATCAGTGTCAATTACATCATCATGTGTCAGAGTAAAATATGAATAAATATTAATATATAGTTTTTCTTTCAATATTAGATAGAGTAAAAAATTACATACAGTAAGAGAAACAAATGAAAACTGTAAAAGTGGTTTAAAAATACCTGAATGTTATAGACTGTGTATTAATCATATAGTAGTAAAAGAACCAGTAGACATGACTCACACGGCTTTATTAAAGATAAGTGTACATTTTCTTAATATAAAAAGAATAATAGCTAAATATTATGACTTTTTAAGTAGTCAAATTCTCTATAAGTATAGAACATTCATTTTAGTTGGACATTTTACTTTAATACTTTGTTTTTAACAATATTCAGATAATGATTTTGTGGAATTGTCACAGAGAAAATTAAGTTTAAACTAGGTTCTTTGGTTCATTTTTATTGCGACCTTGGCCACATGCTTAGCTTCTGAGAGATTCAGTTTTCTGTTTTGTTTTATTTTTTACATGTAAAAAGTAGGGGAAATGATATTTAACCTGCAGCACTTAAAAAACAAACAAACAAATATAAACTCTTATCTGCCAGGCACTATGCTAGATGCTAAGGTGACACAAAGTTAAAGAAGATAAGTCCTAACTTAAGAATATTGTATCTCAGAAGGAAAAAGAGACAAGCGTGTCAGTGAGTGCAAGATTGTGTAATGAATGCAAGGTAACAAAAGTGCACACTGTGTAACGTGTGTTCGGGAAGGCAAGAGGCTCTGCCTTTAGATTGGATCCAGGTAAGTTGTTGGAGAAGCGCTTTGCACGGCTGGATTGGAAGCAGTTGGTTGAAAAAGGGGAGAAATGTGTTCCAGGTACAGAAACAATCCTAAGTAATGTTAGAGAAGCATAAAATGACATGGGACATTCTTCCAGAATGAATAGAGAAAAAAGAGGAAGAGGTAAGGATTGATGATGAGACATAAGGAAGGGAGAGAAGGCACCAGCCAAATTATATAAAGTTTTATAACTGGGAGAGTGGACCGTTTAAGAGAAAGATTGTCTTCAGGGTCAAACATATTTATTTCAACTTTTAATGAGACATAGTGGAGAAACCAGATGAAATTTGGCCCAAAGTACAGAATCAGACATAGATTTGGAGTTATTGAGAGTTTCAGTTGATATGTGCTAATCAAAAAATTGTCCAGATGAGGTGATTCAGGATGAACACATAGAGAAAGCAGAGCTATGGGGAACAATAATGCACACAAGACAAGCATAAATACTACATAGTTTTTTTTGTGATAACTAATTTAAGTAAAACTTGATCTATCGCCTAGTAAATGCTAAAAATGTCCATAATTGGGCATATGTAAACTCAACATATATATAATTATAATAGAATATATTAATATATAATCCATTTATTTATAATATATAAATAATATATAAGTAATATATTATAATATATATTATATAGTATATATATACACATAAATGTGTGCATCTTATTATAATATATATGTACGATCACTAGATTGTTACAGATCTAGAGTATAAAGTAATTCTAAAAGAAAGTAACTTGAATGGTCATAAAATTTTTAAAAAACATGGTTAACTTTTAAAATGTTTAACTTCATAAGGAACTGTAGAAAATATTCATTTAAAAGCAAATGTAAAATGTACTTGATAAATTATTTAGACTTGCAATTCTATTTCTTTAGTTAGCTATAAGTTTATTCTGTCTTTAATATCCTAGCCTACAAATTATTTTGGCTTATTCTCCCCTTAAATGGAATCTTTCCTTCCTCCATTTCATTTCACCTATTTCAGACAACTTTGAAATATATATTGACATAAAAATCCAGTTGATCAGAACAATATCAGGCCAAACATCATTTTATAAACATTAAAAGAAAGATCTGGCATAAATAGAACTTAATATTATATTCTTAGGTTGTATTTGGCTTATTAAAAAAAATAAAAATAATTAGTGTTCCCCAAATATTATAACATACAGTGAGAATTTTTATTACATTTGCAGAACGAATTGAATAAGAGAAAACATTATTATATAAGTGCTAATGAATACTAAATGAAGATTTCTTGCATTATAAACAACAGATCATTGCTTTTTGTGTGTGTTATGATCTGACAGCCATAGACATGTGAATGCCCAGCTTCAATAACTGTATGATAAAGGCAGGCAGCCTGAACTCTTTAATTAAGGGGAAAAAACACAGCTCCTTCAGGTCATTTGTGGGAGAATAGAAAACTGCATTGCAATTAGAGTTTCCACTGGGAGAAATAGCTCAATCTAATCCCATTTATAAATAACAAAAGGCACAATGATAGCAATTTATTATCAGTCAACGCCAAGGAATACACTGAAGGTGACTAGAGAGATGGTGCAGGTGCTGGGATGCCTAAACCAAAACTAAGTTCAGCAAGCTCTGGGGACACTGTAGTCTGCTTACACTTAGATTCTTTCTCACCAAAAAAAAAAAAAAAAAAATTGAGGATACTTTTTAGTGACTTAATGTGGCTGTAGTAAATTTATCTTTTAAAAAAATATTTCTTAATTCCTTTGAATTAGTAGACATAAGAGATGTCACAGATATTGTGAACATCATTATTTGTCTCATACAAGTGATATATTTTGGTTTATTCAGTATTTTTATCATCACATTTCTTGACTATTGGCTTATCATTTATACAACTAAAAATATTTAGTTGTTTCCTTAGGATATGCAATATATATCTTTAATTAATCACAGTCTACTTTAAAATAATATTATATATCTTCCTATATAGTATAAGAAGAAAACAATAGCAAACTCATACTTCTGCCTACCATTTTTTTTTGATATTACTGATATACATTTCACTTTTACATAATCTGTAAACACTACTCCATCACTACTATTTTTGGTTTTGCTGTCAATTGATTTTTAGAGAGATTAAAAACTAAAAATATACCTGTATTTCTACTTTGATTTTTCACCATTCGCACAGCTTTTCATTGCTTGTATAGATGAAGTTTCTATCATATTATATTAATATGATATAAGTTTATAATACTCTTTTTGCCTGAAGAAATTTCATTAATTTTCTTATAGTTCAGTACAGATGTGCTGATAACGAACCCTCCTTATTTTACTTATTCTGAAAAAACCTGTTTTTCTCCTTCCATTTTCAAAGATAAAAAGAAAATGAAAGATGAATATTCGAATAAAAAAATCCAGACTAGTAGATTTTATTTATTTTTTTCTTTTAACACTTAACGTTTCAGTCCACTCTCTTCTCACTTACATACTTTTTAACAAGAAGACTGCTGTAATCTTATCTGTCTCTCCATATGTAATGTATCTTTTTCCCTCTGGCTACCTTCAAGATAGTTTCAATCTCTATTTTATTATTATTATTTTTCTGGTGTTGAAAACGATGTGTCTAACAGATTTTAGTTTTTTTTCCTTGCTTTTCTTTTAATAGCCTGTTGTTCTCTGAGCTTCTTGGACATGTTTAGCTATCTTTCACAATTTTTGTAGGAATCTTAACTATTATTACTTCTGATATTTTTCTGCCTTATTATTTTTCTATTTCTTCTGAAATTTTAGTTGCGTATATGTTAGACCATTTAATATTGCCTGGCAACAATATGTATTATTATTTTATTTTCCACTTTATTTTCTCTTTTGTTTTAGTTTGGGTAATGTCTATTAGCATTTCTTTAATGACACTTATTTTTTAAACTTCATCAAACTTCTCCCAGTTCATTGATTAAGATTATGATAGGAGGAATGTTGAAGGATTTCCAGGAAAATAAATTGAAAATAAAAATTGTGAGCTGTCAATCTTTACAGAGTTAATGATTGGAAATTGATAAAAGATATGAACCCAAAGAAACAGAACACTTTCCAAACAGAGTATAAAACCAAATTACACCCATACATATTGCAAAACTATGTAAGATGCTGAAGATTAACAGAAAATCTTAAAAACATCAACAGAGAAAAGAGAGATAACATTCCAATAAAAAAATAGGGGAAAATATTATAGAAATTATTAATAGCAGCATCTCGACAGCAATAATGGGCAGCTTGCCTTTTATCTTCCTTCTATAATATAGATTCTAAATCACAAGAAAGGAAGTACTAACAAAAAGAGACAAGAAGAGATGAGAAAGCTAAATATAACCAAAGAAACTTGCTTTTTTCTCCTCGCAAAACAAATTTGCTCTGGCAAGTTTGTGCAGTATATTTTTAAAAAGAAATTAAAAAAAAAAAACATATTGCCATCATAAATGGGTCTAATGTGATATGACATGACCAGAGAAATTGGATGTTATTTCATAGTTTTGAATATGTTTGTTGTTTCACATGATACATTTAGGGTATGCAACTCTTTCTGTAGTTTTTATTTTTACTATTTAAATTTGGAAATTATGCCAAATATTTGTATTTCTCAAATTAATGTGTTCTCTTTAGTGACATATTGAATTATATATTGATATTTATATCCATACATACTGATATGTATTAATTTTACATGTACGAACATAAGTATGGTAAAAACCATAACCTCTGCATTATTTGTAGCCTCTGCAGAGAGATCCTAAGCAGCAAAACCTTGATTTTATGATATACAGAAATGGAGAAGAGTATTAAGTGATACTTAAGAATGAAAAAAATAAAAACTTAGATTTTAGGTGAGAAAACGTATCTTCGAATAGCTGTATTGGTGGAAGATAAGTTGTTATAGTCCACCAAAACAAATCCTTTGGGCCTCTTTCTATCAAAGAAGAGAGAGGGGTGATGGAGAATGTAGGGAGATAAGGTTCTTCCAGGACATACTTCAGATTCACCATGTCTAAAACGAACATTTTCCTTTTCAGATTTGCTTGTCCTTCCATGTAACGTATTTTACTGATAAAGACAAGTATTTCTTTAGTTAAGCAAGTTAAGCAAGCTAAGAGTTTTCACCAACTGTTCCTGACCCCTCACCTGCCCTTGTTAAATCAGTTATCAGCTACTACTGTGTCTATATCTATAATAGCTCTCATACTTTCTCTCTCTCTCTCTCTCTCTCTCTCTCACCTCCTCTCCACCCCACCCCCTTCTCCATTCCTATTTATACTACTTGAGTTAGAGGCTCTGTCCTCTTTCAATTACCTATCAATATTTTTTCCATAATTTAATTGTCTTCCCACACACATTCGACCTTTGTTATACTTCTAGAATAAGTTTTCTGAATTAGAAATTTGACCATTTGACTCACTGGAACAAATTCTCTTATGGCTTTCTACTATCTCTAAAACAAAATTAAAATCTGTAGTGTATTTGGGTATTTCACTTCTGTTTAGATTGCTTTATTTACTGACGTTCAAAGGTTTAATTTCTTCCATTTTGGAGTTTGCTCATTGTCCTAGAGCATTGGATAGCCTCACTGTAATTTTTGAGAGTGCACATGCTGTTATTAAATTTAAAATGAGGATCAAAACATCATAGATAAAATTAATGGAGTAGAAATACATGTAAGTGTTAAATGGATGTGGATAAGTAATATCTTACTTCTTCAAATCATGCAAAATGCCTGACTATGTGAACACATTTGTATGGCCATTATTAGGAAGGACCTGTTTAAGCAAGGTGCTCTTTTTAGCTTTCCTCTATCCATCTCTGCCTTAGGAGGTGATGTAACAGGTGGGAACTAAGACATCTAGAATTAGAGACATTATATATAATGTTTAGAGAATTCGTTTCTGTAATAACACTTCTATTGTTTGCCCACATCATTTATTAGCTATGTGAAGATTACTGAGTTACTGAAACTTTGTGTTCATACTCCTTGTAATTGCGACAATAGTACTAACTTCATAAAGTGTTTTTTAAGATTAAATGAGTTAACACAGGTAAAGAAATTCTAACAGTGCCTAGAAGATAGTAAATGCTCAGTAAGTGTTAGGTATTGTCATTATTATGCTTTAAATGTTATATATAACTAAGTCAATTTTGTGGATAAAATAAGTGCATTTTTAAGACTTAAAAGGATTCAAAACATTTTATCCCATAAACTTGTTGCACATAGATAGTGAGGACAAGCTGCAGTAAATGAAGGGATGACTCATGAAAAGAGAAGACTAGGATCCAGAAAAGTGTGGAAGCAAACTCGAAAAGCATCACAGAATGGTAGCTAATTGACTGAGAAAGTTAATAACATATTGGAGCAGAAAAATAAAGGGTGAAGTGTGGGTGATTTCAGGCAATAAAGAAAATTCAATGGACTTCATTAGTTGGAAATTTTGGGGAAATAACTGACTAATATGTAGACATATATTTCATAAAAAATGAAAATAAATTAGTAACTTTAAAAAATGTATAACAAAGTATTTATTTCTAAAATGTATTACTTGGATCCACAGTGAAACTTTTACATAGATTAATGTAAATGCTGTTTAGTTTTTCTTACCTTTAGACCAAAACTAAAGATATTGTTATGCCGTGTTTAAAGGGATGTTGTAAATCACCAACCTAGAAAACAACATTAAAATATAGATTGCAGATATTAAGAGGGCAAAGCTTAAGAAAAGAGTAGTGTTCACAGTACCTTTATCTTTCAAAATAAGGAATCAAATGAGAGTTGATAGGAGTAAAAATATAAATGTAACATTATTAAAATTTTAAAGCAATCAATAGAGAAAATAGAGATATAAATATTATAGGAGGATGGTTGGGAGGAGAAAAGTTGCAAGATGAAATAAATGAGCTAAGTTCTCATCTATTAGAACAGTAAAGTAATAAAGTAATCTCAAGCACATATTAGAAAGCATATTAATTTGATATAGAGTCATAACTAACAGAAAAATGACTTTAAAAAGTTAAAAGAAATTGCCTGGGAGAGCAGTAATAGGAATTGGAAGATTGCGGTAGCAGGAGATGGCTATATTTTGTTAGAGCCATTCTATTCTTTAAAAAAGATGAATATATTACATTTTAACAATAATAAAGTAGATAATAAAGAATAAAAAAATAAATTCTATACCATATGAAAATATATCAACCAACCAAATAATTATTATATTTTAAAAATTACAGTGAAGTTTTTTTTTAAATTTTAAATTAACAAAAGATTAAAATTATTATATGAATAAGAGACTGGAAATGATAAGATGGGCATCTTGCACAATACTAGTAAAAATATGTCAAATAATCACTTTTATGGAAAATTAGCCTTAAGTGTCAAAATATTTTAAATTACCTCTTTTTAGAAATCTATCCCAACTAAATAATCATAAATTTATGTAAAGTCAGACTATATTATAAAACAAATGTTGTAATTGAATATTTATTATACATGGAACCTTTATCTTCAAAGTTTATGTGGTGATTTCAAAATTAGAAATATGTAAGTGAAGTCAAAGAATTCAGATTACACATTTGGAAAGTGAAATGTAATAACAAATTTGTTTTAAACAAAAAGCCAAGTCAATGGATAGTTTATTAAGTAATATCAACTCTTGCCTCTTCACAATATTTGAAACAAAATAACTAAAATTGTATGAGGAAAGAAAATTCATTATTCTATTCTATTCTCTCTGCTGAACTCTTGGGATATAGTAAAATATTATCTTTAGCAGATATTCATTAAACACTCTCGAAATCAATGATTTTTTAAAAATATTTTTTAATTACAGTTGGTAATTAGTAACTAATACAATATTATATTAGTTTCATGTGTACAACATAGTGATTAGACATTTATATAACTTATGAAATGGTCACTCAGATAAATTTAGTACCCATCTGACACTATACATAGTTATTACAATATTATTAATTATATTCCTTATGCTATATTTTACATTCCTATGGCTATTTTTTAACTACCAATTTGTAGCTCTTAATCTCTTCCCCTCTTCATCCACCCCTTAATACCTCACCATCTGGCAATCATCAAAATGTTCTGTTTTGTTTGTATATTTTGTTCTTTAGATCACACATGTAAGTGAAATCATATGGTATTTGTCTTTCTTTGACTTATTTTGCTCAATATAATACCCTCTAGGTTCATCCATGTTGTTGCAGATGGCAAGATTTCATTCTTTTTTATTTTCATTCTGTTTTGTATGTATATACCACTTCCTTATCAATTCATCAATTGATGAACACTTAGGTTGCCTACACATCTTGGCTATTATAAATAACACTGCAATGAACATATGGATGCATATGTCTTTTCAAATTAGTGTTTTGGGCTTCTTCGGATAAATACTCAGAAAGGAATAACTAGATTACCTTTTGTCTCTAGTTATAGCTTTTGTTTTAAAGTCTATTTTGTCTGGTATAAGTATTGCTATCCCCAGCTTTTTGTTTCTTCATTTCCATTTTCATGAAATATCATTTTCCATCCCTTTATTTTCAATCTGTGTGTATCTTTTGGTCTGAAGTGAGTCTCTTATAGGAACCTTTTATAAAGGTCTTGTTTTCTTATCCATTTAGCCAACTTACATCTTTTGATTGCTTGCCTCTATTTCGTTTAGTTCTTTTTCTGGAGTTTTGTTCTGATCTTTTATTTTTAACGTGTTTCTATGTCTCCTCATTTTGGCTGCCTCCCTGTTTGTTTCTATGTTTTACATAGGGCTGCTACATCTACTGGTCTTTATAGACTGTCCTTATGCAGTAGGTGTCTTGTGGGGTCCAGTGGTGCAGTGTCCTTGGTCAATGAACTGCATACTCCAGGTGTGTTCCTTGTGTGGGTGTGTGTGTTCCCCCCTGTTGTAGCTGAGCCTTAATTGCTGTTGGCTTTTCAGTGGGAGGGATTGACCGTTAGGCCAATTGGTCATGAGGACTGGCCATGACTACAGTAGAGGAGCTGTTGTTCACGGGTGATCCTATGGAACAAGATTTGCTTTAGTGGGGCTCTGGTGCCTGTGAACTCTGCCTATTAGATGTGTCACTTGTAAAAGTGGTTGAGTAGTGCTCTGGCATAGTCTGAAGCTGGCTACAGGGTATGTTTGTTCTGGGACCCTTTGGTAGGGGTCAGGGGTGCCTCTGGTGCAGGCCACGGTCAGCTGCTGCCTGTATTCTGCCTGGGGCCACTTGATATGAGCTACAAAGAGATCTGTAGGTGGTTGCCATTTGTGCTAGGCTTAGAGGTGTCTAGGAGGGCTAAGCTGCAAACTTACGCTGGCTGCCGCAAGTGCTGGGTTTCGGACTGCTTAGCAAGAAGCACGGGGTACACTGAGGCCAGATGATGCTTGTTTGGGGTTTGTAAACTCTTAAGAGATTTTAGGAAAGTTCACAGCATGAGCCAAGACAGGCTTTTTGTATGGAAAAGCCACTAGAAGCAGCTTGGGTAGGCCAACAACTTAGAACCATTTCTTATTTTTCCTTTTGTGTTGGGAAGAGTGTTTTACTGACCAGAGAACTAAGAAGACAGTCATTCGATGTACACTATACCACAGCTGCCAAATTATTAAGGACATCTATTGCAATAAAATATTCTTCGTCTTGCTGTGTTTCTTCAGTCATTAATGTTTTAGAGGCTGAGGAAGCACTGAAAATATTAGACTCCAAGAATTTACTGAAATCTGGAATATGTTGTTGACACTTCCACAATCCATGGGCTAGGTGAGAATCTGAGCAAATTACACTTACATTTGCACATTGCAAATAACTGACATGTAGGTCACAGGCTTGTTTTAGTTTAAAGGTGACAGACGTTTTTCTAATCTTCAGAAAATAGTCTAATAAATGAATACCTTTATTTTATTTTTTTAATTTAAATTCTAAACACACTAAAATGTATCTATTTATTTTTTACATGTTCCTCTAAGAACATTAGCAACTTTATGAAACTCTGTATTATGTTGAAATCAGAAAATTAAAGTATACTCAGTGGAAAATAGAACAAGGAAAATACAGAATCTGTTTAAACTAGGAAAGCTTTGATTGTGAGATGTTATTAAAAAACAAGATGTTTAATGTACCTTATGTTAATCGGTTTTATTATTTGCAGTCAACATATTGCATATTTACTAAAATCTCTATCTAAAATAAGTTAGAATATTAAAATAAATGTAGTTGATTTATTTCATATGCGTAGAATATTGTTTCATCATGATGCATATGTATTCGAAAATTTATAATGTCAGAATTTTGCATTTATCAAAAAGCTCTTTTCATATCCTGTGGATTTTTTATTTCTTTTCTTTTTCCAAGAGAGTTAATAAAAAGCAAGAGAAAATTCAGAGCCAAATATATCATAGCAGCTGAGGAAAAGCAAACAGCTGGAACATAAACATGATTGTAGATTCATTAGAACGTGAATATATATTCAGACTTGCCTGCCATTCCAAGGTGAGAAAACTTTTAGTTATTGTCAATGCCATAGTGTTGCAGTAGCACACAGGACCCAAAACTATTTGAAATATTATAAACAAGACATCTAAGGAATCCTTAAGGGGAAAAAGGAAACAACTGTAGTTGAAGCCAAAAAGAAAATAAAGCTATCCATATGGCTCTGTGAAACCACTGCCAAAAAATAAATTCCCTTAAAATAAAATTATCTTTATTATAGAGGTAGATTATTATTCTGAGTACTCTGAAAATAATTCTCCTTTTTCTGATAATAGCTCAAGAGAATACTACTCTTTTTCTACCTCAATATTAAGCCTACACCTATAGGCCTGTGTATTACATGTGCTAGCATTTCAATAGGAAAATAAACTTGTTTGAACTGGCAACAACAAGAATGAATAAATATTCACTTAAAAGCTTACATTTTTTGAAAGAGTAGAGAGAAAGGATCCTTTAATATATTATGTACATAGTTTTTATGCTAAAAATTAAATCAGTAACTAAATCTGTTAAATCAGTAACTAAATCAGGGTACATAGTACACGCAGAAGTTAATAGAAGACATTGTGTTGAATGAAAACATGAATCAGTGGCATTTGTAAATAATGATTTCTCTATGGATGCCCCATAGAGAAATTTATGTTACAGGATAAACTTTTTATAAAATTATTATTTTTGACTTTCCACTATTTAAGAATGAATAAATCACAAAAATATATGCAGGCATATTTTAATTTCTTTTTCAATACTTAAGGGGTTCCACATCTGTTTCTAAACATCTGCATAATAAAAAATACACTACAACTTTATAATGTCTTGAAAAAATAATAAAACACCATGTAATATTGTTGGATGAAACTAGGCTCTGTCTATAAGTTTAATAAAGCTGGTTTCAATTCACCCATATCTGAAATAATTTCATCTTTACTTATTTGTTTCAATACCCTTCCCTGGTTTCATTTTAGTCTTTATGACATGTAAAAGAGATTCACCACAATTCGTATTTACTTTCATTCTAAAATTGACTCTTAGAAGACTCATACTAAATTTCTTAAAAGAGATTTAATTCAATTTTCTTCCTTTTTTGATACCTTTAAAATAGATGTTGGTACTCTAGAACCAAAAATTCAGATAATCTAAACTAGTGGATTTTTTGTTGACTTGTAGACAGCACTGAATATAGAATATTAGTCTCTGTTTGTCCTGTTCATGTGTTGCTTTTAGGTTTATAGGCCACATATAAGTGATACTTTGTGATTTTCGACTTCTGTCTGGCTTATTTCGCTTAGCATGATTATCTCGAGGTCCATCCATGTTGTTGCAAATGACAGTATTTCATCTCTTCTTATGGCTGAGTAATATTTCATTGTATATATGCACCACAGCTTCTTTAGCCAATCATCTATCGTAGGACACTTTGTTCACTTCCATGTCCTGGCCACTGTGAATAATGCTGCTATGAACATTGGTGTGCAAATATATTTTCAGATATGGATTTTTGAGACTTTGGAGTAAATACTCAGTAGAGGGATTGATGGATCATATGGTAGATCAATTTTTATATTTTTGAGAAACCTCTATACTGTTTTCCATAGTGGCTGTGCCAATTTGCAGTCCCACCAGCAGTGTATGAGGGTTCCTTTTTCTCTGCATCCTCTCCAGCATTTGTTATTACTTGTCCTGTTGATTATAGATATATGTGGTGACAGAAAGAAATCTAACTATGGGAAGTGAACACACAATGTAAATATATATATGACTTACTGTTAAAGTGTGCAGCTGAACCTTATTGGATTGCATTAACCAATGTTGCCATAAAAAATAAATTTAAAAAAAGAAAGAAAATAAATTTAATAGAAATTCACCCTAAAAAAATGAATATTGAATGATACAAAATCTGCTGTTTTCATGTTTAGTGGACTTACTGACTTTACTATTTTATTTCCCAAAAATGTTTAGAGATATATGTAAACCAATATTTTATCAAAATAATGCAAATATTTTATAATATTGGGGGGAAATTTAGGGTTTTTTCGCAGCTAAATCCATTAAATCAAAATAATTATATATATTTTTTTTTCTTAAAAATTATTTGGGATCACTTATTTGAGATCACTTATTTGCCATGTTAACTTTTAAATTAATTTTTAATAACAAATTTTGGTTCATGAAAATTTTTACAAATTATAGTTTATATCATCATGAATATTATGTTTGGTCTATTAATCCAAAGAAAACTATTATTTCTGGGTCACATTTCATAGATATAAATTTCAGCAGAAACATTCATTCTTCTATTAACTTTTAAACAAGTACTAATTTTAGAGTATGTACTTTTAGACACCTTCAGTTTATTTTTAGTTTATTTTTCTCCAATTGTGGGTTCTTATTTTTGTTAGTCAATTTTTGTGGTTTCCGGAGTTAGAAATTGTGATATAGCAGTCATTTTCTTATAACAAATTTTAATGAAAGTTGCTTTAGGAAATAACTCTTTCATCTCTAACATTAGTTATCATTAAGAATGGAAAATAACTTTGTAGTTAATAATCCATAAAAGGTTAACCAACACTGCCTTATTTTCTAAATAAATCTATTAGTAATACATTTCTTAAATACATTCCTTATCAATTGTGTATCATGTGTTAATTATTCACATTTTAAATGTGAATAAAAGGGTCATAATAATCTCCAGGAACAAAGGCTTCTTTGTTTCAAAGCAGATAAGGTAGGTCAAAAATCAGCATCAAAAATGCCATGATTAGGGCGATATGATAGACTCTTAGAATTCCATCTTATATGTAATTCTATTTTTAGGCACCTAGAGACAGAATTAGTGGCAAAATGGGTCATCTTAGAAATATTATACATGCAGAAAATGATTCTGTAATTCTAGGTGAGTGTTGCCTTTATGTCACTGTCCCCAACGGTTGCTCCAGCCCTCTGTTTCTAAGATGAACCCAAACCAACCAATGAACTAACTACAGAACCAAATAAATCCTCAGTTGCCATTCATTAGATAAAGGATTTTCTATAAAATCTCTTTCAGCTAGCTACTCCATACCTTATTTTGCCTTATTCATGAGTTTAAATTTTGATTTTTCTTTCTCTTAGTATATAATTTTGATGAGTAATAAGACTCAGCATATTTTTTCTTATTTATATAAAAACACTATAGATGACTGGCCTTAATGAGCATTTCTAGCACCCAGATCTTGGTTTATTATACCATTCTCAATAATAGGTACCACAGCTCCTTAGAAAAATGGCTGATTCTAGAATTGGGGTAGGAAATATACAATGTGAGTTTGAAGCATCTTGTAGTGCCAGAAGATAAAAAGAAGTACTCAAAAACAGATCACATTGATGGGAATGTGTCAAAGGGGCACAAGAGCCAAGTGAAAGAGCTCTCAATAATCAAAGCTGTAAAAAAGTGATCAAAAAATTAAATAAAGAAGCATTGGATTATAATCATACTTATATAATAAATATCCACGAGTCTGTATGCTGATATAAATAAATGATTGAAAAATAATGGAAGAATGAGGAAAGACAAATCTTTTATGCAGCAGAATTCAAAATAATTCATATAGATACTTGATCCTCAAGGAGGTTAAGCATAGCTCTACTCCTTAAGTCCAAGTGGTACACAGTTACTTTCTTCCAAAGAGAACAGTGTGGAAAAGGTAAGAGTAAAGGAGAAAATACAGTGGAGAAACCTAACAAATACTACTGCAGGTAGGTGATAAAAGCCAACATCAACAATTATAAGTAATGTTGATAGTATGTTTGCCCAATAATATGTGGTGATTATGGCAATTTAAATCTCTGATCTTCCTCACATAATCTAAGTATATTAATGAGGAAAAACAAACAAACAAACAAACAACAAAAAAAAAGTTAGACAAACTCCAATTGAGGTACCTCATACAAAACATCTGATCAGTACTTTTCAAAACTGTCAAGGTCAGACATAAAAACAAAGTCTGAGAAAATATCACCTACAACAGGAAACCAAGAAGGCATGACAACTAAATATAATGAATGTTGAGTGGGATCTTAGAACAATAAAAGGAAATTAGGTAAGAATTAAGGACATCTGACTAGTCTGTGAACTTTAGTTAATGATAATGCATCAATCTATTAGTTAATTGATTATAACAAATGTAACATACTAATGTAAGATGCTGATATTAGGAGGAATTTTGTACAGGTTATATGAGAACTCTGTACACTTTTCTCAATTTTTCTGTAAATCTAACTGTTCCAAAAACTAAAGTATATTAAAAATACTATAAAGTACTACTGTTAAATCGTGTCTCATGCTACATATTATAAATTGTGTAACCACAACTTCAGAATCAGGTATTAAAGACACAACTAGATTCATGGCCTAATGCTCTTTTCACTGAATGAAGTTATTTCATAGGTTCTATCATGCAATAAGAATTTTAATAGTGAAACAGTCAGTGGCCCAAAATGTCTATTCTCATTTTGTGAAGAGTTCTTACATGGTACTTGTCCACAAGCAGTTTAGTTTACAGACAATAAGTCCTAAAAATTTTCCATAGGAAAACTTATTCAAATATTACTTTTAAAAGTTCTCATATTTGATACTTCCACTCAGTAGTAAGATGTAGTAGACTGTGACAGGTAAGCACTTCTGATAAAAATAGAAAAAAAAAAAAACCGATAAATTGCAGAAATTAATTTTTTGTATTTACTATGTTTTTTTTTTTTAATTAACAAATTTTGTTTCCAGAGCAGTTTTAGATTTACAGAGCAATTGGCCAAAAAAAGAAAGTTCTTATACTCTCGCATCTGCCCAGTTTCCCTTATTATTAACATCTTGAATTGGTGCATTTATAAAATTAATGAACAAATATTGATATATTATTATTAACTATTATCTATAGTTTACATTAAGATTCACTCTTGATGTCATACAGTTCTATGGGTTTTGCCTGATGCATAGTATCATGTATCAATCATTAAATAATTTCACTACTCTAAAAATTCCCTGTATTCATTGTTTATCTCTTCCCCCAGCCCTGAACAAACATTGATATTTAATTGTCACCATAGTTTTGCCTTTTCCTTTATACTGCATAATTCTAACCATACAGTATGCAGCATTTTCAGGTTGGCTTTTTTTTTTATTTAGCAATTTACTCAAGTTTTTACCATATCTTTGTATGTCTTGATAGCTCTTTTTTTATTGATGAATTATATTCCATTATGTAGATGTACATAGTTTGTTTACCCATTCATCTATTGAAGGACATCTTGATAGCTTCTAGATTTTGGCCAATATGAATAAAGCAGCACCAGTTGTGTACATAAGTTCTTAACTCATTTGGGTAAATACCAGTGAGCATGATCACTGGATTGTATGGTAAAAGTATGTTTAACATGCAAGTAACCACCAAATTGTCTTTTAAAGTGGCAAAACGTTTTGCATTTCTACTAGCAATAAATGAGAGTTCTTGTTTCTCCACATCTTCACTGGCATTTGATGTTGTCGGTGTTTTGGATTTTAGCTATTCTCAAAAATATGTAGTGGTATCTCACTGTTATTTAATTTGCAATTTCCGAACAAAATATGATGCTGAGAATAGTTTCTATGATTATTTAATATCTGTATATGTTCTTTGCTGAGATGTCCAGTCAGATATTTTGCCAATTTTTTAATGAGGTCACTTATTTTCATACTGTTGCATTTTAAGGGGATTTTTTTTTTCTTTTTGGTATATTTTTTATACAAGTCCTTTATTATATATGTGTTTTACAAACAATTTTCTCAGTTTGTTACTTGTCTTATTATTCTCTTAACACTATCTTTCACAGAGCATACTTTTTTTTTTATTTTAATGAGGCCCAAATAATCATTTTTTCTTTCATCATCATGCTTTTTGTATTCTAGTTAAAAACTCATTGCTGAGCCAGAGGTTACCTAGATTTTCTCCTTTGTTTTCTTCCAGAAGTTTTATAGTTTGTGTTTTAAACTTAGTCAAAAATTCATTTTGAATTAATTTCTATGAAAGGTGTAAAGTCTAGATTAATTTTTTTGCATTTAGATGTCCAAGTGTTCCACTACCAATTAGTGAAAAGACTATACTTTTTCCAATTGATTGTCTTTGCTTCTTTTGCAAAGATTGGTCAACTATATTGATGAAGTTCGATTTCTAGACTCTCTATTCTGTTCTATGGATCTGTGTATTCTTTCATCAATACCATACTGTCTTGATTACTATAACTTTCTAGTAAGCCTTGAAGTTGGGTAATATCAGTTCTTTGATTTTGTTCTTCTTAAATATTGTGCTGATTATTCTGGGTCTTTTTCATTTCTCTATAAACTTTAGACTCAGTTTGTAGATATACATAAAATTTCTGGGAGTATTGGGTTTGTGTTGAATTTATAAATAAATTTGAGAGGAACTGGTATTTTAACATCATCCATGAACATGGAATATCTCTTCATTTATGTATATCTTCTTTGATTCCTTCCATTATTGTTTTGTAATTTTTTTATATCTATCTTGTACATGTTTTTTTAGATTTATACCTATATATTTTATTTTTATGGTGCTAATGTAAGTGGGTTTTTTTGTTAATTTCAAATTCCAATTGCTTGTAGCTGATATTTAGGAAAGCAATTGACTTTGTTTATGTGCTTTATTTGTTTTATGTGCTTTTGCAACTTTGCAATCATTGATCCTTAGTTTTGAGAATTTTTTGTGGGTTCATTAAGATTTTCTACACAATCATGTAATCCATACAAAGACAGTTTTATTTCTGCCTTTCCACTATCTGTACTTTTTTATTATTTTTCTTCTCTTATTTCATTAGCTAGAACTTCCAGTATAATGTTGAATAGCAGTGGGAAAGGGGACATCCTTTCCTTGTTTCTGCTCTTAGAGGAAAGCACCTAGTTTCTCAACGTTAAGGATGATGTTAGTTGTGTTAGTTGTAGGTTTTTAAAGATAGTCTTTATCAAGTCTTTATTCCTAGTTTGCTGAGAGTTACTTTCATGAATGGATATTGACAGAGTCAATGTTTAAAATCATCAGAAGACTGGAAATAATGAGTATGACAATGGACTAAAATTCAATCCACTAAAATGTAATTAAACTACCAGAGAAAGAAGAAGTTTTCATAATTTATTTGATTATCAGCAGACATTTTCTCCCATGTGGGAATTTGTCAATTCTCTATGTAGTATGATAATTAAATTTGCCCAGTAAGACAGTCTCTACTGGGAGGTTGGGGTGGGGCGGAAACACTGAAATCTACAAAGTTACCTGGGACTAACTTAACAGTTTAGAATTTAAACTATCAAGCTAAAAAAAAAAAAAAAAGAAAGAAAGAAAAGAAAAGAAAAAGAAAAACAGGTTGAATTTACTCCTGCACATTTTATGAATTTTAGGGTGGCACATGAGGCCAACAAGGCAAAATGAAATCATCCATCATGTGATTTCAGAAGGCAGGGGACTCAGAAAGTGCTGGTCACACAAGCATGAGTCTCTTGAGACATGATCAGATTATGAAAATGTGCAGGATGAGACTCTAAAAGCTAACCTCAAAACCTATGAGGGATAGAATGGAATTTTCCATAATCTGTTAGATCTGAGGAATCAAAAACCTGATGTGGTCTTAATGAAAAGGCTGGGAAGAATCAACACTTAGACTTTGGCCTAGAAAGCTTCTATACGAACAACATTTTGCAGATAACAGATAAACTCTAGATTAAATACTGAAAACAACTACCCGAAGATACTGGAGAGTGAACAAAAGCAAAGAGGTTCTGGTTGGCACTTGGACAAAGGGAATGTCTCTGAGTGAGTTTCCAGTTTTTATGACTTTTAGCCTGAGGCAGGCTGCTGGCAGTGCTACATGAATGGCTAAATCTTCAAAAGAAAATGTAGTCTTTCTGCAATGAAGAGTACAGAGTTTGGGACAACTATAGGGATGAACAGTGAGAGAAAAATCTTAGAAAAGAGTGAGCCAATGGCAAGCCACAAAATCTGTGAATTAACACTAACTAAATATCTGTTTTATCCTATGCTCACACATATATGGGGATACAATAAGCAGCTAAAAATTAAATAACAACTTCGGTTTGAACTTCTTCACAAGACACTTTTCAGTTTGAGTCAAATCAAGTTAACTGCCTGCTAAAACCTACTAACAAAATCAGTAAATGTTTGATATTTGGGTGCTTCTGGCAGCCTTTCTTTTAACATTTTTGGCTTTACCTAGGATGCTTTCTTTATGTTATATTTTAAGTATTATAAGATAAATTATTGTGAAAAAATATTTAAAATTATTCTGAAATTAAAGAATACATAAGAATAGTTCAAAGCATTTTACAATTTGCCACTATGTATTAAGCTACAAAAATGCACATTCAAATTAATATTATCAACATTGATGTATTTATTTATACGTATAGGAGTTTTATCATATAAAATTTATTTCTTCAGGCCATTTTGAAACAGCAGAAGCAATTTTTCATGCCATTTCTTTTGGTACAATCAAATTTTGTCAGGAAAACACATGGAATATGCTAAAATACAATCTGATACATTGAGACACATGTACTATGCAAATTTACATACAGGTACATTCATTATTTGAAGTATTGAATGTGGCTTATGCCATTGAAACCCATGAATTTTGATGATTTCCATTTAATGCAATTTCTCAACCACCCCCAAGTTATCTATCCAGCTATCTATCATCTATCTATCTAATCTCTATCAGCAATTATGCATCTTGTACAATGGTAAAAATTGAATTACAAATATAATCAGACAGGAGAGAACATTAATTCTAAAGATCAGTGGAATAAATTAGTATACTTACAATTTATATAGCTCATACTAGAACAACTTCATACAAAATATGTTGACTGGTACTGTTGACTGATTGCATGGTGGATTTCTTTGGCCCTGTATCACAATGCTAGATGAGTCAACACAGTGAAGGGCAATTCCTAACATGTAAATGGCCAGCCACACATTGCAAAACCAGAATTATATCCTACTAAAACAAAAGTAAAATATACCCCAACTCAACATTCCCTCAGTGAGACCCCAAAAATGACCATGCATAGTCCACTATGAGAGAAAAGATGGCAAATGGTAAGATAAATCGTTTTGGTACTAGTCTTTAGCAATTCCATTTAAAATATTACTTTGGTAAACTTTGCAAAAATTTATTACTGTATATACAAATATTCAGAGCCCTTCTTGGGTCTTTGAAAGATGCTCATGCAAGTGAAAAGCCCAAAGTTTAAATTTTATTAGCTTCACTGAAAATTCACCATTATGTACCCTTTGTGCAGCAAGTACAGAATTTTGCTAATTACTTATTTAAAATTCCTAATGAAAACACCAACAGAATAAAACCTTAAGAATTTTTATATATATCTTCAAATGGTAACATAGCAAAAGGGTTGAAACGTATATTTTTCTCATCGATCTGTAGAAAACAGAACAAATTATAATTCTTAGAATTACACCTGTCTGGAATTTGTTATACTGTGAATAGTAAAACCATACACTTCAGGTATTTTCAGATCTATTTTATTTCAAACATTTTCAAAAGAAAACAAATATTTTGGAAACAAAATTGTTCTAAGAAAAACATAATCAGTCATCTCATTAATTAAAATTGTATTTGTATTATCTTTGTATTTTTATAACTTTTTTTTTTTTACATTGGCTTAGGAAAAAGGACAAAATGACTTTGCCTAGTATTTTAAGGTTTTAACTATTCTAACTTCTATTCAACTAATGCCTTTTGTATGTTCTAAACTTTAGTGAAATTTATTTACTTTCTTTTCACATGTGCACTATGTGTTTTCTCATCATCCATGCTCTTTCTTCTTTCTGGAATATATTCAATCTTTTCTTCTTTTAGTAATTTCTACCCTCAAGAACAAACTTTTTAATAAAGCATTCCCTCCATCCTCGAATTCATCTAACACAATATATCATTTTTCTATTTAAATAAGGAATTTATGCTTTTCACAAAAATTAGTTCATCCCTCCTACCAATTGCAAGCTCATAAAGATTAAAGACTATATGTTTTCACTTTTATATTCTCTATTTTACCTTGCTAGTGCCATGCAAAAATATCTAGATAAAATTATTTGTTCAATAAACAACCGAAATTATACTGTGTATATTAACACAAATAACACAGTTACATATAACTTGGACCTACTTGGCATTGTCTCTGGGCCGCCTCTGGCTACAACTCAGGGAGTCTTTTCCTCCCCCTCCAATTTCTCTAATTAGATATCTCTAGTTTACATATTTGAAAATGATTTTGCTATAAAAAGCTATATAATAAACAATACTTTCTGCACTATGCACAGACATTTATTTTTCCTTTATTTTTATTTAGCCTCAATGCACTGACCTAGTTTTTTTTGACTCAGTACAAAATAACAACAAAAAACCTTATTTATAGTAGTTACATTGTAGAGTATAAATGGAATGTCCCCTTGTCTCATAAATCGTCAGATACCACAAGGAATGTGAGTGATATACAAAATCCATCTCTAATAGAACAAGATGAAAGAGAGTTGCAAGCAGGCTAGAGAGAACTCCTACAGGTTCCTATTTCAGAGATGCCTGGCAGAAAATTATCTAAAGGAGACAGCACACCTGGGAAGAAAAATATCCATTCCTTGTTTAGAGAAATGGGAGCATAGTTCAAGGGCTAAAGGCGGCTTTGCTTTCCTAGACAGCTTTACCATGAAGAAGGAGCTGGAAAAGTTAAGACGAATGGGAAATCCCTTTGATATGCCATATTTGTAGAAAACTGTGTGTTGTTAAGTATGATAAAAAACATGAATTATGAGTAGCCCTATATCTGCAGATATCTAAAAGCAAAGAATAATAAAGCTAACACAAATTCACAAATATGTCTGCGTCATAAATAACTTCACTGATAAAGAAAATCTTTCTAATTCTTGGAAACTTCATTTAGTAAACTTTTGTATCATGGATTATATAAGGTAAAAGTAAATGGCCTGTTATAAATTGTTTGTATCAGGCAGTTTTTATCTTTGTGTGTTTCTTTTTCAGCAGTTAGTGGCATGGCCACTCTGTATTTCGGTAAACTATTAAGGTGTCCTTCTGACCTTTTAACATCATTGCTCTACTATTATTTTTGCAAAAAGTAAATGAAATAATTATTGGAAATACTTAGTGCTCTTTCTAATAAATGCTTGCTACTATTATTATTATTATATCAACATAGGTCTAGTTAATATCATAAACACTAAGTTTAGTCAATAAATATGATTTCTAAATTAAAAAGCCACATGCATTTAAAATAAACCACAGATTTGTATGAGGCAGGAATTAGGAAAAATACATGTCTTAGACTATAACAGAATTATTAAAAAGCAATTATTAGGTGAATTGAAAAACTGAATAAGTCACTTACTTTATTCACATGACCAAATTAAAATGGTTAACTCATTATGCTTGATTTCAGTCTGTTTTAGATTGCTAGATAATTTTTATTTACCACTTGCCCTATTTCAAAACAAAATGTAATAATTTATGGATTACTCATTTGTTTGATTATGTGTATTTTTATTAACATAGGTAACTTAGAGCTTAGATTTAAGAAGTGAGTGTTTTAATGCTCAATGGGGAATATTTAGATTTCGTTGGCTCAAACAGTTAATTCTAAGCATGTTAACTTTAGAGACATATTCTCACTTAGAAAAATATCACTGAATATGCGATAACGTTGGATGTATTTAATACTTACTATGACAGTAACAGCAGCATTTGTGAGCTGGTAACAATTTCGGGACACGACACACAAGGCAATGCTTCCTTCACATCCTTCTAAGAGCAACATTATTTTGATCCATTGTTTGGAAGGTGGAAGTGGAAATATTGCATTTACATTCACAATAGACTCTTGTTTGCCCAAGAAATAATATCACTGCAGAGCCAATTATAAATGCAAAGTGAAAAAGCATTATGACGAAAAGCAAATTCATTTATAGTTGAACTATTCAAAATGCAGTCACTACAATAATAGCATATATTAATAGGTATGCAGTTGATGACTAAAAGATTAAATTAATAGATTCTCACACATAAAGGAGAACAAAGCACAGTAAAGAAGCATTTTTCCAGTCGAAATGTTAGGGTAAAACATATGTAGACTCCATAGGTTTATGTAGTGTGTGTGTGAGTGTTTGTATGTGTTTAATGCTTTTTAACCTAAAGCTGTGAAAATTTTCATCAGTACACAGAGGATGGCGTAAAAAAAAAAAACACCTATAACTTAAAATAAAGGTTTCCTTCTAATGCAATTTGGAAAAAATGACAGAGTGAATGAGGTTAGCCCTCTAGTAAAGTAACTCAAACTAAATGATAATCTATAAATTACTGACTAAAATGGGTTTTGAACAGCCTTGTGCTAAGGAAGTTCTGCTTTACATGATCACTCTCGTAGGAATAACTAAGTTAAATACGTTTTGTCTGTATGGGCTATATATTTCCTCTGCCTCACTAAATCCTCTGGCCCTACTTCTCCCCCATGCTCTGTGAAAAGAGATTGATTTTTATGGAATGTAGCAAAGGGATGCCTTGCTTTTGGCATCCAATTGCAGTAACAAGAGGTACCAGCAAGAGATCAGCAGGTGGGAGTGAAGTTAGCCCTGAAATGTTTCCCCTGAATCCATCCCTGCAAGGAAGCTGCAGATTGGCTAAGAGTTTTTTGTTAGTGTTTTATGGGTTTTTGTTTGTTTGTTTGTTTTAATTTTTAAATAAAAGCTGCAACTAATATGTCCAAGCTCTGATAACTTCAGGCATAGAGATTTAATTCCTTACTGCAAGCCTAGGCTCCTTTGTTATTTGTTATTGGTTGATCTTCTTATTCCCCTTCTGCACCATTTAAAAAGGTTTCTTTAATAACTCGCTTCAGATTGCAAAATTAGTGTTATTTCTTTCCTGAAGAACATACTTTTATAAAGAAAAACTTTTGTTTGTTAAGAATGAGAAAGTATTCATAGGTCTTAAAAAGCTGAATTTCTGAGAAAGGATAACCAGTCAATATATGTCTAGAACTCTTTGGGTGACAGAGTGCCATGGTCAGCTGCTTGAGACATTCCAGTCATTCTTCTGGAGGGAGAGCCACCTTATCAGTCTATCATTGCTGACATTTGTTAATGTCATTTAATTTTTTTGCTGGTGTCTATGCTTATCAAGTAAACTTCATTATAATATAAATTCTTATGTAGATTTTTATTGTAGAGTAATAGTTCATGAAATAATAGTTAAAAATCTTTAAATTTCTTATAATCATATTCTATATATAATTTCCTAAGTGTTTTCTTAGTGTTACTTGACAGTTTTGTGTCTGATAAATTCTCAGTGCATAGTCCAGAGAGAATGACTAGACTTAAAAAGTTAATAATCAAACCTTAAAATATAACTCAAATTATGTCAATGCGCAAAAGACCAGTTAAACAGAAAAGTCCCAATAGTACCATCTCTTTTGAACTCATCACTCTTGAACAATTTTTTCAACATTCTTATTTCCAACTTTTTTCTGTAAATATGACAACCTAACTATCCAGAACAAAGGTATCTTACTGTTGGTACCTTATTGTTTTAATCAAGCCAGTCAGCTTCTATAATTGTGCTGATTTAATATAAATAAATAATGTATTTTTTAATAAGGAGTATAATTTCTGTTTAATAACAAATATAAATTTCAGTAAGTACCTATTTATAAGTGCGCATTATTAAGTTAAAAGAATCCAGTGTAAAAGAGTCAGTGCTCACTCTATAATTATTATTCTTTTCACTCAATATCAGTTAATCAGAATCTATGAGTAACATGAAGTTGACCCTGTCTGAATAATGGGCATCTTCATGGAGTAATAAGGAAAGAAGAAACATAAGTCTATTTATTCATTAATTTATTAATACTGATTAAGTACTTCCTGTGTTCAATGCATAAACATATTTGAAATATATTGAAAGTACAAAAGACAAGTAAGACATTTTATTTTTATTCAAGGTGGAAAAAGTCTAATCCCTAACCATCACTATAAAAGAAGACAGAGTCTTAGGGGTATTATTATTATTTTTTTTTCATTTCTAATGACTGGGCTCAATATCTTTTTTAATGGGATAATCCATGTGTGATGATATAACTACATATCCTTGATATGAGATTTGTTCCAAATACTCTATATAAATATGATGGATGCTTTAAAGGAAGCAGTAGAAAAGAAAGATTCATAACATCATGGAACTTGTATTCCTGAGGTAGTAACAGAATATAAGAAGATAGTTATGTGTTTACTATTTAATTCAATATTAATAAATAGTACAAATAAATAAAATTTGCTTAAAAGTATATAAATGGGAATTAAAATCACAGAAAACTAGACTGGAAGAGGGCATAAAAACAAATTGGAAAGATATAAAATAACAAATATGTGAAGATGGTGGTAACAATGAAAAACATTACATGCAATAAAAAATGAGATATTCAACACTAGGAGAGAGCATAAATTTATTAAATGCTCAGAGTTTCATAAAACACTCAAAATAATGGCCTCAACCGATAAAACTTTTTCTATCCTAATGGTTTCTAATTTCTTCTTTAATCTTTAAGTTACCTATAGTTTTTACTGAGAAAGAAAATTTTTTAAGATGTTAATTATCTTCACAGAACTGTGACTTTCCGAAGACATACCTTGAGAAAGAAGATCATTTGTTTTCATAACTGCTATAGTAATAAAAAAAAATTCAAATATCAAAATTTTTTTGTACTTTAAAAGTTCTCTCTTAGGCATTTGAGCTTATTTGCAAATGAATCTTTTATAGTGGTCTCCAAGGACTCTTACTTACTGCAGCTTTTCGTCTTTCACAGGTGAGAAACTTCAAGTGCCTACCATAATTTTATTTGAGCCTTTACTATCCTTTCAAAGCAGGTGCAAAAAACCTAAAGAGCCATGATATTCATCACTCAGCAAGATTTTTATGTATGTAACATTGAAAGAAAGCTGCCAATTTGATTTGAGATTACTTTACAAAAGTCTAAGAGAACTGAGTTACTACTCAGCACCTTGCCTCACTCAAATAGGCTATTTTATTCTCAATTATGTTGATTATCCTTTGTCTGACTTCAAGGATTTTCATTTAAAATTATGCCATGTGCATATTCTCAAAAATATTCTTATTCTTATTGATAAATAAAGAAGATAATGGTTAATGAAACAGTATTTTTATATTGAGCAGAAGGGGTAATAGCTTAAAAGTGATACTGAAAACTACACATTGCTTTGTGCTATGGTAGTAGAATTCTATTGAACATTATAACTTTTCATAGTGATATACTATAGCAATTTGTGTCATGAAAATGACAATGCTCAAACATTATTATTGTGTTTATATATTTTTGCCATCATGTTATACTAAAAAGATAAGAAACCAAGAACCATTGAGTCTAATTCTATGTTTCACCTACAGTACCTAATCATCTCTTAAGTGTTTTTCCCTGAAAATTTATCATCTTATAAACATCAATAATCATTTTAGTAAGGTATTTTTGTTTAATTCTAATGGTTAGTTGGAAAGCGATACATACATGAGTGTTTTAGTTCTGTTTTATAAGCATTTTTTTAGTCCACTTAGTCCTGGGTAATTAATTTTTGTTTTGTTAATTTTGAGCTGTGCAGACCACCTTCATTAAATCTGCTTCTGGACTAAAGTATCCTGGAAACACTATCTCAGTCAGTTCATGGTTTTGAAGTCTTAGACTAGGAATCCTCTGTGAATGGTATAGTGGTTAGGAGAATGTACTTAATTGTAAGAAATACATGTTTAGAAAATTGTAGTAGAATATTGTGATGTTCCAATTTACTTTCAAGTGATCCAGTAACAGTAAAATACATCTCACATATTTATGGATGATATGAAGCCAATATATTAAAATACGTATTATAATTAAATACAGGTAAAACTAAGTAAATGGTATAGTGGTGTTTATTCTACTATTCCTCAATTTTTTGTATTTATTAAAATTTTTATAACAAAAAATTATATATAATACAAATTACTTCAAAACAAAATGTGTAGTAATTTTTCAAGGAAAAAACTCAGGAATGAATTTTGCTGAGTAAAAAGGCACAATGAACATTTATCCATATTTATGTTGTATTATACTAAGACATTTCTATGTACATTATGAAAAAAAAAGTTGTAGGCTTAGATTATGGCCTCTCTCTGTGACAATAGGATCTAGCTAGTAATGGAATGCATCAGTCATTTAAGAAAATATTAAATAGAAAAATGAGTTTATCTGCTATTTATAAAACAGTTGATTTTATCACATAAGATATGAACTGGTCTGGTTAGAACTTAAGGATTCTTAAATCTATTTGTATAAAATGATTTTATCTTACCTGAAATTTATTAAATGCTCCAATTTCTGATTTATACACAGTAAGTCTTTATAGTACCAGACTTGAATTCTAAAAATACAAAACAAAACATAAAAACTTAAATTGTTTTTATTTATAGCTTAACTTTGAAAAAATAGAAAATGTTGTTTTTCATCATATATTAAGATTCAGATATTTGGTACTTCAGGTTCATTTGACACAAAAATCTCCTTACTATTATCTACTACCTAACCACCCACTAGAGTGTTAATTTTATTTATCAATTTATATTTAGAAATATTGTGTCTAATGCCTTTCTTAAACTTTCCAATAACATCAAATTAAAATACATATTTTCTCTGTGTCACATAGATATTTTTATTACACACAGATAATCTTATTATAAAAAAAGTACACAAAATAATCAGTAAAAGTTATTTTTTAGCTCCCTCACTCACTTCCATTCACTAACAGTGAAATAATAAAAACAGTTAACAGTTTGGAGTTTACCCTTCTTGATATTTCATATGTATGTGTGTGTTTATATATAATATACATGCATACAAAATGATTAGTATATTTATCTGTTATGTAATATATTCAATAAAACAACATTATTCAATATTAGATTTTCACTTAGTAATATTTCTTATGATTCATTCTATATCCTTGGATGAAAATAGAGCTTATTCTTTAAACAATTTTATAGTATTACATGCCATGGAGAAGGACATGATTTCTATTCAATATTTGTTATTCGTTATAGAATTATGGATCACTGGTTATTCACCTTGAAACAGCACATAATTTTAGAATCTGTGTTTGGTGACAAGCAGTCCTATTTTAACTTAAAAGGTTGAAATAGAAATGATTGGTGAAAATTTGACATAAAAATAATGTTTTCCTATCAAGTGAAGTCTCAGTGATATTATTTTGGTGTACAAATTAAGTTTCCACAATAGTCCAAAAACTTTTTAAAAGACAGGAGAATTTAAGCATCACATGTCACTCATAAATCCAGATATGACAAACTTGACAAACATACTGTCCTGTGGATATCAATATATAGTCAAGCTTTTATTGGAAATTTTTTTCCAGCACATCATTCATAAGTTTAAATTAATTAACTAGTTGAAATTTAATTATTTCTGTGAGTTATATTAGTATTTAATTTGTAAATATGTTTTGACTTTATAATTGCCTAGAGACTTATAGCATGAGGTTATATGTAAAGTATTATTACGTTTAATATTTTAATAATCAATTTAAGATGAGGAATTTGCAATAATTTGATTACTTTCTTTAAAAAAAGGTCACATCTTATTCAACTTTAAGAGACATTGACATAGAAAACAGCCTCAGCAAGAATTACATGATATCTAGTTGCTATGCACTGAACATTTAGTTTCCAAGGAGATATATACATATATATATCTTAAACTTCTTTAATATCAAAAGTGAAAATGAAAGCATATTTGTACCTTTCAATGAAATGAAAAAAAATTAAACAGAAAGTTTTCCAATTCACTTAAAAATATAGATTATAAAATCCATTAAGGCAATGACAACATAGTTTACTCCCTATGGTTTTGCCAGTTTCTAGGATATTTTGATTGCTCAAAAAATGGCTTCTTAAATATATATATACACACACACACACACACACACATATATACATATAGAAGTAACAGATTATTTCATATTGCAGATAATTATATTATTTTGCCTTTATAAAAAAATACTTTTTGATGAAGAGCAATTTGAGTGGAGACCTGAGGAATTAGTCTTAGAATTAAGGCATTCATTTCCTTAGGGGGGAAAAAAAAATCTGTCTAAATTTTAAGATGGAGAGAATGCTTTAAAGCATTTAAATGCATAAATTAACTAACATAAATTAATAAGACTACATGCACCTGTAAAAGATTCAGGAGGAAGGTAGGACTTCTAGAATGGCAGAAAAAGTTTCTCCAAAATTCTACATCTCCATAAAATCTATGACAAAATTGGCAAAAAGTGTCAAAATCAGCTTTCCAGAATTCTGGATTTAACCAGTCTTTCAACGGTGGTATTTAACCAGTTAAATTCTGGATTTAACCAGTCTTTCAACAGTGGTAGAGTGGTATTCGATAGTAATAGTTAAATCTTTGTAAGAACAGCCAGTTTTTGACATATTAACTTTTCCTATTCACATCGCCCTCTCCTCACGTCTACTGTAGCCTTTGAAACGACAGCCTCACAATCCATGAAAGCTGTGAAAATGAGCAACCTAGTAACCCTGGCTTAGTGTGCAGCTAATGTAAAAGCACTATCCCCAGAGAGCTGCCACTATGACATGTATGGCAGGACTCTGTAGAAGTCTCATCCCCAAGTTTGATTGTCTGATTTTGAACTTGATCAATGGGAAAAATTTTCTCCCTGAAGAAGGTGACAACCTTAATGGCTATTATTTAACATTATATCGACTATGACAATGATATCAGTTGGGTCAATCTATGGAAGTAAAGCATTATAGGGAGGGAAGACATGAGGACTAAGATGTCCATAGTGGTTTTGAAAAGCTCCTCATTTTCCTAGGGATTTAAAGGTCATGTGTAACGTAGGAGCTCCAGACCTGGAACTTGCATCTGGGCTTTGGATATTCTGAAAAAACAACCCAGAGGACCAAGGGGTGAGACATGTTGTTTATTACTCATGAGGCAGAGGAGCTCTGATGGCGGCTGGTTTGAGCTGCAAGAAAATGTACCTGGCCAAGAGCAAGCAGAGTTTTACTCACACAAGCAGAGGAAGGGGTTATCTCATTGGGGGAGCAGCTGCTTTCTCAGGTGGATTGGAGCAAGATGTGCTGCAGGAGCAGATAGTGTCCAATGGAGCAACAGAAAGAGCAGATAACATCCATGAGAAACAGCAGAATATGTCCTTGGCAGCAGGCACTGCTGAGAGCCCTTTGTTTACTGCCTTCCTGGTGGCTGCTGAGCAGGCAGACATCTGTCTTCTGAGTACATGGAAGGGCCATGTTCTGAATTGACCCCACAGCCATGTGCATGTGCAGGGCTTTGTGCTGGCCAGAGAAACCCATAGAATACACTGATGCTTCAGCTGTGGCTGACTTTGAGGCTCTACGCAATCAGGAAGTGAAAAGCTAAAGCAGAGTTGCAGATTGCTTACAGACTATTGAACAAAGGAACCCAAATTAGAAATAAAGTTGTATCTATGTTATTGGAAGTATTTTAAAGGTAAACTGTATTCACATCCCCTGTGTTATGCTTATTTTTAAACTTTGCATACATCAGAACTATTTTTGGTTTGTTATAAGCTACTATTGTAATTTTCTGGCACTTTGAAAGAACTCAAAGATTGTAAATAAACACATTTTTACATTAAAAATTTTAAAAAAAATATTAGCATAATTATCTCAGGATCTATCCATGTTGTCACAAATGGCAGTATTTCATTTTTTCTTATGGCTGAGTAATATTCTATTGTATATATGTACCATATCTTCTTTATCCAATTATCTATCAAAGGACACTCAGTTGTTTTCATGCTTCGGCCACCATGAATAATGCTACTTTGAACACTGAGACGCATATATCTTTAGGGATAAATGTTTTCAAAATTTGGGGGTAGATACCCAGAAGAGGGATTTCTGGGTCATATAGTAATTCAATTCTTACTTTTTTTGAGGAATATCCATACTGTTTTCCACAATGGCTATATCAATTTACATTCCCACCAGCAATATGAGAGTTCTTTTTTCCCCAGAACGTCTCCAACACTTGTTACTTGCCTTGTTGATGATAACAATTCTAACAGATATGAGGTGATATCTCATTATGATTTTGATTTGCATTTCCCAAACAGCTAGTGAAGTTGTGCATCTTTTCATATGTCTGTTGGTTATTTGTCTTCTTGGGAGAAGTGTCTATTCAGGTCTTCTGCCCATTTTTAAATTGGATTATTGTTATTTTATCGTTGAGCTGTATGAGTTCTTTGAATATTAGCCCCTTATCAAAGATATTGTTTGCAAATATCTTCTCTCATTCATTTGGTTGGTTTTTGTCTTGTTGATAGTTTCTTTTGGTATGCAGAAGCTTTTTAGTTTAACATAGTCCCATTTATTTAGTTTTGCTTTTACTTCCCATGCCATTGAGGTCAAATTCATAAAATCCTCTCTAAATCCAAGGTCCATGAGTTTAGTATATATGTTTTTTCTATGCAACTTATTACTTCAGGTCTTATATTTAGGTCTTTGATCCGTTTTGAGTTAATTTTGGTGTACAGCAACAAATAGCAGTCTTGTTTCATTCTTTTGCATGTGGCTTTCCAATTTTCCCAGCACTATTTATTGAAAAGACTTTCTTTACTCCATTGTATGGTTTTGGATTTTTTGTTGAAAATTATTTGCAAATATATTCAGAGATTTATTTCTGGGTTTCAATTCTGTTCCATTGGTCTGTGTGTCCGTTTTTCTGCCAATACCATGGTGTTTTGCTTATTGGCACTTTGTAGTATAATTTGAAGTCAGCCAGTGTGATAACATCTGCCTTATTCTTTTTCTCAGGATTGCTTTGGCTATTTGGGGTCTTTTGTGAATTCATACAAATCATGCTAAGCAAAATAAGTCAGACAGAAAAAGTCAAGAACCATATGATTTTACTCATATGTGGGATATAAAACTGAAAGCAGCAAACAAACAAGACAAACAGACAAAAACTCATAGACACAGACAATAGTTTAATGGTTATCAAAGGCAAAGGGAGGAGGGGCATAGTAAATAAGAATAAAAGGGGTCAAATATATGGTGACAGAAAGAGATCTGACTTTGGGTGGTGAAAACAATGCAATATATAGATTGTATATTATTAAATTGTACACTTGAAACCTACATAATTTTATTAACCAATGTCAACCCAATACATTTTTAAAAATAATTTTAAAAAACTGAAAAAAAAAATAGAGCATCTTAACAAAGTCTGGGACACTTATTGATTCAAAGAATATAAAGAAATTTACATCTAATCATTAACTAGCCAATAAGCTAAATGAGCAGAGATTTCAAAAGTCATAAATGTTAGGGAATATAGACTTACAGAATCAATTCAGGAAAGTCACTAAACAAACACAAACCCCCCCCCACACACACAATAAAATCACCACCACCAACAATACCTAAGGAAAAAAGGGAGTCTGGTATTCATACTGGCCAATTATTATTATGTAGGACATCCAGTTTTTAACAACAATAACAACAAAATTATTTCAAGAAATGCTAAAAAGAAATCAGAATATTAGCAGATTGGAAAAAAAATGTTATCCAACCATATGTGTATGTACTGGAACATGCTTTAGATGAAAAGACCAGCTCTATATTAAAGGCACACATACATTGAAAGCTAAAGGATAGAAAAAGATATATCATGCAAACAATAATCCAAATAGATCTGGAGTGACTCTATTATCAGACAAAATATAATGTAAGAAAAAATTGTTACTAGAATCAAGGAAAGACATTTTAAATTATAAAAATGTTCAAAATATTGGGGAGCTATAGCATTTATAAGCATGTATGCACCTAATAACAAAGTTCTAAAATGCACTTTGTTATATAAAACAAAAACTGAGAGAATTGAAGGAAAAGATAAAAAAATCTAACAATAACGATTGGATATTTCAATATCCCACTTTTAACAAAGCATAGAACAAATAGCTAGAAGAGCAAAAAGAAAATAAAAGATTTGACTAAAACTGTTTAAGTCAAATATCCCAAGACACATCTACAGAGCATTTCACCCAACAATAGCAGAATACAAATTCTTCTTAAGTGCACATAGAACATTCTTTAGGATACACCATATGCTAAACCACAAGACAATAAATTTCAAAAGATTGGCGTTAGGTGAAGCATGTACTCTTACCACATGGAATTAAGTTGGAAATCAAGACCAAAAAAAATTGGGAAATCCATTAATATATGGAAACATAAAAACCGACCTAAACAACTAATGAGTCAGTGAATAAATCACAAGGAAAACTCAGAAATACCTTTATGTGAAAGAAAATTAAAACACACATACCAAAATTATGGAATGTAGCCAAAGTGTTCCTTAAGGTGAAATTTATAGCTGTAAACACCTACATTAAAAAGAAATAAAGATAACAAAAAATAATCTAACTTTTTATTTGAACAAATTATAAAACAAGGAGTTAACAAAAAGCAAATAGAAGAAACAATATAAAATTGATTATTCATTTGAAATAAATGACAGGGGAAATAGTAAAACAATAATGAAAATCAATAAAACCAAAAATTAGATCTTTGTAAAGATTAACAAAATTGACAAACTTTTAGTTTGACTGACCAAAAAAAAGGGGACTTAAATTACTAAGATCGAGATTGAAGGGACATTTCTACTGATCTTACAAAAAATATTATAAGGAAATACTATAAACAACCATTTGCCAAATATATCTATATTTGATATATATATATGTATATATATATTTGAGATATATATCAGATTAAATGGAAAAAAATCCTAGAAAGATACAAACTACCATAAGAAATTACTAAGAAGAAATGGAAAATCTGAATAGGTGCATAAAATGTAAAGAGATTGAATTAATAATTTTGAAAATTCCCACAATGAAAATTCCAGGCCAAGATGGCTTCAATGGTAAACTCTACCAAAATTCCACAATATATTTAATATCAATTCTTTACAAAGTTTTCCAAAGATATAAGAGTAGTAAACATTTTTTTTCCTCACTAATTCTATGGAGCCAGTATTCCTCTGATATCAAAACAAGACAAAGATATCAAAAGAAAAGGAACTACAGAGCAATATACTTTAAAAATATAGACAGAAAATTCTCAACAAAGTTCTAGCAGCCAAATCCATCAACATATCAAAAAGAGCATGTGTCTTGACTAAGTGGGATTTACCGTAAAAAGGAAAGGTTGACATCCTAAAATCAATCACTGTAATATATTGTATTATAAAATGGATAAAATCCTCATGCTTATCTTAATAGATGCAGAAAAAAGTTTTTGACAAAATACAGTACCTTTTACTAATTAAGTAGTCAACAAACTAGAAATAGAAAGGGACTTCCCTATCTTAACAAAGGTCATCTATAAATAACCCACAGCTAATATCATATTAATGGTTAGAGAATGAATGTTTTCCCTGTAAGTAGCAAGACAAAAAGATCACTCTTGCCTCTTCCTTTCAACATTGTAGTGGAAATACTATGTGGGGAAATTAGGCAGGAAAAAATTTCAAAGACATTGATTAGGAAGGAGGATATAAAACTATCTCCCTATAATGTGATGCATATGATCTTGCATATAGAAAATCCTAAGCAAGCCCCCCAAACACTGTTAAGACTAATAAGTCAGTGAGTGTACAGAATACAAGTTCAATATATAAAAATCACTTGTCCAAAAAAGAAAACAATTCTACTTTCTGTAATATCAAAAATATTATAATACTTGGCAATAAATTTAGCAAAAGAAAATTACTAAATATTCTTAATTGAAAATCTTAAATTCCTAATTATTTTTAAAAATGATTTTTAAAGTATAAAAATACCAGATGCTATAGGTGTAAAAAATAAAAAAATAAAGGATTGTAAGCTGACAAGTTTCTTGCAATCTGTGAAGTCAACCAAGTGTTACCTTGCCTAAAAAAAAATAATAATAAAATAAAATATCAAAATAATGGAAAACTATCATATGTTTATAAATTAGAAGACTAAATATTGTTATGGCAAAATTCCTGAAATTAATCTACAGATTCAATGCAAGCTTTATTAAATAATAATAATACAATAATAATAAAGTTCAGGATGAAATCATATTCTAGAAGATTTTGATACTGGTCTTTTATCATAATAAGTGAATTTTAGAATCTCCTATTTGTCAATATTAAAATGTCACTGTATCTTTGCACATGACCTTGTAACTGCATTTCAGTGATCAGATTTGGTCTATAGAAACAGAAAAGAATTTCAATTTCCTATTTACTCACTCTGATTTTACTACTATAACCTTGATTCTATAGCAGAAGAAATAAGATATTCAGAATCATCATAAAACCATTCATCTACATGCAGCAGATTTAGTTTGCCTCTGTGATGAAAACAATTTAAAATCACTGCTTAAAAAGTCTCTTTATTTTTGTTTTAAAATGTTGCTCAAAATGTAATGATCCATGATAAAAGCTACAAATTCTTTCCAATCAGTTGGTGCTAAAGACAAATTTCCATAGCTATAGCAAATTTATAAATCATATCTATCATTTTAAAAATCTTAACAAAAAAGAAATGAAAATGAAAGAGTATTTCATTTTTTTTTTTTTAACAAAGATAGTCATGTAACTTTCCAATTGATAAAATTTGGTCCTGAGTATATCATAGTCTAAAATCTAAAGCTGTTGCTTATGAGACTAATTGTTTCTCTTATTTTGTAAGACAAGAGATTCAGTAGTAATAACACCTGGAGCTTCTACTGATTCAAAAGTTGAAAGGAAAATTAAGTCTGTTTCTTTAATTAGCCCTAATAGGCTCTAATAGAAGTAAGATCTGCACACAGAGTTGGTAGGAGGGGAGCCTAGAAGCAATTTACATCTGCGTGAGACACAAATTATGCCTAAAGGCTTTGCATTCTGATAACTCAAGCTAAGGTAGAAAGAGCTAGTATAATTAAGCTTGTGTATAAAACCAGATTCAGGTTAAAAAGAATATTTTCTAACATCAAAGAATATAAAAGTCTCATACCTGAGAGTGGTTACTTTCAAAAATATAAGTGAATTTTATTTTAATCCCAGTGCCAGATGCTTTCTTTTAATAATACATAAAACAGAGTAAGTATATAAAAATAATATCATATATTACATTATAGATGCAAGAATATCAATTCAATCTGGAGACATTGCTTGAAACACACACACAAACACACACACACACACACACACACACACACACACACACACCTGGTGATTTGTTCTTGACTTCGATGATCTTTGATAATGAACTTTTACTAAGTTGGTCTTATAAGCAGAAATTTGGGCCCTAATTTTCAGATGCTGTCTTTTAAATGGGATTTGCATTTGCTTTTCCTGAAAGTCAAAAGTCACTCCTAAACTAGGACCATACTGTTCCCTTTCCAAGTGCTCTGGCTTAGTTTGATGGTTTCGGATTATGATCGCCTGCCTTATCCACTGTCGTCTCACTATTGAAATACTGATATTAACTTTTTTTTTCTTCATAGTGACCCATTTTAGTATTTGCTTACTCCTGTCTTCTCAGTTGCCATGACTTTCTTCTTAGATTCCATTTTTTACCTTAAGTTTGTCTCTGTCTCCTTTTCTCTGTATAGTCCCTTTAGTAACTGTTAGTGCTGGAAAACAATGAAAATTATGTTTCAGCAAGTTTTCTTTTGTAGTGCAAATGACCATTAAGAGTATCTATTTTTAAAATATTATTTTGTCACTATTTCTAAGAAAGTACAATAAATATATACTGGCTTTAAATGAATGGGGGCCAGAAAAAAATAACAAATGAAATTACAATTCTGCCTATTAACTCAATATACAGAAAAAGGGAGGTACTGGGCATTCTATAGCAGTAGCCATGACATCATCACTTCCTTGCTTATTAACTATAAAATTAATTGGTCGATTTTCTTCTCTAAGTTTCAGGCCTTAGTTTCAGGACTCTGAAATGAGAAAAATAATACACAATTAAGGTTGTTTCATGTATATTCTTAGTTGTGTTACACCTAGTAACTTTTTAATTTATGGCAGCTATTATTTATCACTGTCTTCAATACTTGTTGATAATGCAGAGACAAGAAAAGAGAGAGGACAGGGAAAATACAAGAATCTTAAGAAAGGTAATCAGAGACAAAAATGCAGTTATATATTGATTTAGATACAAAGAGAACCAGAAATTGAGAGAAATAGATGAAAAGATAAACAGGCATAGAGAATAAGATGAAGAGATATCTAGATTCAGAAAAAGTAAGGTAGGGAACAAACAAACAAACAAACAAAAAACAAAAAAAACAGAATTATGGAGAAATAAATTCAGAGAAAAATAAGAAAGTAATGAGAGGTTTTGTAGATGATGAGCTGAATTACATTTGTAGAGATTTGTACTTAAGTCACTGAGTTGTTAAAAAACGATATCACTGATTATAAAATTTCTCTAATTCAAATTATTTCTAAAGTATTTCCAATTATTATGAATGCTACTATAGCTTTCCTTCACTCATTTTTATACTTCTAAAACTCACAATTATATAAAACAATATTTAATATGTTAAATATCAGAGGAAATACAAAAATACATATTTTTAAGTTGGTCACATGGCATTTAACTGCTTAATTTTTATTCAGTTTTATTCACTTATTTACACAGCCTGTTCTACAATTGCCTCAAGTTATACAGTGGAAAGAATGAAAAAAAAAAAAAAAAAAACTCCAGAGGCTCTCTATGTAGTCTGATTCATTAGCAAAACATATAATGAGAATCAAAACACAGAATTTAGTTTCCAGGAAGACAGAAGCTATGTTTTTTGTGTTAGTGTTCATAAAATTGTAGAAATGTCTGGCATTCATAAATGAAAAACCATATGAATGAATCACTGAATATATAAGAAGGCAATGGAAGTGGGAAGGAAAGTAACATTTATGGAATGTCTACCAGGATGTATTAAGCATTCTACCTTTGTATTTCATTTAATACTAAGAACTATCTTGTGTGATATGAACTACCATGCTTATTTTCATATTAAACTCAAGTTTAGAGACTCTTAGTAACTCACCCAAAGTCACACTGATTTTCGGTAGTATCATCAGGCTTCCTGTTATAGTTTGCCTGACTTTAAACACGTTACCTTTCCACTACATTGTGTTTCATTCCCATTATGAAAATATCATTTTCAGAATTAAATGATTAGGTACCTTATCTTCAGAAAATCTTCCTTTATTGAAGCAGCTTCAGCAACTCACTAATATGAAAGATTATTCTCTAGGTTGCAATTTACCTCTTCTTATTCACATTAAATTGAGTATAATGCATAGAATATTGCACAAGCAGTCCTGAAAACAACTAGCAATATGACTTTTTGGCAGGTTAATAAACTTTTTTAGAAGAAACTCTTATCAAACAAGATTTGGATCAAAATATTTTTAATGCTGTAAATCATTAGGACAAATTAAAGCCTTCATCAACATTTTCATCTTGTAAATTAAACAATCATAGCGTGTTGTAAATTAAACAACTTTTCTGTATTTCTACATCTGAGTATCATATCTTCTTTTCTATTTCCAGTGTATTTCACATGGTATATCCACCATTCAGTATGTTTTTCCAGATGGAATCCCACCTCTTTCATGAGATCTAACTGCTTTTATGGTGGACATAACCCTTGTTTTAGGTGACATCTGTGCAGAGTCACTAGCTAAAATTTGTTCTAGTCACTGTCTAAAGTCATTCAGACTTGCAATTATGCCTTCTTTTTTCATATGTACCATAGTGCTTACAAAGTATTAGCATACAAATTGAAAAATGAGTTGGTAACCGGAGTTTTGTGGCTGGCAGTAATCCACATTAATTCCAAGAACAACAACACACACACACACACATATATGATATATATGTCCAGAAAGCATGTGCATGTGTGTGTGTGTGTGTGTATGTGTATACGCACACATATACCTTGATATAAATATATATATGTTCATTTTTCTTTGAGTAGAATCATTCACGAGATCCTTTTTTGTGATATTATGTGAAAAGACTTACTATAAATATTCAATCTTGACAGAAATGCTCTTTTCTTGAAGAGCAAAAAATTGACTTTATTACTTTATAATCAAATCTTATTTTAACTATGAACAATATATAAAATATCTTATATAAAAACATTGTGACTAAAATTGTATAAAGTATATTTTATAATATTTAAACTTTTTAAGTGCAATCGAAAAATTTGGAATGTCAAGAAATATTTTAGTGATGCTACACTTTTAATTCGTAAGACGAAGTTGTAGTTATCTTTATGAATCATGAAGAAGGGAACATTGCAATATAATTACCACCAATATTACTTAAGTTCAATATTATCTAAAAACAGACTCCATATCTTTATTGAGTATGGAAAGGCAAATAGATAAAAAACAATTTCTGAGATGTATTTAGTATTTTAAAAAACAACAATCCTCCCAAATTAATGTTATATAGAGACCAAATATAACCTTTAAGAAATAAAGTAAAAGAATACCATACTTGGGAAATATTAGGAAGTGTTATTAGTTATAAACTAAAGATATATATTTTCACCAAATTTAATATGTAGAATCTTATCTGAAACAAATAATTTAATATTTTTGCTTATATAAACTTTATTTTCTCTTTTAAAATCAACACATTACATTTCAATGACTGATAAATATAATGAAGAATAGAAACAGAAGGAAAGTAATAAAATAACTCCATAATTAATCAGTTTTATTGTTTTATACACTTGTATCAAGAATCTTTAAAAATTTAGGTATTTTTAATTTAAAAAGTCAAGAATCTTCATCGTATAAAATTATAAAATAAACTTATAAAATGGAAAACTAAAAGTAATTTAATCTTACAACCCAGATACAAATTCTATTATTATTTTTGTTTCTTCCTAGGCTTTATTCTAAACTCTATCTTTTAGAACTTTATTCTAAACTCTATCTTTCACATATTATATAGTTTATATTACATGTTGATATTTTTACATAATACTAAAAGTACATGTGTTCAAAGTTATTTAAAATTATTTACTGTAATAATCATAAGTAACTGTGATTTCAGCTTATGGTTATGCTATAATATTATCAAGCATTCCAAGAATGAAGAATATTATGTGTCTCCAATTTAAATATATATGTGTGTGTATATATATATATGTGTATATATATATGTGTGTATATATATATTTATTTATATATATATATTTATATATATATAAATGGTATTTTAAATATACAATACTTGGTGAACTAAAAATCCAGATGCTTGATACATGGCAATCATTTACACACTGCTATTGTCACCTGAGAGCTGTTCTTATTCTTTGTCTCCAAAGAAGGGAGATTAAATGATTAAAGCTACTAGTGAGAATGAGTTCTAATCTATTTATATATAAAGTATAATATATTTTCTAACAATGCAAAAGGGAAACAAAATATACTATACTTTGAAAAATTGGGAGACCACTTTTAGATCTGGAGGGTTGTTGAGAGGTAAATGTATCGAGAAAGTGATAATGGAAGTGTAAACTGAGAAGAGATCATTTGAGGCAACTTCTGGAACCTTTAACACTATTTTTTTTTCTATATTCTACTGGTTCATGAAGGAAGCATCTTTAGTTTAAAATAAATATTTTAAGGTAAAATATAATTTATCAGTATATTTAATTTAAGGATCATATTTTCTTTTAAACTTTATTTTATTTAACAATGAATTCAAAGATAGTTTGGGATATTTTAGTAAACAGTGCATGTTTATAATTTTCACTTTTCAAGTTTATGTATCTTTGCAACTAAAAATTAAACCATTTTGGTTTGTAGCATCTAACTGAAATAATAATGACCTCCCTCCAAAGACTTCTTGTAGAGTGCAAAAAAAAAGTAGCTTCCCCAACAACATTCATTCACTATCACGCATCTATGATCAATCTATTCTTTTCTTGTTACAGAAGGAAAAGCATACAGTACAGTGACCTCAGAGAGAGATAAGCACTATTGCAGTTCATATACCTGACTCCTCTTCTTGCGTAGAAATAAATCTCTGCCAAGGTAAAGTAGGAAGGAAATAGGAAAGGAAGAAAAAGCCAGGAGAGACTCATTTTTTTTATCAATTCCATTAACAAAATACAAAGATTCAGAATCTGAAGTCAGTAGACAGTAAATCACTTCTATCAAACTTCATGCTCACAGAAGCCCTATGAAAGATTAACATACAAAAATTCATTTTACTGAACGAACACAGAATAGAGATAAGATTTCTTCTAACCCTTTGCTGAAAAATTAATGAGCATTCAGATTATAAGCCCATTTTTTTTCCCCGAGCCAAATCAGGAACTTATTTTCTTTCACACTAGGAGTACACAGTCAAACTGGAACCAAATATTTAAACTATAGGTAGATAATTTCAATTCCGTAGGTGTTCCAATATTTTTTTCCTCAGAATGGAAATATCTTATTCATCCAAAGCTTTGAAAGAACTGGTAAACAATAGACTTCAATTCTAACTAAGAATTAACATTTTTAGTCTATTTGAAATATGATGATTGCTACAGGAAGATCAGTGATGCTTAGCATTGGCAAGTTAATAGGTATAGATTTCTTAGGAAACAAAATAAATGAGATCAAATAACATTTAAATAATTTTAAGAAAATTTGAAAATAATCTGATAAGATGTCTCCAAAGCAATTTTTCAAGGAAGCAGAAAAATTCTTATTTTTAAGTGGATTGAGTTACCAGAGGGAAAAGGGAACAGGGGACAGGTAAATAGGGTAAAGGAGGTCGAATATTTGGTGATGGAAGGAAGTCTAACTTTGAGTGGTAAACATGCAATGCAATATACATCTGACGTGTTATTGAATTGTATACTTGAAACCTATTTGATTTTATTAACCGATGTGACCCCAATAATTTTAATAAAAAAATAAAATGAAATAATTCATTTCGGGTAAAATGCAACACATTTTCAAACTTATAATTCTGATCTGTGTAAATAGGACTCAGAAACCACTTGATATCTTAACTGTAAATCGTATTTCTATTATAATCTTGATTACTCTTTCTGTAATTCCTTATTGTCTATGTCCTCCTTGAAACATTCCTAGTTTAGATATTTTAAATACTATGTTGCTCACAAATATGGAAATATTTATATTTAAGCTTTGTAAAATACAAAGTGTTTTAAAAGAAATTATGTTCTAATTTGTGGTTAAGTCTAAGTCTAGATTCTTTAACGGAAATGTTATTAGGGTGAGTTGATATTCCCCCTGCACCAGAGGCAGGCAGCCCATCCAGAATGGACCTTTCTGTACTCCTGGTAGGAATGAGATTAAGTCAAAGCACAAAATAATTCTATATTCCTTCATTAATTTTATAAAGAGGCTCTTTCTTTTTGATAAAAATTTGAACAGAAAAAGGAATCTAAACCTGATACAATGTATTGACCAAAATTCAGCTGTACTTGAAGCCAGAAGACTCTGGGGACTTTTCATTTTACCTAAGTCACTATGAACTCTGTGTAAGCAAGATCGATTTGGGTTATTCTCTCTTATAAATGCAAATTATTGTCTAATATAAGAGGGATTAAACTTAAGTGGGGAATTCCAGGAACATCAGCTGACAAATAAGAAAAGATAGCTTTCCTGATTAGTGTTTATTTAAAAACTGCTTCTTCCCACCCAGTCCTTCTTAGTTAAATCATCTCTATGTCAGATAAGAATTTTTAAACCTTTGGTTCCCCAATTATCACTCCTGTTAGGCATTATCTATATTTCCAAATGGAGACTGCCATTGTATCTCATACATTTTGGTAAGAAAAACTTTTGTTTAGGAGATTTTCATTGTGTTTGTTTTATTGAAGTGTATAGACATACAACATTATTATATTAGCTTTAGGTATATAGCATAATTATTCAATATTTGTATATATTGCAAAATTATCATCATAAATCTAGTTACCATCCCTCCCCAAAAAAAGTTACAAAATTTTTTCCCATGTTGAGAACCTTTAAGATTTACTTTTTTAGCAACTTTCAAATTTGCAATATATTATTATTGATTACAGTCACCATGTTGTACATTAAATCTCCATGACTTATTTATTTTATATCTGGAAGTTCATACCTCTTGATCCCCTTCATGCTTTCACTCACTCCACCAACTCCTCTCCCCTCTGGCAACCATCAATCTGTTCTTTGTATCTCTATTTTGTGTTATTTTATTTTGTTTGTTCATTTTTTTGTTTTGTTTAGATTCCACGTGTAAGTGAAATCACGCAGTTTTTGTCTGTCTTTGTCTGACTTATTTTACTTACCTCAATTCCTCCAGGTTCATCCGTGTTGTCATGAATTGCAAGATTTCATTCTTTTTTGGCTGAGTAGCATTACATTGTGTGCCTTCACCACATCTTCTTTATCTATTCATCCATAGATGGACCTTTAAGCTGTTTTTATAGCTTGGCTATAGTAAATAATGCTGCAACAAACATGCATATATCTTTTCAAATTAGTGTTTTTGTTTTTTTCGGGTAAATACACAAAAGTAATATTATTGGATCATATAGTAGTTCTATTTTTAATTTTTTGAAGAAACTCCATAATGTTTTCCACAGTGGCTGCAACAATTTATATTCCTTCCAACAGCGTACAAAGGTTTCCTTTTCTTCACATCCTTGCCAATACTTGTTATTTCTTGTTTTTCAGATAATAGACATTCTGACTGGTGTAAAGGAACAGCTTCACTGTGTTCATCCATTCTTTTGAGTTCAGCGAGCATTTTTATGACCATTACTTTGAACTCTTTATCAGGTAAATTATTTATTTCAGTTTCATTAAGGTTATTATTTTTTTTCTGTAAATTTATCTTGCTTTTCATTGGAAACATATTCCTTTGTTTTGTTTGTTTGTTTGTTGTTGTTGTTGTTGTTTTCATATTGCCTGGCATCTGCATTTGTTTCTATGTATGGATGAAATGGCTATCTCTCCTAGTCTTGAAGAAGTGGCCCATCTCGATGTTGTCCTTTTATCTTTTGTTGTGGAATAGCTGTTCAGCTAGACCTCAGGTTCTTGTTAGAAGAAGTTGCTCCATATCTAGCTAAAGATCTGTTGTATCCCTGGAAGGAGGTGAGTTGAGGATCTTCCTGTGCCTCCATATGGCATCACTTCCTAAGAACTGCTTCCTACTTAGGGAGAAAAGGAAGAAATTTGGCCTCAAAAGGTAATCATTATTCTTGAACATGTTGGCCTTTGTATAAATGCACTCTTTTATAAAAGTAGCATATAAAAGATAAGTTATATACCTTTCTGATCTTTTGATCAAGAATCTTCCAAAGCACTCTGTCTCAGATGGCAATAAAGGTAGATGGTGAACACATATCTTTAATTTGCTGTCACTGGCTTCGCCAAGGCACATGAAGTAAGGCAGGTTTACAGTGTATCAATAAATGAGTGTAAGCAACCATCAGACATTTCATGTTTATGGTGGTTGGAGTGGTTTGTTATAAGAATATAACACAGTCCCTTGATTGGTTGTTTAATATTTACTTAGTACCAGTATGAACTTGGCTATATGCTTTATTACTAAACTTAAAAATATCTATGTTATACTTGAACACAACATATCTTATTTATACTGCTTCTACTCCCTTGGAAAAGAGTATAATATCTGGATTAAATGTGTTCTTACAATATTTGTTGTTAATTTCAGCTAGTTAATGGAGCACATAGCACCTTGATATTATTACAATAAAGTTAAAATAAATGTATGGATAATAATCTCTTATTGTACACTTAAGCATATCTGTTTGGAAAATCTTTAGCAGTATGTATGAAAAGAGTTAAGTGCTTTTGTTGAATAAAAATAAACAGTGTCAATAGTAATGGGAAGTCAAGCTACATACATTCAGAAGAAAAATAAAATATGGAAAGAGATATGACTTTGACCGGGTAGTGAACACACAATGCAGTATACAGGTGATATATTATTGAAATGTAAACTTGAAACCTATATAATTTTATTAACCAACGTTACCCCAATAAATTTTATTTTAAAAAAGTACATAACTGAAATAAGAAAGATTACTACATATCAGTCAATTGGGTTCTAGGTTCTTTTATATATAGTTATTGTTTCTTATTCTTCAATGTATGGAAAGGGGAAAAGATTTGCAGGGGAGACTAGGAAAAAATTTTAAAAAGGAAATAAATTAAAAAAAAGAAATCACAGAGAAAGTGATTGGATGTTTCCAGGTTGGCTAATCTTATGAGACATTTTCTTGTTATGCAAAATTGTGGCATCTGAGTGAATTGACTATTTATTTATATTAATTAATTTATTTTTATTTTTGTTATGGTAACACTGGTTAATGAAATCCAGTAAGTTTCAGGTGTACAATTCAACACTAAGGTATATATATATTGAATTGTGGCTCACTGCCCATAATTAGATGTCTTTCTATCACCACATATTTGACCCATTTTACCTAACCTACTTCCTCCTCACCCTGCCCCCTCCCCCCACCCCATGCTCTGGTAATCACAAGTCTATTGTCCATGTCCATGAGTCCCTTGACTTCTTAAAATGTTAAGAGTAAAGACGAAATAAACAAGATTGTATCAGTAAAGAGGTGAGATCATAAGAATAAGGTTTATACTAGTCATGAATCTAAATGGTTAAGGACAGTTCATGTAGTTTGGGGGAAAAAAATGAGACTTATTAAGGCATTAATACTATGTTTACAGAGCCTGGTTTTTCAGTCAGGATGCAGTTAAAGCAGCAGAGTCACTATGAGTGTCATAAGATAAGGAATTTACTGTGCTAATTTGACCTTTTATATTTGCGGATGGAGTTTGGATAGCAAAAGCCAGGAAGGAGAATTCAAGGAACAAAGAAGTCATTAACCAGTCAATCTCAAAAGACACATCCACCCTTATTTTTAATTATTTTTAAAAATTAATCAATTATTTTTATGGTGACATTGGTTAACGAAATCCAATAAGTTTCAGCCATATGTTTTAACAGTAAGGCATATATATATTTACACTGTATGTTCATCTCTCATAGTTATATTTCTTTCTGTCATCACATATTTGACTCCCTTTACCCCATCTACCTCCCACCTCCCACCTCCCCGCTACTCTCTGCTAGCCACTAGCTATTGTTAATGTCCATGATTCTCTGTTTGTTTGTCCTGTTCATTTGTTGCTTTTAGGTTTATAGCCCATATATAAGTAATATCTTGTGATTTTCAACTTTTTCTGTCTGGCTTATTTCACTCAGCATGATTGTCTCGAGGTCCATCCATGTTGTCACAAATGGCAGTATTTCATCTCTTCTTATGGCTGAGTAATATTCCATTGTATATATGTGCCATAGCTTCTTAGGACACTTTGGTTGCTTCCATGTCCTGGCCACTGTGAATAATGCTGCTATGAACATTGGTGTGCAAATATATTTTTGGATATGAGTTTTCAAGTCTTTGGGGGTAAATGCCCAGAAGAGGGATTGCTGGATCATATGGTAGACCGATTCTGTTTTTTTCAGGAACCTCCATACTGTTTTCACAGGGATAACCCCAACAAATATGAGAATTGAAATCATACCAACCATATTCTCTGATCATATTGCTTTGAAACTAGAGATCAACTGCAGAAAGAAAGCAGGAAGAACCACAAATACATGGAGATTAAGCAACATACTACTGAAGAATAACTAGGTTAGAGAAGAAATAGAGAGATCAAGAGATACATGGAAATGAATGATAATGATAGTACAACACATCAAAACTTTTGGGACACAACAAAAGTGGTTTTTGAATATAGGCCTACCATTTTAGACCTATATCCAAAAACAAGGATGAGCTCAAATACACAACCTAATGCTTCATCTTAAAAAATTAGAAAAGGAAGAACAAATGAAGCCTAAAGTCAGCAGAAGGAAAGAAATAGTCAAAATTAGAGCAGAAATAAATGAAATTGAAAACAAACAAAACTAGAAAAAATAAATGCAACAAAGAACTGGTTCTTTGAGAAGGGTAATGAAATTGACAAACCCTGGGCTAGACTCACTAAAGAAAAAAGATAAAAGACATAAATAAATAAAATCAGGGATGAAAGAGGGGAAATTATGACAGACACTGCAGAAATACAAACGATCATACAAAAACACTTTGAAAAACTCATGGTGAGATCTGCCTCTGTGTGGCTGTCATCTCTGTGAGTCTACAGTTAAGCATGTAGTGGAGGGCCTGGGGCCTATGTTGATCAGTAAGTTCAGCAGTCTGGAAGAAGAGCTGATGATGTCAAAGAGAGTTTGGAACCATAGGTGTGTGACAATCTTCAGTAATGACCCCTGTTTCACTCCTGTTTTCCAAATTTCACACACATACTTCTCTGTTTGCCAGCTCTCACCTAGAACTGCACAAGGCAAGGGATTCTGGAAAATATAGTAAATGTTCTGTGATAGTACTCCTTACCTACAAAAAATTGCAAGTGTTTTGACTCTGCAATTTAAATAAAAGAAACAAATAGGGAAAAAGTTTTAAAAATAAATCAGTTATTTGTGAATAACTGATCTATTTGTCTTTTTCACTGTAATGTTTCCTTCATGCTTAATATTAAGGACTCACTCATTTAATATTGTTGATGGGCTTATTTCCCTCAGAATATGATATCCATACTCGCCTTACTCCCCGACATTTCTCAGTTCAAATTAATAATTTTTATCAACTAAAGGCTCAGTCTGTTCATATCCTGAGCAATATAGTCAATACCTGGGCGTTCTCATACACAGCAGCCGATAGTTTCTGCAATTAGTCTTGCTAAAGACCTGGCATTTAGGAGAGTCCTGGTTACATATAAGTCCACTGTTTTTCCTTCTCTCTTTCCTCGCTGCCCCTCCCACTGCCATGTCAATAAATTAGTATAACTGGATTTCGTCCTGCCTTGATAGCTTTGCTTGTGTACACTAAACCCCTGGCACTATACCAAACAAAAGCAAGCTGAGCAGAGCTTTGACACTCAATCTTCCTTTTGCCAGTCTCCCGAGAATCGTGTTCCTTCATCAGTTGTACTGTTCTAATCACGCTGAGCCACTGTTTCCTGTCTAAGGCCAAGCATTGCTTGTCACCTATTTTCTCACTGAATCATATCTCACCCATCTTAATGGGCCTCCTCAGTTCTCCAGGCCTGCCTGAACCAAGACAGACTTAAACATGACTTCTTAGAAACAGTAAAACTCTGAAGTGCCTTATTTTTCTGCCAAACGTAGCCTCCTTAGTCAAGTTACCTTCATTAGTCCTTTTGCTACACAATCTCATCTGTTTCAGTGCCTCCTTTTCTCCTTCTGTTAATATTGCAATCTGAAAGCCAATCTTTTCTTTGCTGAACATGATGAAAGCACTTCAGTTTTCTATTTCTATCACGCTCCATAGATCTCATAAATCTTACACTCTCTGAGAGGAAGATAAGAAGTTTCCAAGCATACAAAAACTTATTTAGGCATATTTTTTTAGATAGGTAGCTTTTTTTTATTCTGAACAATTAGACGTTTATATAAAGCTAAATAATTATCAATAGTATCAGACTATTTCACATGCTAAGGGTAAAAGAAATATTGATTAAAAGGACTTTCAATCTGTTCTACAACACACACTCTTTATAGCTGTCAATTTCTCAACGTATCTTTCTGAGCTGCTATTTTAGTGAAAAAACAGCCTTTCTCGAAGTTTCACATAGATCAGAAACATGGGCTAAGGCAGTATTAGATGTCTTCTTGTCTGTAATACCTCCTGACTCCACATAGTTTTCTTTTGAAAGTAAAATCATCTTATGCTATAATAACTGCTATCAAACATATAAACATATAAAAATCTTTTTATGTTTAAGATATATTTTACATGCTGGGAATTAATTTTGCTGACACATAAATATAAGTAAAATTTTTTAAAGAAGAAAACATTTAAAAAATATATATACAATAAATGAATGCTTATTAGTTATATATGAATGTTCACTACCAAATATATATTTACACAGGATTATAAAAATAATCCTGTGTAAATTCTACTTTCTTGATCTTCCTTTCATATTTTCAAAAATTCAATAAATTAGAAAATAGTTTGTATGTTTGTATAAATCCATGAAATTCTATATAGTTCCACGATTCTGTGATAAGCCCAGAACTCATACACTTAGTTCAGTAAGTATATCTCAGAGATAGTGACTTGTGAAATGCTAAATTGCTCTCATCATTTTATTCAATTGTAAAACTGTTTTATCTTAAAAATCAGCATAATATAAAACCCTCAAATATTTTTTAAACCAAATAAAACATATAATTATCTTTAAAGAAATTAAAACTGCTTGAAAGTTAATATCCTTTCAAAAGGCTGAGGACACTATGAATGTATTTTTTAATGGAAATTTTCTAAAAAATAATTGATCTGTATAGTGGTGTGGAATGAAAAATAGATACTCTTAAATGTAAGCCTTTAAATTTAAATTCTACCTAGTTTAAACTTGAAGTTAAAATTCAGAAACCATATTTATTCCCTAATCTATTATTTATTACCATTATAACTAGGTCATCCATATATTTTATTCCTCTTTCTTAATATCTAAATGTCAAATAAGAGAATTCATTATTAATATAGTATAATTATCTGTAACTTGAACTTTAAAGCAATCTAAAACTAAGTTTTAGGCAAACAAACAAACAAACAAACAAGTGGGACTACATCAAACTAAAAAGCTTCTACACAGCGAAGGGAACCATCAACTAGGTAAAAAGCCAGCCTACCAAATAGAAGATATTCGTAAACCATATAGCCAATAAGGGGTTAATATCCAAAACATATAAATAAGTCAATGAGCCCAATAATGAACAAATAAACAAGAACAACAAAACAACCTGATTAAAAAGTGGAGATGGATAGACATTTTTTAGAGAAGATATAAAGATGACCAACAAGCATATAAAAAGATGCTCCAAATTACTGACAGAGAAAGACAACTATTGTATGATCTTACTTACCTGAGGAATCTAAAAGAACAAACTAGTAAAATCAAGTTCATAGATATAGGGTACAGATAGGGAGTTGCCTTAGTTAAGGGGTAAAGGGAATGAAATTGATGAAGAGGATCAAAAGGTACACATTCCCAGTTATAAACTGAATAAGTCATGGGGATGTAACAACACGTTTGGTAACTATAGTTAATAATACCATATTGCATATTTGAAAGTAGCTGGGAGAATGCATCTTGAAAGTTCTCATAACAAGAAAAATATTTATAACTATGTATAGCAATGGATGTTAAGTAGATTTATTTTGATGATCATTTTGCAAAATATACAAATTTTGATTCACTATACTGTACACCTAAATTTAGATACTGTTATGTCAATTGTATCACAATAATAAAAAAAAAAAAGCAGTACAGTTGTCCCCCACCCCCTAATCTGTGGTTTTGGTTGCTGAGGTTCTAGTTACTCATGGTCAACTATGGTCTGAAAATGTTAAATGGAAAATTCCAGATATTGAGAACTCATAAGTTTCAAATTGCGCGCCGTTCTGAGAAGCGTAATGAAATTTCACGCCGGTTGGCTCTGTCTAGACTGAGATGTAAATCATCTCTTTGTCCAGCTTATGTATTCTGTATACACTCCCCACTCATTTGTAGCCATCTAAGTTCTCAGATCAACTGTCCAGGTATTGCAGTGCTTATGTTCAAGTAATCCTCATTTTACTTAATAACCGGCGATTTGGATACACCAAAGAGAAGTTGTAAAGAGTGCTTTCTTTAAGTGAAAAGGTGAAAGGTTTCAACTTAAAAAAAAAAAAGTATGTCGAGGTTTCTGAAATCTGTGGTAAAAGTGAGTCTTCTGTCCATGAAATCATGGAGGAAAAAAAATGCTAGTTTTGCTGTCGTACCTCAAACTGCAAGTGTTACAGCCATAATGCATGATAAATATTTAGTTAAGATAGAAAAAAAAAAAACATTACATTTTGAGGTGGAAGGCACGAATAGGAAATGTATTCTAATTGACGGTAATGTGTTGTGCCAGAAAGCAAGGGATCTCCTGAAATGAGTGACACAAAGCCATTTACTTCAAGTAAGAGAAATTTACACAGATTTAAGAATAGTTTTGGACTGAAAATTGTAAAAATTACTGGAGAGAGAGACAGGGACCAAATTTTTTAAGTTTATTATATATAATATTATAATTATTTTATGTTATTGTTGTTCATCTCTTACTGTGCCTAATTTATAAATTAAATTTTATCAGCAGTATGTATGTATAGGAAAAAACAGTATATATAAGGTCCATTACTATTTGCCATCTCAGGTATCAAGTGGGTGTCCTGGAAAGTATTTTCTACGAATGAAGAAGGCTAAGGTAAAAGAAGTATGCTTTACTTTTTGCACACCCTACAATAAGCATTTATTTATGATACAACATGTCAAGTGCAATGTAGCAAACAGTTTTAGAAAAAAATGCAGACAATCATTTACAATAAAATTATTAAAAAATAAATTTAGCTCAAGAAGGGCCAGTTGTGGTTGGAGAAATATGAGATTTGAAATAAACAGGCAAACAATCTGGTTTTGGTACAATCCTCTAATTGTTTGCATGAAGTAAATTATTCTTTTAAGAAGGGTGGCCTCAAATCTTCTGAAATATGAGTGAGCTAGATCGAAAAATCTGCATAGTTCCTTACAACTCTAAAGTCCTTATTTTCCATGAGTGTAAGTCTTACTGACTCATAGTAATTGCTTTCTAAACTCCAAACCAGGGCATGCAATCTCATGATGAAATTCTGCATTCTTTTTATCTGTGCAAGGCAGTCTAGGAGATATGGTCTAGATGCCAAAATGACATATGAGAGAAAAGGGGCAGCACAGTGCCCGGAGCATCATGAGCACTCAGCTTATATTAGCTTCCTTTATTTTTATACTCTACCTGTACACATATGGCTAGAATGATTTTCTAATAGTAAATTTTGATGGAGAGGGGCATGCCAGGGTAATTCTGGAGGGGAGAAGGCATTGTAAGAGAAATGAATACATTGTAACTGAAGACGTCCTCCAATCTTCAAGGTTGACATCTAAGTTTTGCCTATTTGTTGTCCATGCAGGTTATTTTTTTTTTTTAACTGTATAAATATATTTGCTGCTCAAGTACACCTTGCACTGAGGACAGGATAGGATTGCTTCACAGACAGGCATCCTAAGTAACATTCATTTGATTTGGCTTACAGGAAAGACAGCTATGTCACCTTAGCAAAATATACTCATGAAACCTCTTGTGCTCAACCCTGAAAAGCAATCCTCAACAAAATCACTTTCTATTTAGGTGCATATCGTAATAACCTGTGGGGCTTTTTCAAATTACAAGTACCCTTCTTAACCTATCTGGTAAGTGTATATGACACATTGAAGTCTTCTACCTTTTTCCTTCTGATAATTATTGCTATTGTAGTATGGTGGGAGTATGATGTAACTAACGATCCAGTGAGGATAAATGAGAGTACAAATGGTTGAAAATGTAAGGTGCTGCTCCAATTCTTCCAAAGAACCTGCCAGTCTTATGTAACTCTTCCCATTTTCACAATATATCACCTTTTCAAAAATATATATATCATAAAAGTAGATGCTATATAAAGCAGGTCCTCGAAAAACATCATTTCAGTTCAATGATACTTTATAGATATATCTATACATTGAAAGGAAGTTTTCAGTAATATGGATGACAATTTAAAATATTTTTCAAAAGAATGAATAGAGATAGAGATGTTAAAAGTGTAGGGGAGAGAGGGAGCAACCTTCGTTAGTAATCAGAAGAAATTTGTTTCAGAATTCAAGAGCCACACAACCAGTTAGCATTAACAAGTCTCATTTGCTGTCAAAATTAACCAGATAAATCACTTACCAAACACCATAAATTTTCACTTGCTGAATATTTGTGGAACGGATGAATAAAATATACACATAATAAAACTACTATGATTAATATCTTGGCCTCTAAAGCACATGGACCAAAAATATAAGGAAATTAATATTTCTAAGGGGAGATGCTATAGATGACAGATTAGTCAAATTTGTTCAGCAGATAAACCAAAAATTCTACTTCAGAGAAAATATATTTGTCATATTCCTGCAATTAGTCATGACTGATTAATAATTTACTAACAAAAAAATTCTAAATTATAATCCTCAAAATTTCTAACCTCAAGGGATTTTCCTTCTATGAAAAGAACCAGAGTGAGTTATAAAATAAATGGCTTTCTATTTTCTCATATGTCTAATATTTGGAAAGAATTGATTATTATACAAGATATTTTAATCAAGCAGTTATTAAAATAAGAGAATCTCTTGGTCGCTCTGGCTAAATGAATGTCAACTGTGTTCATATTTTCAAAGAAAACTTTTGATTTCATTAATTCTCTCTATGGTTTTCCTATTTCTATTTCATTGATTTTTGCCCTGATCTTTATTTTTGTCTTCTTTCTGCTTGTTTGAGATTCAGTTTGTTCTTTTTCCAGTGTCTTAAGGTAGAAGGTTAGATTATTAATTTGAGATCATTCTTCTTTCTAACATATTTGCATTTAAAAGTATACCTTAACTCTATTAGAATTTGGCTGATGTTTTCCTATGTTCAGTCTGTAGTTATAATTTCTGGGAGGAGAACATAGAGCAAAGATGCTATTTTTATTATGGCATATCATAGGTACATACCATCAACATGATTTATCACTGTTGGTATTGATCTTGATTACCTGGCTAGAAAAATGTTCTTTAGGATTTTCTACTGTAAAGTTACTATTTTCTCCCCAGTTTTATGCCGTACTCTATGGAAGGATATCACTCGGCACAACCCACGCTTAGGAAGTAGGGATTTATGCTTCATCTCCCTGAGAGCATTGTATCAACATAATTTATTTAGAATTATTTTACAAGGAAGATTTGTTTCTTTACTCCATATTTTAATTTTTCAACCATTTGTTTGGTATAGATTTATGGATATTTATTACAATTTGAGTTATAATCCAAAACTAATTTATTTATTTTGTTGCTCAGATTGTTCCAGCTTTGGCCTTTAGGAGTTATTTCAATTGGCTCCTGTATCCCTATGACATACGCCCATCAATGTGGGCTTTTGTTTTATTTCCTTATTTCCTGACACCACAAGATGCTTCAGGCTCATCTTGTATATCTCCTGACCTCATTCTAGAATCAATATTTCTTTAAGGAGCTGTGGTCATTTATCTGAAAAATGGTATTAGAAACCAGGATCTGGGTACCAGTTGTGCTCATTGCTGTTAGGATACCATTTCTTTTACCCCCTCTCAACTGAACAGGCAAGGAAATACATGTGTCAATACTAACCCATGTATATACATGTATCTATAAAAATATCTATATGTAACTACTGTACCTATACCAAGCTGAATATGAGTTCATATTATCTTCAACTCTATTGTTATTGAAATGAATTTTTGCAAACTCCCTGATTAGTTATCTGTAAATTCATGGTTTGACAGTGAGAAACCTTCATATAAGTACTATATAATAGGTTGCTAAAGGTGGTTCCTCTATGAGTACAGGTTAAGAACTCTGCAACTGCTATACATGTATATTCAAATTGTCAATTAATTAAATAAATGGTTGTTCTTAATCCTCAATTTATTTGAAAACAACTCATACACCACTTCTAGAAACCTTAGTCTTTATTATTGGAAAAGCCTTATTTACCTTCATCTTATAATCGTACCAATCATACTGTTTTAGGGAATAGAAAGTCCCTGAATTTAGGAACCAGACCCAGGTGTGAAAGCCTGTATTAGGATTTACTAGCTAATCATTTAACCTCAATGGACTTCAACTTCCTAATCTTTCAAATGGTCATAATAATACTTTCCAAGATGAATTATTATAAAAATGAGGTATGATAAGCTATGTAAGGTTATTAGCAAAGCAATAAATGAATGATAGTTGCTCAATAAATATCACTTACTCTCTTTGTTATCTGTTTATGTTTTCCTCTACACCACCACTTTAATCCCTAATTTACATGCCAAATAAATTTTGCCCAGGTCAATTCTTTACTATGTTTCTAGACTGACTTTATATCTTCAGGCCTGTAAACCACACCAGTACCTTTTAATAAGAAAACTCATCACCAAAATTTAACTGTTTATATATCTATCCTATTAAAAAAGTCAACATCTATCCACTCCCAACAAAAACAATACTACCTTGAGTTGAGAATAAAATAATCATGGCAATTCACAATATAGCCCCTTTCCAAATTCTCTTTATTCTATAACTCACCATAGGCTCAATTTTTTTAAAAAAAAATATTTATTATTTCCAGGGTAGCCTTATATTATTTTACTTGAATTTCTTCTTAGATGCCACTTTACTCCAACAGAAATACTCATTTCTATTTCAATCTAATCACTAATGCTCATTTCAGAAGAAGATTTATTAATTTAGTGTTGTATGTTGTAATTCCTTTTCATTAAACTATTAGTGAGAATGATACACTGCCAAATTCTATTTTATGCATTTTAGATAAAGTATTTCCATAAAATGATAATTTTTCTTGAAATAAACATGCTTTTGTCTGTTACATCATCTTTAATTTTTTTTTTTTTCCTTTGAGAGAACTTGACCCTTTATAACATTTCTTTACCTTGTTTGACTATCTGTATTCATTTGAACTGAGATTTCTTGGTTCAGCTGAATATATGATTTTGCAAAGCACTCACAGATGTGTAAATTATAAACTGTATATTATAGGACATTGATAATATTAAAATAGCACATTAATATGGAGGTAAGGTCAATGCACATTAATTGAACAAACATTGAGGTTCCAGTTTGAATTGAGTTTGGGCTGAATTGAAGGTTACTATAATATAACATGCATCTTCACTCCATTTTGAATATAAATGAAATTGAAGGGGATGAACAGAGAAGGAAAATTGAAGTGCAAATATCACAGTGAAGTAATATACTGCATTTTAGTTCAGTATGTACACTATAATATTTTTGGTGTCACATTTTCACAATTTCAAAAGCTAAAATATTTATGTTTATATCCATGGAGAGATATGAAAAAATTTCATTCAAAATGAATTCAAATGACTATCAAAGCTAGATTCTAACATTGTAAAGCATGCATGCGATTCATGTTTCTGTGGAAACTTTTAACTCTAAAAGTTTCAAGTAACACATTTTTAACTAAAATATGTAAAAATTTTAAAAGTCATTTCTAAAAAATTTAGGAATAATCTCTTCAGAAGCTTATAAATCATGTTGTTTCTAAATTCTATAAAAACCTCATACTTCGTATTTCCTTGAGTTAATCTATCTATCTCATCTCTACATATATATATATATATATATATACACACACACATATATATATATATACATGTGTCTCTGTAATAATTTTTATTATAATTATTTTATATTAATTTATTTAAGTTATGGGTGAAAGATCTCTGGATCTATGAAACTTTCTCAGATTGTTAGCATGACTGAAACCTAAAGAATCAAGTAGTAAGCAGATAAAATGTATACGCAGGTACTATCAGAAATTCTGTAAATAGGAATCATATTCTGGAAACAAAGGCTTTTTGATTCACTCACTTCAAGGACTTTGTTATTTTATTCCACATTAAAGATCTCAAACTGAGTACATATCTCTAAATAAAAATTTTTGCCACTTTTTTTCTATCAGCTACTGACCAAGTATTCACACTGCCTTGAACTTATCCACTGAACTTTGGCTTAACCAAACTTTAGTTCAACTTCTCTCTTCTCCACAGACCTCTAAACGTTGGCCTGCCTCTAAGTTTGAGCAAGCACTCAAGCACTAGGTGCTGATTATCCATCCTCAGCATCTCTTTCTGAGAATCAGCCAACCACACAGAGAAACATTGCTTGTTGATGCATCCTATTGCCACCTACATAGTCAACACTGCTTGCTCTCTTCTCTCACAAAGTCCCTGCTCGTCCTATTTGTGCATCCATATAAATAGAAAAGCTTCTTTTTTTTTCCAGCTCGTTTGATTTTGAGATGTTTGCAAATTACTAATATCAGAGCATCCTCTGTGTTGTAATAGACTTTTAAAATAAATTCTCTACTTATGTAGACCCAGACTTATTTTTATTTGACAATACATTCACCTTCTCTCTCACCAAGATAGCTAGCTAATCGCCAATAAATTATGTCCTTTACAGGAAACTCTATACCTTATCCAAAAATAGTTAGAACAATTATTAGTTCTTTTTTATTTTTTAAGAAAAAATACAAACGATTTTTAAGGCAATGCAAACATTCTGTATCATTCTGTATGATACTATAATGGTGGAGACATATAATTATACAATTATCCAAATGAACAAAAAATACAACTCCAAGAGTGAACCCTTATGTAAACGATGGTCTCTGAGTGATTATGATGACAATGTAGGTTCATCACCTACAGCAATGTACCACTCTGATGTAGGATAGTGATGACGGGGAAGTAATTTATGCATGTGCGGCTGCAGGCAGTGCGTGGGAATCCTCTATACCCTCCTCTCAATGTTGATGTGAACCTGAGACTGCTCTAAAAAAATAAAGTCTGTTTTTTTATTGTATTTTGTTTTTTTAGAATTTGTTCTCTTTGCTTTTCAGTTTTGAAGGCCTAACTGATGATATATCTAAAAGCTCAGAGATTCTTTACCTCAGCTGTGTTCAGTCTACTCTTAAGCCCATCAAAGGCATTCTCACTTCTGTTGCAGTTTTTTATCTCCTGCATTTTTTTTTTAAGTTTTTCTTAGAATTTCTCTCTCTCTGCTTACATTGCCTTTTTTTTTTTTTAATTGCATGCTGCCTACTTTATTGATTAGAGCCCTTGGCATATTGATCATAGTTGTTTTAAATCCCCAGTCTGATAATTCCAACATCCCCGCCATGTCTGGTTCTTAAGATCACTCTGTCTCTTTAAATTGTGTTTGTTTGCTTTTTATACACCTTGTAGCTTTTTCTTGATAGCTGGACATTATATACTGGGTAAAAGCAACTGCCAGCATTAGGTCTTTAGTACTGTGATAGTGAGGTATTGGGGAAGGGAAGCCTTGTATAGTCCAGTGATTAGGTCTCTGTCTTTTAATGAGCCTATGCCTCTGGGGTGTGAACTTCACAAAACTTTTAATTCCTCTTCCCACCCACTAGATGAGACAGGATTGCTGGACTGCATTGGAATCAGGCTCTGATAAAACTCCTGCAGGTTAGGTTCTGGGTAACTATTTTTTTCCTGAGGGCACACCCTTTTAAGAAGATCTCAGTGCTCTGGAATATTTCAAAATGGTTCCCTTTTTCCTTCCACTATTGGAAATATGAAAGGATTGCCCCCCTCCACCCCTCCCAATATTTATCATGAGAACTTGGTCAAACTTTTGGAAGTAAAATTCACAAAAGTGAATGGGCCCACCTATAACTGGGTCCTGCTGGAGTTTTTAATGCTCACACTTGTCTTCTCTCAACCTCCAATAATTCATCAATTATTGTTCAGATTTTCCTATCCCAGCACTGGTTCTGCAGTTTTCTACTTGTGAACCTCTGGTCTGGTAGTTGAGACTGCCTGCATTCTCCTGGAGGCTGAAGTTTGCCCTGTTCAGCTTTTAACTTATCAGAACAGAGCGGCAACTTTCAAGCTCCTTATGTGCAGAACTGATAACCAGAAGTCTCTATTAGTTCTTGTTTTATTCTTGCTCTTAGACATTATATATGCAATGAAACTATGCTCCTAGAGTTAATATTTTCAAATTTCTTATTAATTATTCTGTGACAAATGCCTTACATAGATTTGAGGAATGCTGCATTCTGTAACCTTGCCTTAAATATGTTTATTAGGTGCTACACTATACTAGGAACATCTTCTCGAATTCTACTATATTAACTACAGAAGATTTTTACCTTCACTATTATAGCTTTTAAACTATTTTTAAACAGTTGAGATTTCTGTCTCTTAATTTTTCAAGGAAAAAAGAAAAACACAATCACCATACAGATATTTAAAAATTGCATCAAGGTTAGCTATATTAGGCCCTAAATGCTGTTCAATACTCATGGAATTTATCTCTAGTTAACTCTTACCATGCTTTCTCCACCCTCCTTTTTTTCTCTTATTGTTATACCAGGCAATTATCCTTGACTCTTACTTTAATTGAGCTTCTTTTCTCCTGTTCACATGGCCTACATACCTAATAAACAAATTTTATTACTCCCCTCACCTTATCTCAAATATATAATCACAATCACTTTATATATATCTTTCTTTAAAATTTTTCTTATTCTTTTTTTTTGCTTTCAAATTTTTCTGCTAACTTTTTTTCTGAATTTAAAACAGTCTCTTAGAGGACTATCTTAATTATAATAAAGCCTATTCATAATTTTCAAACACAGTGTATTTTGTGCTGTACGAATTTCATCTGTATTAAAGATCACTACTACATGTTCCTAGTTTTCTTTCTGGTGCATTTTTGAGTTCTCCTAAAATAACTTAACTTAGTCCATATAATCCATCCACTGTTTCTGAATATATTCTTTCCTTTCCCATGACTTTTTATTATATTTAAAATCTTTCCTCTTAATTTAATCCAATCTCACACATGACTTAAAAAATTAATAAATTTCAAGTGGATTAACAACTTACATATGAAAAGCAAGATGTTTTAATTTCCCAGAAATGGGTCTAGAGAAGAATTTCTTAGACTTAAGATATATGTCATAAAAATAAAGACTGATGAATTTGACTACATCAAATCAAAAGTATCTTTTTATTATGAAAAAAACATAAGGGATAAAAAGATAGGATATAAACTGGAAGAAAATATTTGCCTCATATACAATCAAAAAAGTTTTAGTTTTCAGTATATTGTGTTTCTATCTATTTGGTGAGAGAAACACAAACACCACAACAGTATATTAGGCTAAAGTCATGTTAAAATATTTCACAATAGAAATATGTGACTAGATGATAAAGATTTTAAAAAATCAACTTTTATTAACCTGGAAAGTACAAATTATAAACCATTAAATGAATACCATTTCATTTTTACCAGATTGAAAAACAAAATAATGAGATCTCAAAAATGTTTTTGAAGAAATATCAGAGGTTAATAAAGGATAGAGCAATAGATGGTATAGCCAGAGTATAAACTGAAATACTCTCTAAAACAATTTGAGATTACCAAGTAAAGTTACAAATATGCAATTTCATTCTTAGAAATATTTTTTATAACTATGTACAACAATGCACATACCAGCATTATTTCTAAAAACAAAACACTAGAAAGAACCCAAGTGCCTATTAGCATTTGAATGGATAAATAAGAATTTTATAAAGTCATATAATGAAATGCTGTTCAACAGTGAAAATGAATGAAAAGCAAGATGTTTTAATTTCTCAGAAATGGGTCTAGAGAATAATTTCATATCAACACATATGAACCTTAAAAACATATTTAATTAAAAATATTAAGTCACAGAAGAGTATATATATATCATAATTATATTGAAATTAAGATCATCTGTGCAAAATTTTAAATCAAGTAAAGCTACATACATATACTGTAACACTGTGAAACATAAAAGAATAAATAACAAAATTTTCTATAATGATTTTTTGGGCCTGGAAGGAGAAGGAGGATCTCTCTAGAACTGAACCAACGAAGAATTTGATTACAATGGTAATATTGCATTTAATATTATTTTATTTTAGGTAGTTATTTTATTATTGTCTTGAAATATAGGAATTTTTACATCTTTTTAATGTATACTCATGAAAAAAGAACAAGAGAGGGAGAAAGAGAAAAGAAAAATAAGGAGCAAAATCTTTGGAGCCAACTGGGCTAGGTTCAACTTCTGCTTTTGTAACTTGTAATGGTAACCCTGGGCAAATTACTAAGTTCTTCTGGCTATTTTTTCTTATGTATTAAATGGGTGACAACAGCTATCTCAAAGCGTTGTCATGAGAAAGAAATTAATTAAAATATTAAACCATTTTAGAACAGTTGCTAGCAGCTAGTATGTAAGTTCTTATTTTTAATTATGAAAGAAAATCTCGCCTATGTATTTTATATTATTTATGTAGACAAACAGTAACTTGAACATAATAGAAACACTAAAAGTAATAAATTTATTTTTAAAAATACTATTACAAGAAAAAAAAACTACACACACACACACACACACATACATCCCAAAAATGCTTTGGCTGCCATTTAGGTTTCCAAACTTTTCAAAATTGAGCATGACTCCTCCTGTTGGTTCTTCAGAGACAATTTCTTTGCCACTTTATGTGCTATTTCATCTGTACAGAATTCTCTTCACTTAGCTCTTTACATCTTTTGTTCACCCTAATGGGTTAATTCTAGATTAAATGTCCCTTCCTAAGGTGGGCCTGCACAACATCTCTTACCAACATGGCAATTTGTATGAATTCTATGATATTCTTTTCATAGTATTTTTCACAGAAAGTTGTAGAATTACTTATTCGTTGTCTCCTTCCTCCCAACACACAGTTATATGAGTTTTAGGGAGTCAGGAGCTATTCAATTTTGTTCGCCATTGTAGCCTCAACACATCTAGTACAGAGTATGTGCTCAGTATATATTCATTAAATAAATGGATGAATATATGAAAGAACAAGAAAGTAAATTAAAAACTCTGCCCTTAAATATTGTTAGATATTTAACTGCTTTATAATTTAATTAAATTTCTTGATTATTTTTCCTTTAATTATCTAACTTCGTGTAAGTCATGATTTTTTTTTGAAGAGTAAAGAATTGATATTTGACAAATATATTGCCAAATACAACTGATTTTGTTAATAGAAGATTTCAGTAGAATAGACCTAAAAGTCCATATTGGTCTGCTTTATAAAGCATTAAAATGTTATGTTTCAGCTTAAATGTGTAATCATTTTTCCTAGTCTATGAAGAATTATTCAGACAAATAAGAATAATTAACACAGTATAGCTTGAGGAGTGGTGCCCTCCACCATTTAAAAAAAAAAAAGTTTATGTGGAAAAGTCACTTGATATAAGCAATACTAAAACTTTTTGCGAAAGTCAAATTAAAGACATCTACGAAGAGAAAACTAGCAGAGTAAACCTTTTGAGAAACAGTTATTAAACACTAAATTTACACTTCTAAACTACTTTTATATGATAATCTAACATGGTTAGTGATTTTGAAACAGTTAATGTACTTAAAAGAAAGTTGTGAATATTTGTTCTTATTTTTAAATTGGAAGTTTAAAGCCACTTAAAGAAGTCAGAATTGCCTTGATGGTGTGAAATTAGAGTGGGGAGTGAGAAGTACTTATAAGTTGATGCAAATTTAGTATTACTAACAGATTCTGTTTTCTCTATTTTCCTGTCTTTCTTCCCCTCATCTCAGGGAAGCTATAACTATATTTTCACCCATCAACAAAAATACAGTTTCACCCCATCTAAACAATTTGGACTGCAAGAGTATGAAGCATCTTCAATTATTTATATCTTACACAAAATGTAAACAATATTTCATAAGAAAAATGTAAATAGGTGAAGTATATAAATAAAAATTGACTTAAAATCACTATACCAAAGAGTAAGTAAATAAATAAGACTACTTTTAAATTAAAGAATACAGTGCAAATAAGTGTACTTATGATCATTTCAGCCTGTTGCCTGTTTTGTTATTTTTTCAGACACATTTCATGGATTCTAAATAAAAGTCCAGTAAACTAGTGTTTAAAGAACAAAAACAACGTGATGAATCAAATTTCTGAGAGTTTAACGATCAGTGTAAGAAATCTCCACACAGTGACTCTGTAGTTAGGTCAGCTATTTCACGTGGTCTTCTTCAAGAGACTTTGATAGTAGGATGCTCAGTGGTGAGCCACATCAATCACCGACAAATCATTCTAGTTCATCTAGTGATGAGAACTAGTAAAATCAGTTTAAACTAATTTAAACTTGGTACAACCAATTTCAGAGACTTCTACTTTTTAATTGCTGCATATCAATTAGAAGTACTCTAAATTATCTAAAAAAATAACGATATCATTGGATTTCTAATTTTCACTGACTTTTTTTTTTACAATCATTACTTTTAACATAAAGAAAAGTCTTTGCTTGTAGATGACAGCACTGTCGGTAGCTTATCTTTTGATCAATCTCACATTTATAAGCAACAGCATGTTAGTTTTCCACTTTTAATTAAAGAGTAGGCATGTTACAGTGAATTCATTTAAGGGCTATATTGTGATATCAAATAAGTTGTAAATAATTTAACTCATGAAATGTTTTTATAAAACATTCATTGATTTTGAGAATTTAAGGAGAAATTTTAAAAAATAACTATAGATGACCTGAAAAACAGATTTTAGTTATTTATAAAACAATAAAGTTTGTGGACTTAACAACTCTGGGATTATTAATGAAATCTAATAATGAAACAATATTTGATTGATTCATTGATTTTAGTTATTGAACCAGTCACCCAGAAAATGAAAAATAAACAGTTATTTCTTGCCTTAACACATGTTTTACAAGGGAGAACTGTTATGAAGTCTTTAAAAAATTATAGAAACTTTACCCATAAGTTGGTCTCTGCTTATTTTAAACATTTCAAGTGATATTGACAAAAATTTGAACATGAAAACATTGGAAATGCTAGTTTGGGTTCTCTTTCAATGATTGGTGACAGCCTGTAGTGGATGATATTTAAAAAGCACAGACAACTTTAGAGTAAGAACAACTGCAACACTGGTAAACTATGACCTTTTGACCAAGTAATCTTATTTAGCCTCACTGTGCCTGTGGTTAAAAAAGAAAAGAAAAAAAGAAAGAACTTATAATAGGGTCTACCTCTTTATATATTACACAACACACTTAAAACCTACAGTGGCACCACTATAGAATATATATATATGAAATTTATATATCTATATTTAGTATATATATATACTAAATATTTTTCCAGATTATTTTGGACTTTTGTAATTTTGATCTTATTTAGGGGAACTTTATCTTATTAATAAACAATATAATAGTCTATATATTATTGCCATGATTATAACTATTAGATTTTCTAGGATTATCTCCATTTAAAATAATATTTTCCATTGTCCCCAGTGTTGTCACCATCATGTTCATTCCTGTGAGATGCATAATGTCTTCGTTATTACAAACATCAGTGCTATGATGGAATGAAAATCAAAATTATACTGGAAAGATAATGTGTACATAAAACCAATCTGACCACACCCTAGCACTACACATTCTTACCACAATTTGTAATTGGTAGCATTTCGTTTTCGCAAAACATAGAAGCAGCCAACACAAGGTATATCTAAGAGCTTTCATATAAAACAAAAGGAACTCTGCCTATCACAATTTTAGTGTCTAAAACAGGATTACTGGGATGAAATGAAGTCAAGCAGCTTGTTATGTCTATCATAACACTGATAAGAGTTAAGTATGAGAAAGGAAAGAAAATCTCATAGGTAGTATTTAGAATAAACAAGAAGTAGAGCTCTCAAGCTGTCATGCTTAGCATTTTCCTAAGGGGCCTTTTATTTTGCTCAGGGCCTAACTGTCTGAAACACTTTTTTTCTGTATATATGATAAGTCAAATTTAATATAACTCTTCCTATGAGAAACAAACCTAAAAAGAAAATTAAATAAAATTGCTTAATTTGAAATATGACAACAAAAAGAATATCCCAATGCTTTCCTGGGTCTTCTAAGTCTGCATGCTTGGCAGGCCATCATATATAAATATAAATGAATATTGAAATCAAATCATACATTATGAACATTCAGTTAATTTAGTTGCTGTCATATTTGTCTCTGAAAAACATGAGAAGGGAAGTATTTATTCTCTGTAATTAAATAAAATTAATTATTATAATGTATTCTCATGGAAATATATTATTCTAATTATGTATTAAACATTGTTTTCAAGGTATATGCTAGAAATTATTTGAGCTTCTACTTGAATTTTTATTTCTTATTGAAAATTACATCTTTCCATATCTGCTTCTTAATTACCTGTGGTTTGAAAGACATTTTCCTACATCTAGTTAGTGTCATACTTTGAACACTATGATAAAACAGACATTCAGAGTTGGAAAAATAGGTTCCTGAGAGGATTAACAATTTAAGAAAAAAGGACAAAAACTTATTAAATAAATAAATACATATTAAACAAAGCTGGGACATTAAATAAAAAATTTATTTAATGCTACCACTTGATTTGATTACTTAAGTTTTAAAAAATATTTTATTATAAAATTATAATGTCAATTAATTTAGACATTTCAAGTATTAAAATAAAATTAGAAATAAAAAAGAACAATAAATTCTGTTTACACGTAACCTAAAAACTTTCTCTAAACATTTCCATGTACATACTTTTATTCTTTCGTTTTTTTTCATGAATAGAAATGGCATATAAGAAAAAGGTAAGTTTTAAGTGGTTAAGCTAAAATTTGGTTGTTAGTGTCAGTAAAGTTCTCTACAAAAATAATTTGCTATGTAGATGTTTGTTTTTCAAAACAGCACTTACAATAAAAGTAAGTTAATTAAAAAAATAAAAAATAAAAAGATGAAAATATGCAAAGCTCAGTAAATAAAGAATATGAATGTAAATAAATATATTTTTAACACCTCTTTACTTTCATTTAGGAGACTAGAAAGAGACATATACATACGGGGTACTTTTTTTCTGTCCCACTGAAACTCTATAATGAAAAGATTAGCCAACCCTCCCTGATTGCTGTGAGAGTCTAACTCAATAAAATGCATTTGAGCTTTTATAGTCCTTTAATACTGGACTGAAGACAACCTCAAAATTGGTATTTTTAAAGTATTTAGCTTAAAATCTTCCCTTTACAAGTAAGATGAAATCTTGTAAAGAACACTACACTATAGAGAAAAAAACAGCAAGGTAAAATGCCGGGAGTGGAAATGCAGAGTTGATGTGAGTGAGTTTAAGGCAGATTTGATAATTGTTCCTAATCTTTCACTGCCTCTCTGTTATTAATTATACCTTCACCTAATTTCGTCATTGGCTTTTGCAATAGGCATCAGTGGAGTAGGCAGAGTATCTATTACCACTCCATTGACCATGTGACTTCCTTGGATGATAAAATGTTAGCAGATGTGATGTAAACAGAGGTTTTAAAATGGACTTTTGTCATTTGGCTTAGTCATTTGGGCTTCTATATCTGCCATGCAAAGAGCATGCCCTGGGTAATTGCTGGTCCCCAGGATAGAGACAACAAATGAAAAAGCCTAGAGTCTACCTAAGCCCAGCTAAAATCAAATAAGTCTAGTTGAGATTAACCAAACTGCTGCCAAGATCCATAAGGTAGAAAAATAAATATTTGCTGCTACAAGGCATCGAGCTTTGAGGAGTGTTCGATATACAACATTATTCAAGCAAAAGCCGAGTAACAGTTTGTAAGGCTTTGATGAGTCAGTCAGGCTCTGGAGACTGACAGCCTGTGTTCTAATTCTAACTACACTGTTTTTTAGTTAAATGACATTGGTTAAGTTGCTGACATTTTACTGTAGGATCCTCTTTTAAGAAAGGAGAGTATAAATAAACTCAGAGGATTATCGTGAGAATTACTAGTTGAGACATATAATGTGTTTAGAATAATATCTGGACTGTATATTGTAAGTATTCATTACATGTAAATAAGTTACAATTATTAATAAAGTCTAAAATTTCATGTAACTTCACCTAGAATGGTGATCTTTATGTGAAAATATTAACCCTCAGTATCTAAACATAAATAGAAAAACTAAAAATGTATAGATTATAAATGAATATGTGTGTTTCTGAATCTGAGATGTAAGTGCTAATTAATTGAATTACTTTCAGTGGGTAACTCAACCTTTTAATATTTTCCTGACATTATAATATTATAGAGAAAGTAAATTTGGATTACCACAAATATGTGGATAGACTAGGATTTTGAAAATTCTGAACAGAAAGACATTTAAATCTGTATTAATTTCCTATTGTTGCTGTAATAAATTACTACAAACTTAGTGGCTTAAACAATACAAATTTATTATCTTACAATTGATAGGTCAGAAGCTGAAAATGGGTCTCACTAGACTAAAGTTAAGGTTTCCTCAGAGTTGGATTACTTGTGGAAACTGTAAGGCAGAGTTTGATTCTTTTAGAGGCTGCCTGTATTCCTTCGCTCATGGCCCATCCTTCTACCTTTGAAGACAGCACTGTGGCCATCTCTCATGTTCTTTCTTCCCATTCCCTTTCTACTTTAAGGAACCCTGTGATTATACTGAGATAGCCCAGATAATGCGGAGTAACTTTTCTATATTAAGGTCAATTGATTAGCAAACTTAATACCATCTTTACCTTACTTTCTTTTTGCCATTCACAGGTTCTGGAGACTGGACGTAGATATCCTTTGAGGGGGTGCTATTCTGCCTAACACAAATACTCAAATTAATTTCTAAGGATAAAATAATATTTTCAATTCTACCTGTTATAGCAAAAAACAGGTGTACATTGTCACGGTGTTCATATTGTCACAATATAGTTTTTCTGACTGTTGCTCAATATTTAAGTCTTCATTAGGTAACTTTTCATCTGTGTTACTTTTCATCTGTGTGCGAGTGCGTGTTTGTCTGGTAGATATTATTTCAATGTAAAAATATGCACATCTTATTTTCAACAACAAAATCTTTCAAAAAATAGCATTATATATATTTTTATATACATTTATGTATTTTTCTTGTTTAGAAAACTTCCTCACAAGAGATGTGTTTTTAAATTGGCTGACTTGGGATACAAAAAAAAAAAAGGTCACATCTATTCTTTTTTATGCCTTTAACATTGTAAAAGTTTTATTTTTAATCAATTATTTTTTTACCCACTTACTCTAATGCTAGCTATGCTACAGTACTGTAATAAAAGACTTTTTGATGAAAACTAAGTAAAATTCCATTGGTTAATTTTTATCTAATTATGGCATTTAGAATAATCCATATGAACATCAATGAAAACATAAAATTTATCAAGATATTATATTTTATTCTTTTAATGTATTATTATCAAAGTTTATGTTTTCATATTGCTTTTGTTTTTTCACTTGAATGTTAGACATAACTCTTATTTTACAGAGCAAGAGGTGAAATACTGTATAATTTGTTTTTAGTACATAGATAAATATAAAAGCATGATATAATTATTTTTTGCAGATATCTGCACTTCATTAACTTATAAAGAATTAAAAAAACAATTTAGGACATAAATCGTATTTCTTTCAATCTCTTAATTACCTTTTAGGAAATGTATTATGGGGAAGAAGAAGTTGTTGAAAATTGGAGGGAACCATTCCTATTATAATCATTATTAGACTGTTGAGTTCCAGGAATCACTTGACAGTGAAATTGTATAATTTAAAATCCTCCTTTTCCACTCTCATTCAGATATTTTGTAACATTTTATACAAACTATTACATGTAATATGGCATCTACAGTTTTATTTAGTTCTTAAATGCTGAAAACACAGTTAACTAAAAATTATTTATTGGCATGACCATTCTAAACAATTCAAGGACAAATCCTGCTGCCAGAGGGACTTTGCTAAAAACAATTAACAATGTCGCCATGTAACCTTCCAATATGAGAGACAAAGACATATTGCTGTGGATTCTAAAGAATAACACAAAACACCAGTTATACTGAGCTTTTAAAGGCTTTTAGGCCTGCAGATAGCAAAAACTACAGGTTTTAAAAAGAATGCTGAAATCAGTAAAGAGTAGGATAGAGCGTGTTTGAAGTCAATAGGGTTTTAGTGCCTAGGCTGGCAAAAATGGGACCAGTATTGTAACGTAATCTAACCTTAAGGTTATTCCACTTATTATTTTTTTTTTTTTTAAGACAAAGAATAAATTTTAAGGAAAATAGCTACCAAACAAAATTCAAATGTAAAATTATTTGTCTGCAGGTTTCAAAATGACAAACTCATTTAAAAATATCATAGTTCCTCAAATTGTTTTGAAAAAAAACAAAATGCTATAATCCTATTGGTGACTTCGAGCACAGCATCTTTATCTTGTTTACACATTTGTTTCCTTTGATTGTAAGATCCTCTCAGGGAGACTTTCTTTCCTCTTTTCTGAGTTAGTTCTGATCTATCATGCTATTTTCAAGTATCCTCAACTCTACAGGGCTTACATTTATGGCTTTAATTTTCAGTGTCATGTTCATTCCAAATGCCAATAAAAACTAACTTTAAAAACACAAAAGCAGGACACAGTTGACTATGTTACTTTAATTGGCCTATCTGAAATAAAAATAAAGAAGTTACCAGTAATTGCTCATTTTTGGACCACGAAAATAAGAAAGAGAAACAGTTATGGCAAGATATTTATTCTACTTTCTAATTAAATCCAAAATATATCTTAATTTCAAATGTATATGAAGGAAATTTAAATTTTAGAAACAATGGCTGCATACTAATCATATTTGTTCTAATGAAAGTACCGAGATAAAACAGAATTTTAAATATAGTGTACACAAAAAGGAATATTCACAACACACACTAATTTTCTCTTACTCCCTTGGGCAATCTGAAGTTAATTATGGTCAAAATAATTCTCCTTTATATATTATTTTGAGAATCAGAAAACACAATTGCTTACTACTACATTTTTTAATTTAAACATCTTTGTTAGATAAAATGATTGGAAAAAATAATGAGTAATAATAACAGTAAATGAAAAGCCCCAGAGCATAAAAATATCTCTGTAAATTTTAAATGTGCATAGTCATGACATTACCCAGATGTACAGTTGGAGGAAGGATGTATTTTGACAAGAGAAATTTAATTAAATGTTTTTGCCTAGAAAATATTCTGCAAATAATATTCCCTATGCTATTCCACTTTGCATTTGGGAGAAATACATGATGAATAAAATTGAAAGTTTTGATGATCTATGTCATATTATACACAAACTCTTTGCATCACTCACTTATTTTAGTTTAAGTCCAGAACCACTCATTCATTCCAACTTTAATTAAACAAAACACGTACATGCATAATGCAATGGTGAATATAAACAACATTTAGCTCATTTTATCTGAAAATGTCTCTTATTTTCCAAGTTAATGTGTTAAATTTTTTCTGAAATAAAAAATTTTGACTAATTGAACTATTTTAATGTAAAACCATACGTATCTGGAAGGATTTTGTTTATGTTTTCCCTAAACATTCACTTTCATTTTTCAAAGAAGTACGTTGATTCTCCTGCCACACTCTCTAATTTATATGTTCTTAAAGGGTGTAATTTATATGTTCATCAGTACTCCCTCAAATTTTCCCAATTACCAGTTTCCTCCTCAGGATCCAGCTGTATATAATGGCATCAATTCTTCATGACCTAAAAACATACTTCTAAACTTTCAGATTATACCTCCACCAAATGATGTGTTAGAAAAGCAGAAATTCCTCTCTGAAGGAAATTAAAATTATATTATCAAATCATACACTGATATGAAACTGGATACACAACTGCTTATTCTTCCTACATACACAGCTAAATTAAATTGATTTTAGGCATGGTCATGCACTATGATTGAATAACAGAATCTTAGTGGAAGTATTAAGCAACTATTTCTAGGCTTGACCCATGAAACTTCCTGTGCACAATTCTCCTTGCCTTTTTCCTTTCTCTTGACATGATCCAATACGCATGATGCCCAAGGATTAAAAAATGCAGAGACTCAAGATAAAAAAATAACAAAACAAACAAACAAACAAACAAGAAAACCCACTGATTTTAAATCACACTAGGAAGAAAGACACAGGCCATTCATGAACAATAGTTTTGGAATTTACCTGAATGAAAAATAAACTTCACTGACATTTGAGTCTTTGCGCATTTATTTATTAAAACAGCTAGTATTATATGAGCTTATACCAAAATTGGTAACTAGAAATGGCTTGCTGCCTTTATAGGCACCTGGAGTAGGTGAGATTGGCTTAGTGGTTGGATGATGGTGATGAGAGAATAGATATTGCAATTTGTAAAGCTTAATATCTATGTTATATAATACAAAATATTCTGTAAAACTATTTCCCACAAAACCACTGGAAATTCTGAAAACAGACTATGTGTCTACTGATGCTAACTTCAGGAAAATGTAGTTAAAATAAATATACAGTGTATTAGCTATGATTGGCAGTTTTAGCAAGGCATTATAAGATAGGAGATCTAGCAAGGATTGGCTGGTTTTTAAGCATACATGTAAACAGAGAAAAGGTAAAAATAAAGAAAATTATGGGTTTGGAAAAGGCTTAGCAATAAATAAATGTTCAATAAGATTTCTCATTTGGCCACATGTCTTAGTCCTGAGATAAAGATAATTCAAGATAATACTGGCCCATCTGTATCTTTTTCTTCAGTTTACTTCAAATTAGCCAAAATTAAGTGAGAAGACGAACATAAAATTGATAGAGCAAATAAATAAGGCAGACCTGAGAATTATGAACCACTAAAACTTTGTATGAATCTACTGGCACATTTGAAGTGCCTACAAGCATAGAGATCAGAAATGTACTATGTTTTGAGGAAATTTGTCAAAGAAACAATATCCAGAATAAAAAAAAACCTTTGACTTTTTTACTGCAAATCAATTCTTGATGTTCAATGTTGCGCAAATATGAACACTTTAAAAACTCTACACTATCAAATAGGTAATTTGCTCCAAATTACACCCACTTCAGATGTAGCTTTGGAAAGTAACAAACAAGGAAGAATCTGTCAGAAAGAAAGTAAAAAATAAAGAGATCCAATAATCATGAAGAACAATGTACAAAGAAGAAAATTAGGATCTCATTAAGGTGATTCTCTAGCAGTCAAAGCAGTTCTTAACAATGCTTGTACTGTAGTATTTCATTATTGCTCCAGAAAGTGATTTCAATGTGTCTGTCATTCTCTACTTTTCCAGATGAGGATTTTTATTACATTTACTCAGTCTGCCTCCTTAGTTATAAAAACTAACTAAGTTGTATAGTAAAAATCAGATAAGAATCATTGGCTTTATGGGTTGTCAGACAGAAACTCACCAAGGCCAAAGAGATAGCACAGAGATCTTGAATTTCGAGTTGGGTGCAATAATTGGATGTTTTTGTTTATCTTCTTTAAAAAGGGATTGATTTTGTTCTCTGGGGACAAGGGTGAATCTGATATTTTGTGACTAGATCAGTTATCTGGTGGCAGAAAGGATATGTGTTTACTAAACCCATTTCCTCTTCTTGGAGAACCAGTTACAGAATATTTGTTAGACTCCTTTGCATTTGAATGTAGTTGAATTATAGCCAGTAGAATACAAGGAGAATTGATGTGAACTACTTCTAGGAATGGCCTCTAAAAACCTCTTATGTGCATTAGACATAATTTTTCTCTTCTGCCAGATTAATTCAGATGAGATGACAATGTTGAAAACCACATGTTGAAGATGGTGGACCTAAAAATTGAAACTTCCTTACTCCTTGAATTATCACTTTGGGAAACATCCATTTAAAAAAGTATTTACATGAGTAAAAGTAAATAAAAAATAAAGTAAAAATACAAATAAAATATAAATGTAATATAAATATAAATACATAATTAAATAAAATAAATGAATACTAAATAATGAAATATAGTTCTGTGTTCTGACCTGTGTGTTCTGTCTTCTTATATAGGTTTAGTTACAGTCTTTCTGCTTTACCTTACCTAGTTCATATTGGTCACTGCTAGACATATGAAACATTAAAATATAATATATAACTTGTAGTTATGTCAAAACTGCCTCATGATAAATTTAAAGATACAATCTAAGTTTTTATTCCATAGATAATCTTAAATTAATCCATGCAATAAAACAAATGATTCTGAATAGCTATTTATGTCTAAGACTGGGCTAGTACTGGAGATAATGCAGTGAATAAGATAAATCTTGTCTTGAAGAGGCTTAGAGCCCCATTGAATTCCGATAAATAAAACATAATAATAGAATGTGGAAAACGCTACTGTGAAGTGAGTAGAAAGGGCATCTGAATAAGTGCTAAATGATAGAACTTCAAAGAGAAATGGCTAAACCTAAGCATTAAGAATGAGTAGGAGTTATCCAAGCAAGGTTAATTGGGAGTAGGAAGGAGACAGTGGATATAAAAATCTGTAAATATAACAGAAAATTAGATCATGACATATGTCATATTAAAGAGTCATGATGTTTTCTAAAGACAAAAAGACACTATTTATAGGTTAAAA
>NW_006439757.1:6445321-6447359 GCF_000325575.1 Pteropus alecto
AATTAGTACCAGAAAGATCACTTATGACTGAAATCTTTGAAAATATTTTACAGAAGAGATTACTTTTCAGCTGTAACATGTTGGTAGATTGACTTCTGACACTCAGGATTCTTTGGGACAGTATTTTAATGAAATATAATAACTGTTCAACCTTCAGTTGGTCTTGCAGTGCCAAAAATATCATGACAAACCTCGTAAGGGCAAAGTCTCTAATGACTTTATATATTAGTTATTAGAGACTAATTTGATAATATTTTTGATAATCTCAAAACATCGATAAGTATGAGGATGTTTATTAAGATCTGACTAGCCACACGTATGTGAACAAAGTTGCCACAATTTTCTATGTGAATAAATAAAATGAATTTACCTGGCAAAGATAGTTTTGAAAGTGGAAGTATTAATCATTAGAATTGTAAGGAACCAGTGAAATCACCTAGTTTAAAACTTTATTTCTTAATAAGGAAATCTCCAAGTCCTTGACACTTCATTTTTGTATTTGTACTCTTCTTACCTTTAATATTTTTTTCAGTAAACCTAACTGGTTTGAGGTCACCATACAATGTTCTGAAAATTTCATGCTGCTTTCAGACTCCAATTCTCTAACAAATTAACTCTTTAGAATGTAGTAGCAACATGGAGGCAGAGGCTCTCTAGGAGAAATCATGAAATTTTACTCACGATATATTAAATATCATACCCATAAATATCTCCCAGTTGACTAAATTTGTCATGGAGAGTGTGACCGTCTAACTGCCTCTTAATTATTCTTCTCACCCATCATGGCATACCTTTATAAAAAGTGGGAGGAGATTTCTTTCGCTGACAAATAAAGATAGAGAACTTTATGTTATTAATTTTTTCCAGGAACCATCCAGGAAAGTAATATCTCCTTCTCCTTCCCAGAGATTTGTTTACTTTCCAGCATGAAGATAAGGCCTCTTTATCTTATATGAGAACAGATGGGTCACCAACAGCCCTAGGTAAGATCAGCATTGCCTAATGTCTGAATTCTTCTGTAATGCGCTACACTACATGTACAGGCACTATCCATCCCTCATTGTGTTTCTGTTTGGAAATCAGGGCTTAAGAAACCACTAAAAACCTCCCATGTGCATTCTACGTAATTTTCTCTCTTAATCATATATTATTCTGGCTGCTATTTTTATTATGAGTTATAAGTGGTCTTTGTCTCTGTCACAGGGATCTCATATTTTCTCAGTATAGCTGACCCTGAACAACACAGGTTTAAATTGTACAGGTCCATTTATATGCATATTTTGTAATAAATATATTGGAAAATTTTTGGAGATTTTCTTACTACTGTGAAACAATCATATCAGTTACACTATGCTTCCATAAAGCAATCATATTGCTGCTGCTTTGTTATCAGTACATAAATTTTTATACCTGTAAATAAGTATGAATTTCTTTTTAACAATTATATTTTCATTTTTGATGTCTAGTGTTAATAATACTTATAATGTCTACAGTGTTTTGTATCATATAAGACAATATTGATGTAAGTACTGACAGATGATTCATCTTATAAACAGATTATATAAATTTACGGCATCAATAAATACAGTGCAGTACTATAGCTATATTTTCTCTTTCTTACGATTTTCTTAGTAGCATTTTATTTATTGTAAGAATACAATATATAATACATATAATATACAAAATATGTTAATTGACTGTTTATGTTATCCGTAAGGCTTCCACTTAACAGTAGCTACTAATAGTTAAGTTTTGGGGGAGTCAAAAGTTATACATGGATTTTTGACTACATGGAGGTCAGCACCCCCAACCCCTATGTTGTTCTAGGGTCAATTGTATATGTATATAACATTATGACAGGCTCATATGTTAACTTGCAAATAAGACAAAATCGCAGACCCTTCACAGTTTTTGATTTAATAACTACCTTCAGGATGTATTCCAGATCCTTCCAGTAAAATCTTTAAGGCCTTTGGGATTTTCTCTCTTAATTATCTAATCTATTTTGTTGTTGTTATGGTTGTTATATATTCACATT
>NW_006439757.1:6447378-6452167 GCF_000325575.1 Pteropus alecto
GTAAGCTACTGAAAGGCAGAATTATATTGATGGTGAGAAATGCCTCCAATCTTTTGGCCCTTAGGAAACATTCAATAAATACTGAGTTTTATTAATATAAATCGAACTAGACTTCTAAATGTTTTGGAAAAGTCTGAAATTTTCTCCTACTTTGTTTTGCCTCATTTTCACTTTTGAGTTTTAATCATTCCAGTATCATATTTCTTTATATACAGTACTTTTTCCCCAATACATTAAAAATTGCAAGAGCACAGAGTTTTGTATTCAGTAACATTTGTTTCAGAAGAATCAGGTCTGCCACATCTATTCTTATTTTAAATCAGAGTTAATGGTTTTTCATCCCAATCAATATTTTCTGATGAAGTTATAAGGTGGAGCTATTTTAAATATCTAAACAGGTTATATATCTTTCTAATTTTTATATTTTATGAATTGTTTACATAGTTTTTAAAGGCATGCTGTGAATAAAAATCCTCTTATAAACAAATATATTTATATGAAAGGGACTGAATGAAGTGCCTGCAAGGATTAATACAATATTTATTGACTTTAAATGTTTAAGTAGTAACATTTGACCGGCACAGTTTGCTTTAATTTATATCAGAGATTATACCATCAAGCACACTGTTATGCCCCTTATTTAGATATACATTAGGCCGAAGAGCCTCTGAAAAATAAATATATTTACTTAGAAGTATTATAATTCCCTGTCAAAATACTTTTTCTTCTGTTTTATTTTTAAAGGAACCATGCTTTGTATGTTTGACCTGTTGCTATTTAAATAGGCTACTTAATCAAAAATTTAGACCACTATAGAGGTATTGAAAACAAATCTGTAACAAACCTTTGAACTTCATTCTGTCTATGAAATTTCACTTATGCTATAGCTTTTTCATGCAAAAATGTGTATCAGTAATCTGTAAATAAACATATTTTTAATAATAATCTAGTTTTTCATAATATTTCAGCTCTACTTCTTTGTATTAGTTCCACACAAGATAATCAAAAAGCACAGGCATTTGTGTTTATGTGTATTTGACTATTAAGTGTGTGTTTGTGAGTCATAGTATGTTAGAGTGTGTATGTGAATGTGAGTGTGATGTATGTGTATATGTGTATTTTACCTTTTTAACTAGCAAGGACTAAATTTTATCTAGTGTTTGTTGTTGTCATTTGCTTTGTAAAGGAGAAATACATTTTACTTTAAGAATGAGGCACCAGAAAAATCTTCACAGAATTTAAAAAATACTTATTTTTGCTAGAAAATGTGTCATCTATCAAGGAAATTCAAGTAATATTAACTCTTTATTGGTTGTACCCCATGACCTAGTAAAAGCATGCCTTTTTTCTTAACTCCTTAGGCTCTTGCTGTGTTGTTTAAGTGTCCCCTGTGTTTTCTAGCACAAGTATTTCCTTTACTGATTAAATTCACCCCAACACAGATGTTTACTACTTCATTCCCAGGAAGATAAATAACTTACTCTTAAAACTCAAACTAAAAAACTATCATTAACATCCCAGGAGCTTTAATCAATTTAAAATAACAATCAGATATGAATTATTAAATATGGGTAAGAGTAAAGTCATACACAATTTAATGTGATTTAAACCACTATAATTATAATAATAATTTACTAAAATGCTTTTCATATGAAATGTATTATCTTTCTGTTATCCTCTATACTGCTCTTCTTTGTTTTAGTTTGATGGTAATATACAGGTTTCAATCTCTTCTAATTTAATTTTTCCACTGGACTGCCATGGGCTTGGACTTCATTGCTGTGTCTCATTAGGGCGTTACTACACCCAGCATGTGTTCCCTTTTCCCAGCAGTCATCCTGCAACCTAAGAGGCTCCCAAACCCCTAATTCAAGCCCTTTCTCTGCTTAAGGTTCCTGTCTCTCTCAGTGGCTAGTCTCTCAATATTCAAATGCATTCTAGGTTTGAAACCTTAACTGTATCCTCATTCCCCTTTTCTTTAATTGAGACTTGCTTTTACAAAGGGCGGTCTTTATGCTGTCTTCCTTTTGAGTAGATCCCTTTACTCAGTCACCTATGACAGGATCTGGAGAGGCTGCTGGCATTATTAGTCTCCTGATCCATAAACACTGGGTAAGGGGAAGCTTTTGTTTCTCCTCTGCTCCCAATACTTCACTTCTGAAACCCAATGTGTGGATTTCCTCACACATAAAGCAATTCTGGGACACCAACTGTTGTACAATTTGATTCAATTCTGACACTATCTATGGAGTTAGCATCAGATCCCACAGGTTAAAAGTTCAGTTCTGAAAGATTGTCTTCACTTCATACACCAATAGCAAGTCCAGGTTGTCACCTGTGCTTCTGACCGACCAACTAAATCAGAGGTCCCTATGACCCCCTAGGCTGGTTCATGAATTTGTTAGAGTGGCTGCAGAACTCAGGAAAAGAATTTACTTACTAAATTACCATTTTATTATATAAGGATACAATTCAGAAACAGCTAGGAGGCAGAGATGTTACAGCAAGCTATGTGCGAAGGGGTACCCTCTTTAGGTTGTACTACCATTCAACCACCTACACGTGTTCACCAACCTGGAGGTTTTCCTGAACCCCATCTTTTTGAGTTTTTATGGAGGCTTTATTACGTAGGTGTGATTGATTAAACAATCGGTCATCGGTGATTGAACCCAACCTCCAGCCCCCTCTCACTTCCCTTTGGTGTGGGGGTTCCAACCCTCTGATCACATGGTTTGTTCCCCTGCAACCAGCCCCCGCCCTTCTGGCTTTCTAAATGTTACCTCATTAATATAAACTCAGATGTGGTTGGAAGAGGCTTGTTATGAGTAACAAAAGACATCTTTGTCAAAATTCCAAAGATTTTAGGGGCTGTGAGTCAGAAACAGGAACAAAGACCAAATAGATATTCTTATAAATCACAATATCAAAATTAAACAAACACAGTATGTTTATGTATTTATTTGGTCTTCTTTGATTTCAGCAGTATTGAGTAGTTTTTAGTACAGATCTGGTATATGTTTTGCAAGTTTATTCTTATTTCATATTTTGAAGCCATGTAAATGGTATTGGTTCTTTATTTTTATTTCTTATTGTTATGAAATAAGAAAGGCAATTGATTTTCTTAATTTAATTAATCATGTATCCTATAATCTTGCTAAATTCACTTATTAGATTAGTAGCATTTTTATATTTTCTGTAAAATTTTCTACATAGATGCTCATGTTGATGCAAATGAAGAACCTTTAGTTTTTCCCTTTCCAGTTGAATAACATTCATTTCTTTGTCATTTCTTACTGCACTGGCAAGAATCTCTAGTATATTGTTAAATAAAAATGGTGACAGCAAACACTTGCCTTGTTCCTGATCTCAAGAGAAAGTATTCAGTCTTTCATAATTAAGTAGGATAATAGCTGTAGTTTTTAATATACGTGCTGCCGAAACGAGCACTTGCTGTAGATTTTTAGATGCTACACTTTATCAGGTTGAGAGTTCCCTTACGGTGTCAGCAATTTTTCCTTCAGCTATCAATATGACCAGAGTTTATCTTTTCTAGTTTTTTTTTTTTTTTAATATGGTGAATCACACTGATTGATTTTCAAATGTTAAACTAACTGCATTCTTGGTATAAGCCTCATTTGAAATTTGATCTGTATTTTTGTTTATTTTATGTGTTTGTTTAATTTTGAAATCAATGAATGTTGGCCCCAAGGAATGAATTTGAAATTATTTATGTCTCTTTAGTTTTCTGCAAGAGTTTTTGTAGGATCGTGTTGTTTTCTTTTTCTGTGGTTTTTTTTTTTTTTCTTTTTAATTTTTCCTTTTCTTAAATGTTTTCTACAATTTATCGGTGAAGCTGTCATGCTGTGTTTTGTTGTAGGAAATTTTTGACTGTGATTTCACATTCTTTAATAGATGTAAACTATTGTTTCTTCTGTGAGCTTCAGTAGTTTGCATTTCAAGAAATATGTTCATTCAAATTTTGAATTTATTGGCATAAAGTAGTTCACAATAATCTTGTTTTTTTTAATATCTATGTAATCTGTGATGATGTTTTCTCTCACGTTGTAAATATTGGTCATTTGTGTCTTCTCTTTGTCCCCTGATTAATCAGGCTTCAGGTTAATCAGTTTTATTGATTTTTTTTTTAATTCAACAAGCTAATTTTTGGTTCCATTGATTTCTTGCGTTATTTTTGTTGTCTAATTACTCCATTTCTCTCTGACATTTTTCTTTCTTTTTTTCTTTTTTTGCTTTATTGCTTGCTTTTTATTTCTTTGTTTTCTAGTTGCTTAGTTTACAAACTGAGGTCATTGAGATTTTTCTTCTTTTCTAATGTAGGTGTTTATTCTATAATTATCTCTCTAAGTTCTATTTTAGCTGCATACTACACATTTATATTGTTGTTTTCATTTTCATTTACTTGAAAATACTTTCTAATTCTGCTATTTGATTATTATTATTGGCCCACAGATTATTTAGAAAGGTGATATTTAGTTTACATCTATTAGAGAATTTTCTAGTGACTATTCTGTTATAGATTGATAATTTAAGTATATTGTGATCAGAGAGCATATTCTGAACTTTAATTCTTTGAAATATATTTTTTAATGGTTTAGAATATGGTCTACCTTTAAGTATTTCATGTGCAATTGAAAATAATGTGTATTCTGCTATTGTTCAGTGGAGTAGTCTATAAATATCTATTCGGTCCATTTAATTGATAGTGTTGTTCAAAGCTTCTATATCCTTATTACATCTTGCTAATTTCTATCAGTTACTGAGAGAGAGA
>NW_006439757.1:6453094-6494568 GCF_000325575.1 Pteropus alecto
AATTTGCATTTCTCTGATGATTAGTGACCTTGAGCATCTTTTCATATGTCTGTTAGCCATCTGTATTTCATCTTTGGAGAAGTATCTATTCAGGTCCTCTACCCATTTTTTAATCGGATTGTTTGTTTCTGTTGTTGTTGAGTTGTATAAATTCTTTATAAATTTTGGATATTAAACTCTTATTAGCACATTTATCATTATCTTCTCCCAAACAGTTGATTGTCTTTTTGTTTTGTTGATTGTTTCCTTTGCTGTACAAAAACTTTTTAGTTTGATGTAGTCCCATTTGCTTATTTTTTATTTTGTTTTCCTTGCTCAAGGAGATATATCAGAAAATAAATTTCTGTTAGTAATATCAGAGAGTTTATTGCCTATGGTTTCTTCTAAAAGTTTTATGGTTTCGGGTCTTACATTTAAGTCTTTAATCCATTTTGAATCTATTTTTGTATATGATATAAGAAGATGGTCCGCTTCTTTTTTTTGCATGTATCTGTCCAATTTTCCCAACACCATTTATTGAAGATATTGTCTTTACCCTATTGTATATTTTCACCTCCTTTGTCATATATTAAGTAAGTGTATAGGCGTGGATTTATTTCTGGGCTCTCTATTCTGTTCCATTGATCAATGTATCTGTTTTTCTGCCAGTATCATGCTGGTTTGATTACTGTAGTCTTATAGTATAGTTTGATATCAGGTAATGTCATACCTCCAACTTTGTTCTTCTTTCTCAAGATTGCCCTGGCTATTTGGAGAAAAAAATTTTGTTTGTTCTTACTTTGCTATTTTTGTTGACATCGTTTCTCTGCCTTAAATTTTAAAAAGACAGTCTCTGCCCTTTCTGGTGCCCAGCAGTAATGCAACTAAGTGAATAAATATGTCTGCTCTGGAGGTCAGTATGATGAAGTCTTTTTTTTTTTTTTTTTTGTATCTCTGTTGGTAGTTAAACCATTATCCCCATGTGCACATGTCTCTGCCTCTAAATCTCGGTTGGTCCAGAACTCAAGCAAGACACATGAGTTTCACTTACTAGCTCCCTCATGCCTCAGCAGTATGTACGACAAACACTATGAAATTGTGTCAGACTAAAGGCAAGAATCCCTGATCATACCTCAATAGATTTTGTTTCAAACAAATTAGCAAGAACTCAGTGAGAGCTCCTCTCTTTAGTGTTATGTCAAATGTTATCCATGCTTTAGGTCAAATTCTTCTTCATACACAGATTACTTACTAAGAGATGTGGGTAGAAACTAATATCTAAGATTATCTGACAATATGACAATTATGTATTTATCTATATTAATAATTATACGGTTTTATTAAAAGTATTTTATTTCTAATTATGTTATGTGTTCTATCTTCCATAAAGAGATGTGTCTTCCAGAGAAAGAATAAAATTTAAAATGTTTTAGTCTCTTAGCATGTTAATTCATAGAAAGTTAATTTGCATTCAATTAATATTTATTGATTAGGGATATCTAAAATATATTGAAATATGATCTAACCAACATGGTAAACTAGAAGGATTACTGACTTTAGTTATAAATGTTTTTCTAACTTAAAAGCAATTACTCTGGGAAAGTTTCTCAGATATTTTTCTCATCTATGAAATGGAATAACACTTATTTTTATAACGTTGTGCTAATTAAATGCAGTAATTTATATGAAGCTTAAAGCTTAATGAATAGTGCATCTATCCCTGCTTGTTCTAGGGACATCAAGTAAGTACTTTAAAATAAATAAAGACTAATATGTTTAATAAAACTACTTGACTAATCTGCTTATAAATGTGGCTTTCAGCCTACATGTTCACTCCAAATATACGTGGTAGTACAGTAGGCTGTCCCGTTTTTGTTTTTTGTTTTTAACATGATGCTAGAGTATACCGGCAATGAGAAATGTTAAGAAACATTATTTTTCTAATAAGAACCTTGGAGACATAGGAAAACAATGTTGATATTAAGTATAAGATTTTTATCTATGCTATTTTTTTCTTAACATAACATCATTTCTCACATTCAAACTGCTGTAAAAAAAGAATAGTCAGAGGTATAGATCAGTGAGTTGTTGCTTAAATAGGAATGTTATGTGAGCATTCTCCCTTGAATTTAACAGAATGTTCAGAAATGAGTAATATCTTAGAAATGTCTACTCAACAGATTTCATATATTTGATTTGTTTGCTGGCTTAGCTTACTCCTCACACATAAGGAAGATGGCTAATTACCACACTAAAGACATTGTCGGTTCAAAGTTACTTCGTAAGTTTGCTTAGAATTTTAATATTGATTTAGTCATTCTCTGTAGTATCAGGTTTTTTTTTTTTTAAGTTTTTTTCTTGTTCTTGTTTATTTCTCACATTTTCATGTATTTTAGAGAACTCCATAAGTGAAAATTATTTTAATAGCTAATATTTATTGAGCACAGACTATATACCATTGTATGCTTAATACTTATAACATCACTTTGAGGTGGCTACTACTATGTGCCAAAATTCATAAATGAGAAAACTGAATCACAAAGTGGTTAAATATCTATTAGCCTATTTTCCTAGATATTAAGCTATTATCTCATTACATCAGGTCTACCTTCCTAATCCTTACTTTATAATGCTGAGTTTGAAAGTCTACACACTATATTTCTCATTAATAATGCCTTCTTGTTACATTCTGGCAATAGGGGGCAGTACATGAAGGAAATTGAAAAGTAAACAAAGGGAAGATGTGTCTTTCTTTTCCCTGTGTGCGTGCTGTTCTTGTCACCATCACCTCAACAATGGCGCTCCCCACCCCCTGCCCAGCAGCGGCAGTTGGTTCCAGCCCCCAAGTCCCTTTACTCTCTCAGAGCTAACATCATCGAAACCCTTCTTGGTACCAGCAGCAACGGGCTTACATCCCTTCCTTAGAAGTCTGACTTCCTTTTGTGCAGGGCTACTCTTTTGACAGTCTATATTATGATAATCCCAACCCTTTTCCTGTATTTCCCCAGATATGAGTGGTAGAGTCATCTTGTATATTTTTTTTTTTCCTGGCTTACCTCAGTGTTTTTCAATTTTTATTTTATTTTATTTATTTTATTTTACTTCACCTTATCTTATCTTATCATCTTATTTTATCTTATCCGGTCTTATCTATCTTATTTTTATTCATTCAGCTTATTCAGCACTTGTATAACCAACTCCCTGCTCCGTTCTCTCATTTCAAACATCTAATTTGGTTTCTATTTTTCCTGCCAAGTCCTGGATTGATAGAGTCTTTTTGTTCATTTCTTTGAATGTTGAATCTCTTAATTTAGGTCACTTGTGGGGTAAAGGTGAAATTGTATATTTTATAATATTTTTAAATAATTATGTGTATAAATAAACAAATGCAACTTTTTCACACATCCTGGATGAGAATAATGCTCAACTAAGTAAGACTATTATTTGCTCATGACAGTTCTGAGAGCTGACAGTGCTGAAAGCACACTAGCTAGAATTAGGGGGCAACATGCCCTTATACCCATATCTGTGTGGTTTTTGGTCTCCCAGTTTCCGAACCAACACTATGTATGCCCAGAACCTGCCAATATATTTCAACACTTTGTCAATCAAAATCACAATCATACTGATGTCTACATTGCCCTAAATGGCAACCTCCCCTTCCACTCTATCCCAATTTTTAAAAATTTGACACATATCCAAGATTTAAAAGAAAATTAGACATTAATAAACATATTAATTCATACAAAGAGAGTGTATGTGTGTGTTGGTTGAGAGAGCAATGGTCAATTCCACATGCCTAGTAATCTTTTAATTTTAACCAGTCCAACTGAACCATCCAACTTAACCACATTGCATAGAATTGGCTTTGCCATTTACTAGTTCTGGTATTTTGAATAAATTACTCAAATTCCATGCCCGCAGTTTCCATAGCTCTATAATAGGCATTTAAAAAGTATCCAACTCAAGTATTATGAGTTCAGTGAGTTAATAAATATACAATGCTTAGAACGTCATCATCATATGGCAATTGTTAAATGAATGTCGGCTAGTTTTATTGCTATTATTCCAACTGTACCCTAGACTGACATAGCCTGGAGAAAAAAGTACTGGAAAAAAATAATGTGTTCTAAAACATATATGTAGGAAATTTCCACAAACTAGAAATAGTTTGCTCAAACATATGGATAGTACAAACTTATCAGATAATTTCTCCCTGATACTAGATTTATTAATTGGATAGAAATAGCCTGTGCAATACTATTTCACACCTCTAAAGAAGAGAGTAACTTGGATAAAAAGAAGCGAGGAAACACTTTTTTTTCACTTCCTAACCTTCATTTCCCTCTCACCATATGTTCTCAGAAGAAATGTAAAGGCAGATGCCAATGGCATGTACATTTTTTATATTCCTTGTACAAAACAACTGCAGATTAAGTAAAGTTGCTATATCGTTTGTTTCATTTAGGACAATGTTCTCAATCCTGTAAAGAGTCTTTTTCTATTTCTTTGGTAGGACATTGAGCACTGCCCCCCTGCCTCCAGCTCCTACCCCCAACATACATACCATTGGTCTGTTTTTTTCTTAGATTTCTCTGACACTCAAATTTTATACATACAAACCGCTTTTTACTTTTGAAGGTATTTTCATACACTTCATTCACATTAATCTTGGTTTCCTTCTCTCTTATCAGTAATAGAGTTGAATTCATAAAGCTAAATGCCTTAATGTATTTCTTGAACCAAAGCTAAACTAGGTCTCCTGACCCTTGCCGTAACATCTTTCCATTAATGTCTATGTTAGAAGGACAGGTTCCCCCAGCTATTCAAGTTAGAGAGTTCTTATGAAATCTCTCATAAGCCAACTGGCATAAAGCAACGAAACTATTTTCATTCTTCACCCTTTTTTTTTTTGTAAAAGAGAAAATCCTCTTTGGGTTTCTTTAGGTTAACAAAAACAGGTACTAATGTAGGTCTCTTGTACTCTTGTAGTGTACAGCAAACTTTAGAAAAGTGAGTGGTACCTGTATATTTTTGTCCTTTCCTAGGACAAGAGTCCATAGATTTTGTTAGATTCACATGTGGATATGTGATGAAAAATTGGTCATAATCAGAATTGTTAAGTATTATAAGAAGCTGAATTTGGAATAGTGAAAAGCATGGGGCCCATTACTGGTAGATGTGGTGAACACCTTTCAAGTCTATTGCACTACCTCTGTTTACCTGTACGTAGGAAGGATCCAAACGATTCAGGCTAAAGATGGCTTTCATTTCTCATCTTCTGTGCTGATCCTGCCCACCTGAGACTTCTCTGAGTATCAAAGAACTGAATGTTTAGTTCAGAACAAGTGTTCTTATGATCTTTCAGTGTGATAGAGAGACAGAGAGTCAACAAAATATGTCACAAAACCTCGACTTTGCCAATTGAGTCCTAATCATAAGATACTATTTATTTTTTTAATTAAAACATATTTTCTACTGAAAATATGGGAAATAATTATCTGAATATGCTTTTCCTTTTCCTTGGAGTATATACATCATGCAGCACTAGATCCATTCATATGTAGTCCTTGAGAGTCTTGGACTATTTTCTATTTCAGAAGAGAACTCTTTGGCGCTGGCAGCTAAGACACAAATGGTAGGCAGGATTTGAGAGAAAACATCCCACACTGAGTTCTCTGAGTCCTTGCTTAGTCTACAAAAAATGTAAGTGGAAAGACGGTGAAAACTACTTACATAAATAGTCTCACAATGTGATAATTCATAATTGCGATACCCGTGCTTTTTATCTAGTGTGAAATGTAATTATCTCTGGAGTTAATATGCCTTTCTTTTTTCATGCTGAAAATCAGTGTGGTTCTAGAAATCTCTCATTTTTTTTTTAATTTAATTTATTGGGGTGACATTGGTTGATAAAATTATATAGCTTTCAAATGTACAATTCTATAATACATCATCTGTATATTGTACTGTTTGTTTACCACCCCAAATTAAATCTCCTTCCATCATGGTATATTGAACTCCCTTTACCCTTTTCTACCCCATCTGGTAATAACTATACTGTTGTCCGTGTCTATGAGTTTTTTCTGTCTTTGTTTTGTTCATTTGTTATTTTCAGTTTTATATCCTAGATAGGAGTGAAATTATGGTTCTCAACTTTGACTTATTTTACTTAGCACGATATTCTCAAGATTCATCCATGTTGTCGCAAATGGCAGTATTGATTTTTTCTTTTCCTCTCTTTCTCTCCTTCTTTCCTCTCTTTCACTTGCTCTCCCCTCCTCTTCTCTCTGCATATCCAAAGTTTTTCTGTAAGTTAAATCATTTTTGTTCCACCAAATTTAATATTTTAATTGTCAAAACAATATGCTTTCTCAAGATGTAAAATTTTATATGCATATGTAATCCTTAAGAACAGCAACCAACATCCTCAAAAGAAAAACAAATAAACAAAAACATAGTAGGAGGAGGAAGACACAGAGACACTATATTTCCTAAATAACTCTTATGTTCTTGTTTATTACTAATTCTTAAATTTGCCTCATTTCATCCTCATTGAATCTTGATTTCTAGCAACCTTACCATGAAAAATTCTGCTTCAGTAAAAGCTTGTATACATTAAAACCAAGGAAACTCTAAGAGTTAGGTTTATAAAACAAACAAACAAACAAAAAAACAGAAGAAATTGCCCTGCTTCATTCTGTTGTATTTTCTTGTATTTTTTAAACAAAACTCAATTCATCAATTCACATAAGGGCAGAACATAAAAGTAAAGGATGTTGTCATATAAGTTGGAAATATATCCTCTATAACAGCTTCTGGGGCCAATCTGCATAGAAAGCTCTTGGTGGTTTATTCAGTGTGAGAGCTAATAAATCTATTTGTGAGAACTCCTAAAAGGCAATCATTTTCAGAAAGAGTGAATTCTGGCAAAAGCTATTGTTTTAGCAAATCCAAATGACAAGTGCTTTAATATGACAACATTTGCAGTTCCAGGGGCACAGTACATTTTGGAATCATAAAAGTAGCAACACATTCTGTGTGGCAAAACATACTGTGTTTAAATCTGTCCTCCTGAAACTTGATGCTAATGGTTATGCACAATGTATTAAGAAGTAGAGGATGACAAATTGTAAACCTACACAGATCTAGTCATTTTGCAAGAAAATCTTTATTTTCTTTATTTTATTTTTCTTTCATCCATATGTTTGTTACACACACTCTGCAAATTTAGTTAGAAAATCTACCTCTTGAGAGCTTTCTCACACTGCGTTTCTACTTTTCTTCCGAGGATTTGCATTAGATTTTCTAATAATGAAAACTTTATTTTATTGATAATATCAATAAAGTATAATTATGTTTAAATTAATGAATTTAAATAAACATTTTTTGTTATGTGTAAAAAGTAATGATTCATGATGCCTAGGAAAGTGCAATTCAGAAATTCAATTTTCATTTAATTTACTTCTTCAGTTGCTATTTTCTGTTTGTCACTAGATACAGGACACCGAACATGGTAGAAAATAAAAAGTTGATAGTCTTTGCCCTGAAGTTTAGAATCTAAGAATAGAAACTTGAGACAGAGTCAAAATAGGAAAGCTGTACCAAAGTGAAGTAAACATTGCTAAAGGTAGGGCAGTAAAAGGGAAAACAATATACTGTGAACTTGGAAGTAGAGAAAAAAAAAATGGTATTTATTTAAGAACTGCCAATCTCTCAAACTGCATACTGCAAAATAAGCACTGTTATAGTGTGCTTAGATTTTTTCTCATGGATATATAGAGATAGCTTTTTATTTAGACTGTGCAATCCTTGCCTCAATCCATACTGCAGGGAATTGCCCGGAAAACACACCAAATTTTTTAAGGCATTCCTTCACACACTAATCTGACTCTCTTTTTTGTCACACTTAGTCTAAACTTGTCCGCCAGTCTTTGAGAGTTCTCTATTGTGTGAATCCACCATCCCTAATGGGTCCACTCTTTCTAGACAATAATCAGTCCAGTTCCCTGTGACCTACTTTCTTGACCTAAAGTGCTCAGTTTTCTCTGCTTTACCTGTCACTGAAGTCCAGATTAACACTTACCTCTTCCACTATCCAGACACTATGCTCTTTTACAGATTGCAGTTACTGAGTTATGCAAAGGTTTGCTTATAGATTGTCAGCTCCTGTTTCTGTTGCACCCTCAATTAGAAAATGTGCTGCTTGAGGAAATCTATGATATATTACATGTCCACATCTCTTAAAATGCCCTGAATAGAATACGTCTCTGCTATAATCTCAAAATCAATTCTGTGTGATTAAATGACAGATGAACATACTATGTTTCTTAGACAAGTTCTTCCATTAATAAATATGTTAATAATATGTTTATATTATTATATTATATTAATATAATAAACATATTGTGATATGTGATGGATTAATAATATGTTTATTATATTAACATAATAAACATATTGTGATAAGTGATGGATTAATAAAAGCAAGTGTGATTTTATCTAATTAATCCTTTAATTTTTATCCTTAAGAAAGATTTTGGAATGTGACATTTGTGTTTAAGATAGACTTCCACTGAAATGTTTTCCCTAATTGTCCTATAATCAATTCCATCCTAATTAATGTGAAGAGAGGGATGGGGTTCCTCTCTTACAATTTTCAGTTGAAAATAATACAAGTGAGAATACTCAAGTATATTCTCTTGAATACAAGCAGATATACATACACAAGATTAGATTTGGCTAAAAATATTTAATGACAACAGGTTCTTATGTTATAATTAGAACACCACTTTATCAAACCTATTTCTTCATAAAGGACTCTCATATGCAGGCAAACAATTGTATTTATTTATTTTTATGAATCAAAATTATTTCAGGTAATATTTAACCTGATGAGGAAGAGTCACAATTTTTCTTGGTATGTCTAGAACATTAAATGTTGTAAAATGGGGTTAAGATTTAAACCCTGATCGCTCTGCTTTCGACTCCCATCTTTTTTTGTCCTTTGCAATCTACCTTTCTGTTTTTGTGCTCAAAATGATGGAATGATAATAAAGAATATTTCATGGATACTGAGGAAGCTCTTACATACAAAATTGCTCATAAGCGTTTGTTAGGTTAGGTTTGTTAGGTTTTTTTTTTTTCTCTCTCTCTTTTATAGTGGATCTATGTTAAATAATGAATGGCAATCATCTGTCTCTAGTTCACAGAGAAAAATAGAAATTAGATTCATTTCTATCTTATATACATTTCTCCAGCAATTCTCACATTTCACTTAGAATAAAATTCAAACTCATTAGCTGTCTTTTATCCCACTTCTCCATTGCCATTCTCATAGGGACCCTGCACTAGACCCAGCTCAAATTTCTTACAGCTTTAAAAATATGACCTGATCTTTCTCATCAACCCTATCACCTGTACTTTTCTCCCTGCCTGGGATATTTTCCATTTTCCTCCTAATTGCTAAATTTGAAGCTCTTCTCAAGAGTTGCTTTCTCTTCTGCAACAGACGTGGGTCACTCTCTGGCTCCCTCTCTTTCCGCTGCTACCTTGGATCCATTCCCTTCACAACACACCCAGTGAAGCCACAGAAACTGTCCCTACCACAGAGAGTGGGAGTTGCCACATCCCCAGGCTGAGACAGGGTCTGGAAGAGAATTTGACAATGATGAATCAGTACCAGAGCTTGAGGAACCAGATTCCACACAGGCAACCACACAACAAGACCAGCTGGCAGCAGGGGCGAAATCCATGAAGAGCCAGTCAATAAAGCAAAACATAGCCAGAGTGAAAAGAAGACAAGGAAAGCTATGTCCATATTAGATCTTCGACAGGTTACGGGGGTCATTAGGATCATTATCTGGGAATGTATGAATATCCTTTGTCATCAAAAACCAGATGTGCCTACAAGAGCCTGGCTTCAGATACCTACACAGCTTTGGGGGAAGCCAAGATAGAGGATTTATCTCAGCAAGCACAGGTAGCAGCTGCTGAGAAATTCAAAGTTCAAGGTAAAGCAGTCTCAAATGTTGAAGAAAACACACAAACTCCAACCATAGAGGAGGAAAGTAAAGAGGAAAAGGCTGATGAAACAGGTGTGGAAGTTAAGGACATGGAACCAGTCATGTCACAAGCAAATGTGTCTAGAGCAAAGGCAGTCCTTGCCCTGAAATACAACAGCAATGATATTGTAAATGGTATTATGGAATTAACAATATAACCACCTAAAAATGGGGACTTTTTTTTTTTTGCGGGGGGGAGGGTGCATTTCAAAAGAGTAACTGCAGCTTAGTTTTTCATTTGCACTCTCATTAATAGAATTATGGCTTCTTGTAGGGTAAAAAAAAAAAAGACTTACTTTTCTATCTAAAGATGTCACAGTCTACTCCTTTGCTCAATCTAGTTTCCATTTCCCTCTCTGGGCATCCTGAGGGCCTTCAGTACTCCCTGTCACTGTATTTCATGGGCTGTAATGTTGGGTTGTGCTAAGAGGATGGCCTTAGTTGTCTATGTGAAGCAGATACCAAAGGCCGTGGCTGAGCAATAATGGGTGCTCAGTAAAATGTTGCTACTATTGTTGAATATGAGCCATGTTGAATTTTTGAGAAAGGATGAAGTTAAAAAGTTTCAGAAGCTTCAATTTTCAGAAATCAGGGTTTAGGAACTATCCTTTAAAGGAAGTGTAATAGAGATTTGTGGGAATATGGACATTTGTGATTTCCCAGGATGGACAGCCTCCCAAAGGGCGCAACAGGAAATGATGGAGGCGGGGTGCCCAGGAGCCAAGATATGGACTTTGTATTTGTTCTGTTCCGGGGCTATGCACATAGTTCCAAAAACACATGGGGTTCTGCATATAGATATAGGCAATTTTGGTGACTACAGAATATTTAAGATTTTTATTCCTAATTTGATAGTCATAATATTAATGATTAATAATATAAAGTATAAGTTATTAAAACCAAAATTACTTTATGCAGCCCATAACTAATGACTCCTAGTTGGAAGGTGGAGCTAGTCTCAAGTCTGTATGTATTTATTACAATCAATACACATTATTTTTCAAACATTACTCTGTATTTCAATTGCCATCTTTACCCTCTATGTTTCACTTTTTCTTTGAGTGCATTAATGCCTATGGAATACTTATATATTAGGAAAATTAATTTTATTTTTTATTTTTATAAACATATTTGATATCTTACATAAAATTAACATTTTTTATGCTTAGTGAATTATTTCTATGTGTAAAACCACCAGGCTTTAAAATTCACTTCTGCACTAAAACTGTTCACAAGATCACCAATACAATTCACACTGATAAATAGTCTGTCAGTTCTCAATAAAATATCTTATATAGCATATTCGCCAAGTTGGACATATTTAATACCATTGATAGCCATTCTTCACATAGTTTTCAGAGAACTATATTACATTATTTTTCAACAAACTCATTTTTTTCTGGTTCTGTTTATTTTTCTCAAGATTGCTTAGTGTTAAGTTTTGGTCCTCTTCTCTATTTAAAAATAACCTCTTGATGATTTCATTGGCCAATGATTTTAAATATGGCAAAAGCTGACAACTTAAAATGTATATTCAATAAGCATCTCAAACTTTAAAGATTCCAAAATTTAATTTCTATGTTTTTTCCAAGCCTGCTTTACAAGTCTTCCCAATTTCTGTTGATAGCTTCATTCTTTTAGTTGCTCAGATAGAAAAATCCAAAATCATTTTTTCTCTTACTTGCCATATCCATCAGGAAATCTCATTATCATCTAGATTTCTTAATCTCTTAACTGTGGTCTAAGCTATTCTCAGGTCAAGCTTGGGTTGTTGCAAAAATCACTAGGTTGGTCTCAAGTTCTACGTACTCTCTACAATCAGTTCTTAAGATAGATGCTGCAGTGATCCTGCAAAATGTGAAGTATTTCTTACCTCTTCTCTGGCCAAAACTAAGCAATGATTCTTCATTCCACTCAGAGTAAAAGCGAAAATGTTTCCATGACCTTGAGTGCCTTACAAGATCTGACCCTGCCGTGAATTGAATTGTACCTCCCTCCCTAATTCATATATTTAATCTGTAACCCTCAATATGATGATATTTGAAAATAGGGCCTTTGGGAGATAATTAGGTTTAGATGAGGTCATGAGGCTGGGGCCCTCATGGTGGGATTAGTGCCCTTAGAAGAAGAGACATCAGAGAGCTTGCTCTTTTTCTATTTGGTATGTGAGTATACAGATAGAAGGCAACAATTTGAAAGCCAGGAAGATAGCCCTTACCAGAACTCTACTAGCATCCTTTCAGCCTCCAAAAATGTGAGAAAATAACTTTCTGTTGTTTAAGCCAATCTATGGTATTTTGTTTTGGCAGACCAAATTGACTAATACAGACTTCTATTAACTTTCTGAATTATTCCTCTTCTATCTCCTTTACACCAGCCAGAGCCTTATTTTTTCTTTCTAAAACTACCAGGCATGACCCTACATTAGATTTTAGTTTTAACTATAACTTCTGCCTGAAAAAAAATCATTAAGAAGGCATTTACTTGTCAAAAGATTTCATCTCTTTCAAGTCAGTGCTCAAATCACACTTTCTCAACAAAGTCAATCTTTTTTAAATCTTATTTTCTTGACAGAGTCAATCTTACCTGCCCTATTTTATACTACAATTATCAACCACATCTACGCCTGCCCCCAGGATTCTCCACCCTTCTTACTCTGCTCTACATTTTTTTAAATAGAACAAACCATCTTCTAACCATAAAGTATCATTTACTAATTATTTTTATTAATAAAATAATTTAGTAAGCCATTCTCTTCTTACTAGACTATAAATTTCATAAGGAAAAAGATTTTTTTCTTTTCTTTAGTTTTTTTCTAATGAAGCCCAAGTATAAATAATATATATATTTTTTCCTTAGAGATTACACTTTAATATGTTTTATACCATCTAAGATATTATTTCTTGAGAAGTCAGAACACTATTATTATCATATGGAGGAATTAGGCAAATTTTATAATCTACTTTCCTTCTGGAATATTTGTAGTAATTATTTTATCTACTTTTAGTCCTCACCATTAGCATTAAAACCTTTGTATGTGATTAACTTCTTTTTTTCCTTAATAGTTTTTATGAATAGATAAAATGGATAAAACATAATCTCATTAGTTTATTTTCATTTGAAACTGAATCTGATGTTTCCTAATGTGCATTGCTTATAACAAAATATTTCTTATAAAGATCTAGAGTTCTCATCATAAATCCCTTTGTGAATTATCACAATTCAAGGCACTTGACACGTATCTGTGATCAAGATAAAAACATTCTTATTTTTGATCTTATATTCTAGTGATCATATTTCACATATCCTGTGAGAACAAATCCAGCTGTCTAAGTTTCAAACACTATGATTTTCTTTGACGCTCTTTCAATTTAAAAGTCAATTTCATTTCATAAGAATTGTATTTAAACTTTTTTCTCAAAGTTACATGCTACCCATAATGTTTTCTCAAATTTATGAATTTTAACCTTTAATTTTTATCTTTTAAGATGTTTCTCTGAAACCTCCATATGGTTCATCGAAAATGTTTCCTTTCTTTCTTTTTTTATCTTTGTTTTCATACAATTCATAAAATAATCCCCCGTTTACTCTAGCACCCATCTGGCACGGCTCACAGTCATCACGATAATACTGATTACATACCCTATGCCATACTCAAAACCCCTGTGACTGTTTCATAATTACTAATTGGTACTTCTTTGTCTCTTCACCTTTTGACCCAGCCCCCAAACCTCCTTTTCCTTTACTTTGTTAGATTATAATTTTTTTTCACTCAAATGAGTTATTACATGTAAAATAACTTTGAAAGTAAATGCAAGTTTTTAATAGTCATCTCCCATTTTTCATTCCAAACACTCCTTTTCATCACCACTTTTAAAAATTCTAGACTATAAAAAAATTATAAACTTTTTGTTAAAACAATTTAGTCCCTTCATTTCCATTATTTGGTACAGTTGCTTTTTAGTTTTTTTTTTCTTTTACATATTGCCAATTCATTAGTGAGAATGAACATAAAAGGTTTTGTACACACTAGTTCATTCATCTGTGGACTCAAGTTTCTGCCTAAGAATGAATTGGATGCTTAGAGAGGACCATTAGCTCCTGTGAGGTATATATAATGCTTCACTGGCACCCAGGGGGATCAAAAAAGTTACATACCTGATGCCTCATATACTTAGAGAGCTTGACTTTGGTACCAGGGAAGAAGGGATAATGGAATCTTGGGAGATTATCTGATCCAGCTCTTCGCTTGCAGGCAGGCACATGTTGAACCTATTGAGGATAGATTGTTTTCTAATAATTGTTCTGGATATTCCATGTTTACCTTTTTCTTCTCTTTAAAATTAGACAAAGCAGTTGTTATGGCACCTGGTGTTGTCTGACACTTCCTGGATTGAATGGTTGCTTTGGATATTTTTTTATAATTATTATTTGTAAGTATTCCCCTAGCAAAGGTTAATGTATTTTATTATTCACTATTTTAAATTGAAATAAGATTAGCATTCTCCTTGTTTAAATTTAGATATCAAATATAAACTGGAGCTTGCTACTTTGATCACTTTCCATCCTTGTTAAGTGTTAAAAATAATATTTGCATTTACTACCTCATTGGATTGTTGTTTAGATTAAACAAACCAATGTATATGACAGCGCCAAGCAATCTACAGGATACTATTCAATTATAAGACTTGTAATCATTTTCCCATCTATGTCTCTGACAGAATTTTGTTTACATAGCAATTACAGCACTTTAGGACATTTTTCTTAGTATTAAATGCTTCTCTTCTGTTTCCCAACACCAAAGTTGTCAGCCACTAGAAAGCTGAGGCCTTAATTTATTGTTATGTACCTTGAATGCAAACAAATACAGTGCTATAGATGTAATAGTCAATAAATAAGTGTGGAATAAATGACTAAATAAAATGTGTAGTTTTCCTTAGAGATTATTTGCAATGTTAATGTTACTATGCTAAATTGGAAACGGAATACAAAGGCATAATGAGAATAGTTCAAGCTCTGTATTGCCAGATTTCAATGGTATAAAACTCACTTAAGGTAAATCTGTACCAAAAATAATGCCAACATAAGTTTTGGAGAGAATATCCATGCTTTAAAACTATTGGAAAGGGATAATGCATTCCCCCCAAAATAAAGTCCATATTATCATATGTGATTATGTCTATTTATAGTACCAAAGTCCAGTACTTTGGTACTATAGAGTAATAGACACCAAGGTTCAAATATTAGGTCAGTCATATTCTACCTTTTCGGTGTTGGGAGACTTTTAAGGCTCATAAAGAACAGGGATGTCTACTATTTAGTTTTAAAGTGTTATAAAGTGTTACCCTGCTTTATAACCCTCTTAATCCAGTGTTTTGAAGCTTTAGTCAAGTCTTTTCCAAACATTGCTTGAATCATTGGTAATTTAGTAATTTAGAGGCAAAGAGTTCAGCAAAGGCCATAACATAGTCTGGCTCAACTAAAAGAAATATAAGAAAACCAAATGTCACTTAAAATAATTGAATAAACTCTTCTGTTCTCACCATACCTAAGAGAAGTATTTAAGTCAATATTACTTTATATATTAATAAAAGAAAAAGGACAGAAATATAGGAATATTCAGATGCTGACAAAATCATGGTATATAACAGGAGAAAAACTATAAAGTATAAACTATAGTCTACTTATGAAGATGTGAGATTTTTCACCTAAAAATGCTTAGAATTTTTGTGAAATTAATAGTGGGGTTTCAAAATATTTATTTCGTCATACATTGACTCTCATTTGGCAAGTCTACATTAAAATTCTTAAAGAAGACACTGTTAAGACACACAAGAAAAAAACTAAGAATATCTTTCCCTTCCCCTCTTTCCATAATTAAAAGATGCTATTCTTCAACTCCAAATGTTTCCTGCAGTGCCAGGCTGCCTGTTTAGCCAGTCTTTCCCATTTCTCAAAATCACAACTCATTTAAGTGCTTACTTTGTAGTAATCACCGAGTCCTGTTTTACTGGCTGCTAGTGCTTAGCAGTTTGTGCATTCCATGCAGTCTGTTATCTAGTAGGGATGGCAGGCGAAATCTCTGGCCAGGTTATTAAAATCAAGGTCTGAATTGGTATACCAGGACAAATTTGTTGCTTAGAAGTACCTTTGAACAAGTTCTATTGAACAGGTTCCTCTTGTATGGCTACAAGCAGGTTATCTATTTTGGGATCTGCCTGGTGGGTATGCAATTGGTTATTTCCTCTTCTGGTAAAAGGATCCCCATTAGGTATGTGAGAGTTTCCCTGTTTAGTTTGGGTTGTTGGTGACAGATCCAACAGTCAGGAAAATTTCATCTTTTCTGAATATCCCGGGCGATATAAAGGACATTGGTTTGCCAGGAGAGTACTGGCGAGGAATTGCCAAAAGGGAGAGTGCTGTTGGGAGCATAGTCATAACTCGATATAGGACTTGCACAAAATTAGTTGGAGGAATAAGTGAAGTTAAAGCAAGCAGCTACAGGCGTTCGCAGAAGAGCACACGTGAGGGAAGGAATACAAATTACAAGAGCCCCTATTAGAAGGCAAAAGCCCAAGATCAGAGTAGACTTATAATTCATTACTTACCATATGTGGTGTCCTATGAAACAGTAGCCCAGATCAGTCACTGGCTCATAGAAGTGTTATGGGGGCTTAGGGTCTTGTGGAATATCCATCAATTCTGGTTCAGTAGCTTGTTTTATCCAAGTGTTATGTATGTATCCATGGCATGAGACCCTGTAACTTTAGAGCAGAATGAGTAGTTAAAACTACTAAGTAGGGTCCCTCCCATTTTGGTGTAAGCTGATCCTGAGGACTCCCAGTTTTCCATGTCTCGAGATATACTTAGTCTTCCAGTTGGAAAGGATGAAGGCTTAAATCTGTGGGAGCCAGAAGTACCCATATCCATAGGCAATAAAGGCCTCATGGTTTCCCCTATTTGGAGGGCATACTGAACTTGCTCTAGTTCATGGGGGTTGAGTGGTCCCTGTTTCTGGATATGAGGCATTATTAGCCTTTCATACATTAACTCGAAGGTGCTTAATTTTAACTTTTCTTTTGGAGCTAGGCATATATGCAGTATGGCTACTAGAAGGAGCCTTACCCAATTCTCTTGTTTTCCTGGCATAATATGGATAACATTCTCTTAAGGGTCTAATTAGTCCTTTCCACTTTTCCTGACGATTGAGGTCTCTGAGCACAGCGTAATACCCATTGGACTCTTAAAGTTTTGGTAACACCTTTTGTAATCTGAGAGATAAATGCTGGCCCATTGTTACTCTGTACAGATTTTGGGAGCCAGAACCTAGAAATTATTTTCTTCAATAGGGCCTTTATCGCTCTGTTGATGTCTTGGTCCTGGTGGGGAAGTCTTCTACCCAACATGTGCTAAGAGGTATCTAAAATTGCCTGGTGCTCTAGGCATGACAGTGAAGTCCACTTGTCAGTCCTCCCCAGGCTATGTTCTCCTCATTTGATTGTGCTTCATCCGGGAGATCAGGAGAGGCAGAGTGTTGGGGGTATTGGCATTGCAGTTGAGGCAAACTTATATTACCTGGTCAATTAGAGCTCTTATACTGGAGGTGCCAAGGTGTTTATTACCCAATTGTATAAGGCTTCCCTTCCATAGTGGGTTCTTTGATGGGCCTCCCTGATGGCATGTAGAGCTGTAGTTTTAGGAAAGAAATATTGCCCATTTTGGTTGGTTAACCACTCACAATTGATGGGATCTCATTTAAAGCCCCATCTTTCTGTCTTATCAAGTTCCTCCTATGTGTATATTGGGGAATAATTTTGTGGGTTAGGCTTTCCAGGTAAAAAGGGCAATTGCTGGATAACTTGGTTTTGAGCGGCTCTTTTGGCTGCCATATCTGCCTTATTATTTCCCTTTACTATTTCAGCATCTTGCTTTAGGTGTCCCTTACAGTGGATGACAGCAATCTTTTTGGGCAGCTGAACAGCTTGTAAGAGCTTAAGTATGGTAGGGCCATATTTAACCTTTTCGTTTTCTGCAGTTAACATGCTTCTCTCGTTCCAGGTGACCCCATGGGCATGTAGAATGGAGAAAGCATACAGGTAGTCAGTATAGATGTTCACAATTTTTCCTTTTCCCAATTCTAGGGCCCTAGTGAGGGCTATTAACTCAGCTTTTTGAGTGGAGGAACTAGGGAGTAGGGCCTTCTTTTTTATGGTTTTATTTAGGGTGACAATTGCTAGTCTTTTACCTTTCTTCATAAAACTACTTTCTCCTCGTTTGGGCAGGGTTCACTTTCCAGGTCTGGCTAGCTGGAGTATGTTGTTATCTACTGTTTCTACACAGTTATAGTTCAATTTCCCCACCTCGATTGGGAGTAGAATGGCTGGGTTTAAAGTATGGCATGTTTTTATGTTGACAACCAGGTTGTCTAGGAGCATGGCCTGGGTTGATCTCCCAGGCAACAACCATTCTGTCTCTGTGGAGTTTAATAGGGCTTGAACCTTGCGTGGGGTCCATATGGTTTCAGGATGTTCAAAAGTTAATTTTTCTGCCTTTTTTTAAGAGAGTGACTATGGCAGCAACCACTCTAAGGCAAAGAGGTCATCCTTTGGCCACCTGATGTGATTGTTTATAAAAATAAGCAATTATCTGGCTCAGAGGTCTGAGCTCTGAGTCGAGACCCCAAGTGCTATTTCCTGTCTTTCATGTTTATAGAGATCAAAAGGCTTTGCTAAATCGAGGAGAGGCAGGCTTGGGCTTGAAGCAGTTGTCCCTCAAGTTCTCAAAAGCCCTTTCACATTCTGAGTTCCATTCAAATGGTTCATCATCCTTCCTTTTTAGGCCTTCATAGAGAGGCTTGGCTCTTAATCCAAAATTAATGAATCAAATACAACAGAATCCAGGCATCCACAAGAGCCCTCCAGATTCCCTTCTTGTGCAGGAAAAATGAGGCTGCAGATAGCCTCCTTCCTCTCCTAAGGCGAGCTTCTCTGTCCCTCAGTTATGATAAATCCCAGGTAAGTACCTTTGGTCTAGGAATATCTGAACCTTTTTCTTTGAAACTTAGTATCCCGTATCAGCCAAGTGGTTTAGGGTGGTTGTGGTATTCCTGTCTGCTAATTCTTTAGAAGGGCTAGCAATCAGTATGTCATCTACATGCTGAAGGAGTATACCTTCCTCCAAATGTACTTTGCTTAAATATTTGGGCAGAGCTTCTTCAGGGTAGGGGAGTTTTTAAGCCCTTGGGGCAAGACCATCCAGCAGAACTGTTTTTGTTGAGTTTCATGGTCTTGCCATTCAAAGGCAAAGGTCTCTTTGTAATACAAAAGAAGGTGTCATTCAGATCTAGGACAGAGTACCAAGTTCTTTTGGATGGTGGTAGGGTAGCTAGTAAGGTGTAAGGATTGGGGACCACCAAGTAGATGTCTATAGTGGCCTCATTTATTGCTCTTAAATCCTGTACCATCCAATATTCTCTATTAGGTTTCTTTATTGGGAGGATGAGAGTGTTATAGACTGATTGGCAAGGCCTTATGGGCCCCTGATTGATGAGCTCTTATATTATTAGGGCTATTCCTTTTAAGGCCTCTTGGTGCAGGGGATATTGTTCTTTGTGAGGACAGCTGTGTCCTGGCTTTAATTGAACAATTATCAGGCTGGCCTGTCCTATTGTCCCTTGATTCCATACATTAGGATTTACCCCAAAAAATTCAACTGTCTTACTTACTGAGGTATCTTTTTGTCGCCTATTAGCTAGGAGCATGGCCGATTTTACCCTTTTTCAAAAGGGACATTTACTCTCATTATATTTTCATCCAGATAGATGGTCACTTCTAGTTTACATAGCAAACCCCTCCCTAGTAGAGGTAGAGGACATTCTGGGATGTATAAAATGAGTAAGTTAGTTCCTTGCAATCCAATTTACAACAAATAGATTCAATAAACTGTTTGCTTTCTCAGTTCCCTGATACTCCTATCATGTTACATTTTCTATTGGTATGTTTGCCTGGTTTGGTGTTCAAAACTGAGTGTGTGCCTCCTGTGTTGACTAAAAGTCGACAGCTTTACCCTCTGTGTCCAGTGTCACCCAGGGCTCCTCAGAGGTTATTTGGATTTTTTTCAGGAGCCAAACAAAGAGCCGCTGGGCCCTGTAAGTCTTCATCTGTCTGGGCCATCAGCAGTTTTTAATTGAGGGGACCATGATGCTGACCCATCATCTCTATTTTGGGGATGAGAAGGACATTCCCCTTCCCAATGGCCTTCCTTCATGCACATGGCACACAGATTAGGCACCAATTTCTTAGACTGAGTTGTCTTGTGTTGGAGGCTAGGGCCTTCAACAGGTGGCATGAATCTCTGATGAGACATGTTTTCCTAGTTTTCCTCACCGGCACTGGAGGGCAGCCAGCAGTGGAGTGGCTTGTCTTTGGAATTTTATGTCCTCTTTCTTCTCTTCCTCTAAATCTCAGTTTTTGAACACTTTATCGGCTACATGTACCAACCTAGATGTGGAAGTATCAGGTTCTATCTAAAGCTTTTGTACTTTGTGCCAGGTGTCAGGGGCCACTTTGAGAGATGAAATAGGACCTTAAGATTGTATTCTCTTTGGGAGATCTAAATCCAAAGCAGTATATTGTCTTAAATATTCCCTAAACTTTTCTAAGAAGGCAGATGGGTTTTCTTGGGGACCTCGAATAACGTCTTTGATCTTATTCCAATTTATAGGCTTCTTCCCTACAGCTTTTAATCCTTTCAAAATCAAGTTATGGCAGTATGATAGTCTTTCCTTCCCAATGTTATCAGCAGAATCCTAACCCTATGCAGTGTTGGAGATTGCTAAATTCTTTGGCTGCCTTATATGATGTCCTGTATCATCTCTATTTCCCTTGTCTGGTTCCTCTGTAGCTTTGTAAAGATGGTGGCCTTTTCTTCTCTGGTGAGGAGAATATTTAGGAAGGCTGAATGTCATCCCAAGACAAATTGTGGGTTTGAAAAATACTTCTAATAAGGTTTAAGACTCCCTCTGGATTTTCCCTCAATCCCTTGGTGTTTCCCTTCCAATTATATAAGTCAGAATTGGTAAAAAGATGTGAGTCTCAACCAGTCCCACTTCCCACTGGGAACCGTCCTTGGTGGGAACGTCGTCTCGGGCTGATAGTTGGTTCTACTTGTAGTACTTATTGGCCTGAGTGGGTCTGGGTCGGGACAGACCTGGGCATTGGGCACATCAGGGGGAGGGGCTGTGGGCTCTGCGGTGGAAAGTTCAGGTAAACTTGGATATACTACAGGACCACACTCAGGGCTCCCGACTGGGATGAGGGAAGGGTAGTGGTGGAGGAGGGGGTAGTGGAAGGACCTGGATTGGCAGGGTTGCTCTCAGCCAATGAATAGAAGCAAGTCTAAAGGATCTTCAGCTGCAGAGTCTAATATTGGCAAGATAGACTCTTTTTCTTAGGGATGACAATAGTGGACTTTGATTTGCATCATTATTAGAGGTCCTTATTTTGATATAGAGCCATGAAAATCAGCACACAAGGAATTTTGTTCCATTTCCTTGTTCTTTGGCAAAACACATCTAACTGGAGGATTATATTATAATTTAGGGAGCCATTCATGAGCCGTGTTTTCCCATCTTCTAATTTATATTGGGGGCAGGCTATGAAACAGAAAAAAAAATGTTTTTTTTTTTAGTTAATGGATGATAACTGAATGACTTCCAGTATTTTAGGACGCAGCCCAGGGACCTCTCTATTAGAATGGTGATTGATGCCTAATTCCCTATACCTTAGATCTTTTGTTCTGGATTTGCCTCTAACTGCCTACAGGAATGTTTTAATGAATTGTGGGCATGCAGATGCCACACGACCTAACTCAAATAATGTTCCCTACCTGTGAAGCCTGGAATTTACACCAAACAGCATGCAGATGTTGGGGCTGAATCCAGAGAGGCAGGTTTGTGAATCAGGATTGCCTGATAGGGCTTTCTAAAAACCAACTTCTTTCCCCAAATTCACTGTGTCTAAGATGTCAATGCCTTTTGTGCATAAAGGACACAAACTGAGGTTCTTATGCACAGTGCCATTCACACCAGTGGAATGAGATTGAGTTTGGTCAATCAAAGCAGAAACAGTATTTTTAAATCAAGGAATGGAGAAGGGTGAGCTCATGCTCTAAAAGCGCCTCTCCTCAACTGGGAATACAGCCTTTTGTATTTATAAACTGTGGCGTGGAATGATTAAATTCTTTTAGGAATGTATGGTTCTTCTTCTGTTGCACTCAGCCCTTTCCAGTTCTTTTTGCACACGATGCCCCATCGCCATCTTGGTTTTGCACTGGGCACCATGGTCTTTGTGGTCGGGAATCCTTTTCTATTCCTGTAGGCAAGCATAGCTCATGACATAGTTTAGGCACTAAGAAACTTTAAGGACTTTTGGTTGCTAGCCTGGTGACAGTTTCAATCAATGTTTTTTCAAGAAAAGAGAAGAAAGACAACTTTTATAAGCGTCATATCCAAAAACGGTGGACACTGCAGAGTAATTTTTGATAACTTTTCTAGAGGTTTCAGTCTCTGTGTGTGTCTTTATAGCTGATAATTAAATATCAAAGGTAATTAGGAAGTTTTATTAACCTCTTCAGAAACATCCTGTTTATGTGATTTGACATGTGCCCCCAAATTATATCTGGTTTAAGGATGTGGTTTCAACAAAGTCCAAATAACTTCTCTCCTCGATATCACACTTTAGGACAGACTTAGAAGTAGTTTTTAAACTTCTTTCTTTTTCAGCATCTCACTTTAGTATATCATGTGTCTTCTCAAATTGAGAAATCATTTCTCTACTGACTCATGCATTATATTACATTTCATCAAAGGACAGGTGCTGAGTGTCATGATCTGTCATGACAGATTATATTTTTCATGCAACATTAATATCATTAAAGTGGAATTCAACTTTTGCTAGAACAGCACACTAAAGGAGTACAGATCTTTTTAGAAGTAAATGCAGACTCTTCCCAGCTGTCATTTATAATCGAGAAGGAAAAGCGAGTATGAACAAGATCAATAATAGTATATCATTATCCTCCGGCTTGCTGACTTCCCACTACTCTAGTGATTAAAAGCATGACCTCTGGAGCTAGGCATCCTGAATTCATATTCTAGCTCCACCACTTATTAGCTGTGTGACTTTCGCCAAGTTACTTAATCTCTCTGTGCTTCATTTTTCTTAATCGGTAAAGTGAGTTTTAATAGTACCTACTTTGTAGAGTTGTCTCAAGCATTAAAACAGTTAAAATATTTAAAGCTTGTAATATAACACCTAGAAATATAAAAAAATATGTTTTTGCTATTATTCTTATGCACAAATCCTTTGTATATATAATTTCTTTAATTAGAAATCATATTTTCCTAAGTCTTCCTCAGAGTCAGTACTGTTTCAAGGTTCCTGCTACTTTCAGTTTTAGTAAGTTCAGAAGTTTCTACTACACATATCCTCTTAAACCTGAGAGAAGGGCAGGTACTCCATACATCATCATTGTTTTAGTGTTGGTCATAATTCCCACATCACTTTAGCACTGGGTTATAATTCCCACCACCATAGTATAATAATATCACTATGTGACTCAGAACCGAGCTCATGCTAAATGTTTTTAACTTTTCCTTTGTTTTTCACTTTTCACTGCTACAACCCCACATCTGTCCAATATTACGGCAAAGCCTTTTGTCTCAGTATTTTGAACTAATGGCATAATGCACAGAACCTATAAGTCTCCTCTATGGTATTTGTGCAAACTCTGTTGTCTCAGTCTTCTCTAGAGCAGATAGCATTAACCAGGGGGAATGCAATAATTCTCTTCTTTTTTGTATCTAAACTGATTTAATGTGCCAGACTTCTAAGAGATAAGCTTTCATACTTCATTGGAAATTCTGCTCTCCAACATATATTTTAATGTCTGAATCACAGGAGATGATCAGTTTAATCAAGCATTATATTTTTCTTCTCCATCCTCATTCCTCTTATCACGCTGGTATCTTTCCACTGAAATTTGCCCTAAATGGTCTATGGTTTTCATAGCAAATCACCTAAACTGTTCATATGAAAGTCAGTGCAGTCAGAATACGTGACATAAAGAAGCATCATTCTTCATAAGAGATAGTGGTACAAAGTTCTTAAAACTTAAAAAATTCCTCATCTTCTCTAGGAAATAATGATATGAGATAGAGTCATATCATATCTCCAGGATGCTCAAATGAGCCAAACTCGATCTACAAGGCTGGATCCATTGTAGCACATACAAGATCTGAAGTATGCTGTGTACCCCCTCCCTATTCCATGTAGTTTCAGAATGAGGGAAAGCACAGAACACATGAACTTCCTTCTCATTTGCCATCTGTAGCCTCCCATGTTAAAAAACAAAACCCCAGCACAAGTGCATTCTTGAACTCAGAGCTGTAGTTAGAATAAAAGTCACGTACTCAAATGTCTCTGACTACCAGGCTAACAGTCTCTTAAACAATCACATGGCTTTTGTTCAACAGTCAACATTTTAAAATGAATTTCTTAAACATAAAATGTTTAAACCTATCACATGAGCATATTATGTGTAGTGGTTCATTTTTACCATTATTTGTGAAAATTAAGTATAGGGTGGAAAGTCATATTATTGTCTAACGATTTTAATGCATAGGATATGACATTTGCACTTAGAAGATGCTCAGCGACTCTAGTTGCACTGAGGACTGCGTGCAAGCTTGATAAAAAGGCATGGTAACTGTGGATAAAAGTTCCCAGGATAGCTTCATGAAACTTCATGCCTCCTCTAACTATGTTTTACCTCAAATTAACATCAGTATGTTTGTGTACATATGTCTCTCTCGACTTAACATCCCTTTCCCCTAGGGAGACCTGTGCACTGTGATTGAGAACTGCAGTGATTAAAATGGAGGGATAATAGAATCACCCAGAAAGGAATAAATAATAAAGTGCTGAAAATAGACACGAGAACTGGCCAAAGAATAGCTTTTGAAGCCACCAAGAATAGCAGCAGGCACAGGACAAGAAATTAAAGAGTTTGGAGAAAAAAAAAATTTGTTCTCCTGGCTCCTGCCTCTTCCCCCACTAAAAAGCAATCCCCTTCAAAAAGTCTTTTCCTGTTTTGTTTGTGTATAACTAACACCTAAAGTAGAACCTCACGGTAGTTGGTACTTAATATTTTATAAATGGATGAACGAAAAAATAAAAGTAGCACAGAAAAAACAGAATTTGAAGATTAGTAGATCAGTGTAGCTAAGGACATAGAATTCTTCTGTGGAAAAAGTTATGTTGCTAATATAGGCAATGCCCATTATGTTCCTGAAATAAATATTTACCAATCTGGGGAAGAAACTGTGTTACTATATAAAACGCAGTAACATCACACTCACACAACACCTTATTAGCAAGTGCCCAAACTAGTAGTTCTGTAATACACAAATGCAAAGGATCAATTTACAAAGTTAAAAAGTTGTCAAACAATTTCAAACTATTTGTTTTATTTGGTTGTTTGTTCCTCACTGGATTGGAAACTTCTTATAGACGGCAATAGTACCTCATTCACTTTTGTTCCCTGGTAATACACAGCCTCTGATTCAGCATCAGCACATATTTATTAATTTAATTGAACCAAATCCCAAGAAACTTTCTCAGTAAAGCAGACATCCTGCCAGATCTAATAAAACCAGTCTTCATCTCTGCAAGCAAAGAATGCCAGTGTTGTTACTTTGTTAAATCTCCTGTAAAATAGGTAAGGTTAAGCAATTGCTCCTCTAGTTTGAAAGAACAATAGCATTGACAGTAATTTGATTTTTTAAATGTTTTCCTTTATATAATCCCATCACTTGAGCTATGCACAGCAAACCTGTCTTGTCTTGTCAATTCGTTGCCACCCACTACCTGTCAGCCTCTTAGAAGATGGTGCCTCAGTGAGAGAAAGTACATTTACACCTCCATCATTCAAGCAATTGGTTTAGAAAAGCACCACTTCTAACAGAGCACAAGATGAGAGAGCCTTGTTCTCCAGTCCCTTGGGCTCCAATCTGATATGTGTTCAAAAGTATTATCTCTATGAACCGAATGAGATGAGGGGAAATGATACACCAGGGAGTACAGACAGACATAAATATTTTAAATAAAGTCGTAACAGTGGAAAGCGAGATGATATATAGAAACATGGGAACTTAAAGTGTTCTAATACTTTCATTTCAAAGATAGATAAACAACACCAAAGAGATTATGACCTATTCGGGATTACACAGATAAGAACTAATAAGAATAAGACTGTAAATTGGAAGCCATATATCTTATGTGCTACATTAAAAGGATGGTTTCCACAAAGTTAATGGTTTTCACCTAGAACCTAAAGATTCATCCTATCAAAGATGGTAGCCACTAGCTTCAGGTAGTAGAAACTGAAATTAATTTAATTTAATTTAATTTAATTTAATTTAATTTAATTTAATAATTTGAAGTTATGTTCCTCGTGTTACTAGTCACATTTCAAGAGCCCAATAATCATAGGTAGCTAGTGCCTATATATTGGACAGTGAAAATGTAGAACTTTTCCATCAATGCAGAATGTTCTCTAGGACATCATAACTCTAAAGATTCTGTTTGCCAATGGCTGCATACTCATATCAAATTGTTTCTGCAAGTTTCTCCCACCTAACATATTTGACTTCCACATAGAATTTTATTTTAAAAAATATATAGTTTTAAAAAATAATATAAATGTCACAGCAACTTTTTGCCTTTGTTTCTGTTGCTCCAGGAACATAGTGACACTTCACAGTGACACTTATTCCCAAGGTTACATCACAAAATAAGAATCTGCATGACTGGATTATAAACCAAGGTTTTCTGGCAAATATATAATTTATTCACCACATCATACAAATTGACATTAATATAAATGTAGTATTCTGTTTCAATATAAATGCAAATTTTAAAAACTTTATTTAAAAATAATTATAGACTTACAGGAAGTTGCAAAAATATGTACAGTAAGCTCTTTCATATTCTTCACTTGGTTTTCACCAATTTTAACATCTGACATACTATAGTATAGTATCAAAACCAGGAAATTACCTTGATTCAAAATGTAAAGTTTATTTAGATCTCAACAGTCATACATGAACTTGTGTTTGTGTGTGTGTAGCTCTGTGCAATTTTATATATATGTAGTTTAGCATAACCATCATCAATCAGAATACTTAACTGTACCATCATAAATCTCCTTTATATTATAACCATGTCCATTTTACCCCCACTTCTCACCAATAGTCGTTCCCATCTCTATAATTATATTATCTAACAAACATTATATAAATGAAATTATGCAATATGTGTTCTTTTATGATTGACTTTTTTCACTAAGCTTAATTTTCTTAAAGGTCATCCATGTTGTTGTATTAATTAGTAGCTTGATTTTTTTAAATTACTCAAGAGTATTCCATGATATGGAGGTTTCACAGTTAATTAAATCATTCACCACTGATGAACATTAAAAAAAATTCCCGTTTTTGGCAGTTATAAATAAAGCTGCTGTAAACATTCATGTACAAGTTTCTATAAGTAAAAAGCTTTCAGTTCTCCTGGCTATATGTCCAAGAGTACAATTCCTGGGTAATTTGTTAAGATCATTTTCATATAGTTTAGATTCGAGTACTGTCTGGGGTCATATGCTTTAATTCTGACCCCAGAATTAGTTCTTCAAGCAATATATTCTTTTGGTTTTGTTCCTCTGAGAATGTTTTATTTTACTCTGTGTTTTGAAATATAATTTTGCTGAATATAAAATTATTGCTTGACTTTTTTTTCAGCATTTTGAATATATCATCCTGTTATCTTCTTCTGGCCTTCATTATTTGTTGTAATGCATCCACTGTTAAACTTACCGTTGGTTTTATAAATGACACATTTTCTTCTTGTTTTGAAGATTTTTCTTTGTCACTGGCTTGCAACAGTTTTATTATGACATGCCTACCTTTGGATATTTTTGTATTTGTACTTTTTGGAGTTTATTGATCTTGGATTTGTAAGTTAATACCTTAAAAGTTTGGGAATTTTCTTTTGTGTCACTCTGTATTGCATAATCATTATAAATGTGATTTTACTGTCTGTCAATTCAGATCTACTCTTGAACTCCACAAGTTTACTTTTCTTTTCAGTTACTATACTTTCAACTCTAGAAATTCCAATTTTTTTAATTATCTTTTTTTCATTAATAATCTCTTTTTGATAGAACATTGCCATTAAACTTTCTTTTGCTTTTTTTTTAAAAGTGTAGTTTCCCCTAGTTCTTTGGACCTCTTTATAATGGCTGCTTTGAAGTCTTTGCCTGTTCATTGCTACTGTTGGGCCCTTTGAAAACTAGTTTTTGTTTCTTAGGTTTTATTTCTCCCTTTGTATGCATCAAATTTTTGTTTTTCTTGACATGAACAATTTTTTGCTTTAAAAAAACAATATATTTTAGATAGCATATTGTAGCCAATCCATATACCCCCCATCTATAGAGCTTCTTGTAGTTGTTTGCTTGTTCATTTGTTTAGTGACAACTGGACTATTATAGTGAAATATATATAGTCCAGTTAAAATCTGAAGCCTTTGATACCACCACACACAGGGTGTAGCATTTAGCATTTCACAATCATTGGCACTGACATTAGTTTTAGCAGGGCTCTTTTCACCATTTCTTTGCCTAATCTCTGTTTTAATCCATCTGCGTCTATTGGTATCACACCAAGATATTAGGCTGCTCTGACTGGTGGCTAAATTCAATGTTGTTTTAACAAAGCTCTGGGGGAAACTTGCTCCAGTCTGCTCAAATTAAATTCAGGTTCTTTTGCAGGGGTAGTTTTTGATGCTCATTTTTGTGTTTTTTTTTCTGACAGTTCTTCTTAGCTGTCTCATTCTGTTTCTCTCTGGTAAACCAGTTGGTCTACAGTTTACTTCATAAGTTGTAAGTGGAGCTATCAACCAGTAGTAAACAAAGAACTACTTTTCATTTAAAGAATTTTTCCTGGCAAAGTATTGTTACCAATGGGGAAAAGTTCCTTTTTGAGGACCCCAATCAGGGTTTATTTTCCCATTGGGTGCCTCGTAGCCAATTATGAGACCAAAAGTGAGTGTTAACAGTGCAAGTTTTTATTCTACAGCTAGAGAATGGAGAAGCACGAGCACAGCTGTCAGATCAACTTCTTAGCAGTCAGGATAGCAGAAATGAAGGAGACCTTTAAGTAAATAGGAGAAATATTCATGGGTTTTCTAAGGGAAGGGGTGGCGGCTCTCTCTCGAATTCAGGGTTCCACCCTCTTTTCATTTGTTTATGGTCTTTTCCAGTCATTGTTATGAGAATTGTCAACTATCATGGTCCCCGTTGGTATATTATTTAGCATGGAGATTATATTATGAGAGATTATTTACTGAGCTTTAAAATCTTTTAGAGATCATTTAGACAGTCATCTTTGTTTTCACTATTGGTTTCAGCTATGCATGACAAGTTCTTAGCTACTGAACCTGGGCCTTACATTCTCAGAGGTAGGTAGAGTTAGAGTGGGGGAGATGTTAAGCCAGGCCTCTGAGACCTTAAGGAAGGTCCTGCAGGCCTGTCATAGGGTGACGAGCTGACAAAACCAAGGAGGTTTTATGAGGCTCTTCAGATACTGCTAGGATTACAGACAATACAAATCAAATGTCAGGGTGCCTTATATGGCAACCGAGACCTTTTATGAATAAAATTAATATTTTATCCCATTACCAATAATGCTTATTTAAAAACTTTTATAATATTATTAAACCCTGAACCTTAAATTTGCTTACCTAAGGTCTGTAGGTGACTTTCTCTCATACATTAGATGAATTTTATGCACCTCCCATATTACTTCTTCCACAACCCTTTGTGTTATGTGTAGTTCTCCTAGACTTGGACTATTAGACATATGTGGGCTTGGTTTTACAAGTTAAATTAATATATAATAATAATGGGTTTTATAGAAAAAGAACCTTAGGAGGATTTACAAACGGAAACTCTTGGAGCTTCTGGTCAGGATAGCAGAGTAGTAAACGCTATGCTTTTCTCTTCTCACAATCACATCAAAATTACAACTACACTACAGAACAGACATCATTGAGAGTCACCTGAAGTCTAGCTGAATAGAAGTCCTATAACTGGGGACACACAGAAGAGGCCACTTCAAAACTATAGAAGACTGGTAGAAGGCAGTGAAGGTGGGGGTGGCACATAACAGACTGGACCCACACCCGCATATGGCAGTTGAGAATCAGGAAGGATCTCTCAGCTGCCAAGGTCCTCCCAGAGGGGGAAGGGGTTCCAGCCCCACACCAGGCTCCCAACCCAGGATTCCAGTACCAGGAAGAGAACTCCTCACAACATTCAGCTGTGAAAACCAGCAAAGATTGTGGCTGAGTGAGAAAGAGAGTGACATTCCTCTTAAGGGGCCTATGTGGACTTACTCACTGATGGATTTACTCACTCTGAGCTCTTAGCACTGGGGCAGCAGCTTAGAAGGTATGGGGAAGAACTGAATTATCTGGCTTCAGGGCAAGGACTGGAAGGGCAGCTTTTCCCCAGGCAGAAGTGCTGGTGGAAGACGCTGTTCCTTTGGTGGACCTTCCCCCAAACCAGCATGCATATCTAGGCTGCCACCATATCTGAGTCTCCATAAGCCTGGCTACCACTGGTCATCCCACTTGGGTGTTTTCCTGAGACCCTGCCCCACCCAACATTTGGGCTCACCCAAGTCACTTGCAGTAGCTTTTCCATACAAATATCCTGTCTTGGCTCATGCTGCAGACTTTCCTAAAAGATTTACAAATATCCAAACCAGCAGCATCTGGCCTCAGTGTGCCCTATAACTCTTGCTGATCAGCCCCAAGCCCAGCACTAGCAACAGCTGGCTTCAGTTCATTGCTTGGCCTACCACGGCACCACCAAGCCCAGTGAGGGGTGGTCGCCACCTGAAGATTGCTTGGTGATTTTGCCAGGTGTGCCTGGGCAGGGCACAGTCTGCAGATGAACTTGGCCTGCATTAGAGCCACTCTCAGGAGGCCCCAGGTCTGGCACACCTCCTGGCTAGCTTTGACCCAGGCTGGAATACCACCTGGGGCTGCATCTAAGAATGACACAGCCACTTACAGACTGAACAGGCACCAGAGCCCTAGTAAAGCCACCCCTGCTCTGTAGGGTCAGGCCCTCACTGGCCAATCTATCAATAATTAAATGTAAAAGGATTAAACGCCCCAATCAAAAGCTAGGGTGGCTGAATGGATAAGAAAATAAGACCCTTACATATACTGCCTACAAGAGACTCACTTCAGATTGAAAGACACACAGAGACTGAAAGTAAAGGGAGGGTAAAAGATATTTCATGAAAATGGAAACAACAAAAATGAACAAGTTGGGATAGCAATACCGATAAGACAAAATAGACTTTAAAACAGACTATAACAAGAGACAAAGAAGGACCCAGTAACCCCAGTTCTGAGTATTTACCCAAACAAACCCAAAGCACTACTTTGAAGGAGGATGTGAATCCATACGTTTATTGCAGCACTATTTACAATAGCCAAGATATGGAGGCAACCCGTGTAGTTGGAAGGACAAAGAAGAGGTTGTACATATATATGATGGATATAATTCAGCCATTAAAAAAGAATGAAATCTTGCCATCTGTGCCAACACGCATGGATCTAGAGGGTATTACACTGCATTGAATAAGTCAGAGAAAGGCAAACACCACATGATTTCACTTAGATGTGGGATCAAAAGAGCAAAATAAAGGAAACAGAAATAAACTCATAGATACAGAGAACATTTTGATGATTGTTAGATGGGATGGTGGTTGTAGGGGTGGATAAAAAAGGGGAAGGGATTCAGAAACACAAATGGGTAGTTACAAAATAGTCATGGGGATGGAGACTACAGCATCAGGAGTATAGTCAATAGTATTGTAATTACTATGTATGGACTCAGATGGGTACTAGGTTTTTCAGAGTGATCGCTTTGTAAGATATGTAAATGTCAAATCACTATGTTGTACACGTAAAACTAATATTGTGTACCAACTGTAATTGAAAAATAAATTATTTTAAAAAATACATAAAATAAAAATGGAAAATCTTTTAAAAAGAAAAAATTATCTAGACATTTTCTGAGAATTCAGAAATACAATTTCTAAATAATACGCCTCAGCATTTCAAAGATAATAAGTATATTTTATTTATCCATAACTAATTATATTAGCAAACAATGAAAGTAAGGTAATAATGGAAAGAGAAATTAAATATAGTTGTATAACATAGTGAAAGTTTTAAGCACAATACATGAGTAAGAAAAAATCAAAGAAAAGTTATAGCATGTTGGATATTGGGGAAACATAAATATATCAAATGATTAGTAGACGTTTAAAAAATTTTGTAGTTACTTTCAAAGATTAATGGTATACTTTTGATAAATTAATCTCAAACCTGAAATAGAAAATTTCTTCTCAAAATATACTGATATTTCTGTAGGATACTATAGGCATAACATTCTTTATTTCATATAAGCATGCCTCTCATTTGCAGGCTAATAGATAAAGGAAAATTTGCCTCTATAAAAACTAAAAGATGATATATATTAATTTAGAGTTTAATAACATGTGAAAAGGATTAATCTTTAACATAACAAACATCATATTTACATAAGCAATCACATTTAATTTGAGGTGGCAAATGTTTAAAAAGACATTATCTATCCAAATGTTCATTATATGTCTATTAGCTGTAATACTTTAGAGAATTGGAGAATATTTAATGGAAAACACCTGCCTGAATGATGCTACTTTTAATTATCACAGTTTAATAACATTCAAGGCATACATTTTTGCCATAATGATATGAGAATCTTTATGTTAAACATGTTCTATAGAGACCAAAAAAAATGTTTGAGTCCTATTGAAATAGCACTTCAATCAGCTCACATGTTTGTTAACTGCATAATATGTGCCTACTATATACCAAGCCCTTTTCTAGATGTGATATAAACAAAACAGACAAAAACTCCTACTCTCATTTGGTTCCATAATGTGCATGTGTTGGATGGGATTATTCAGATAATAAAAAATAACAGTCCTATAGCATGTGAGATGCCAATAAAATTATGAAAATGAATATCGGCAAAAGTGGATAGCATATTGAGAATGTTATCATTACTCAACTCTAATATAAAAGAACGAAGGTTAAAACTTTCCTAATTCACCAACTGTAGCTGTAAATTACTGCAAAATAGCTGTGCAGTACCCATTAAATACCAATGAGACAAGTACGTTTTGCTGATGAGTATTAATGAAAAACTAAGTTCTTTTTCACTTACTAATAGGACTATGTAATGTATTAAATGCAGACAAACAAATAAAACCATGCCAATAAGCTCTGGTTAAGATGTAGTTTTCCAGGAAGATGAGAAAAGTTACCATGACTTAAGACTACTTGAAAATTTCTATAACATGACTATCAGACCATATTTCTGTGTATGAAGTTTCCCAGGAGAGGTAAATGATATTAGAATGTGTTTGGAAGAAAAGTGAAAACAGACTTTAGATAAGGGGCTGCTTTTGTTCTCATTACCTGTCCATACAGGAACAGCTACATGGTAAATAGACAAGCGACATTAGAAGTGACCCCTTATGAGTTCTTATGATTGTAATATTGGGTTGTACATTGTCATCTTACTTTAAAGTTGTATTGATTTCCATGATGACAATATTGTTCTTGCAATTTTTCTCACTTTAAAAATTTATATATGATAAGTTATGAGACATGATTAAACATACCTTTTCATCCTGTAAAATTATAGTGAATGTAAAATTCAGTCAAATTCACTTATTTTTAAAAGAAAATCCTGTGGAGACCTTTTGAGTGGGATCTGAAAGGCAATAAGGTTCAAAATTGCATTTTTTAAAAAGTGCTTCAACTTTACATAGATATAATTAAGCAGAAGGTGGATTGACTCCTGAAAATTGTGTCAGTTTGCTATACATGACGACGCTTCCCAGGAAATATATTCTATTGCCCAATATTTTCATTTAATTTGTCTTTTACTTAAATCCTCTCTTTCTTTCATCTTCATCTGTTTCTCCTTCATGATTTTCTTACTTCTATTAACGATGTCATGTTTGAGTCCCATTGCGTCTCTTTTCATGATCCATGTTTATTCAGTTGCTATTTCAGATATGGTTCCTTGACATGCCCTGTTTTATAATATATACTTTCAATGTAATTGTCTTATATTAAAGACCATAAACTTAAATTGTTGCAGTAACCTCTCAACTGATATCTCATCACCTCATTTCACTTTTCTTTCATCGAATCTTCATTGTATTAAAAAATGATACATGTTAGAAGTGCTGTTTTCACTGCTATTGCCCAAATTATTGTTGAGTCCCTACTTTCTGGATTAAGTCCAAACTCTTTAAATTGGTTTCATTCTTCACCTCCCTCCCTTCAAAATCTGATCAGAACCTACTTTCCTCACCTTATCTATACCACTCTCTTTACATAAATATTTACTTTTTCCTGTCAGTGTTACTCAAAGTCTATCCCATGTCCAATTCCCATTCTTGGTTTCATGCCTTTTCTCATTTCACGTCCTTCATTGCTATCACAAAATCATCACCATAATTTGAAAGAAAAGAAAATCACTTTACTTTTTTTCTTTCTTGACTATCACTTTGCATTCTTTTTCTGCCTATTAGAAATCTACCCTCTGATGTTAGAGCTTCTTTGTAGAGCAGTTACCTCATCGCTTTATTCTTTTTCTCAGTTTTTACACATTATTGATGAGATTATTATTTGCAATATACTTTTATCAGGATGCGTATAAAATAATGCTGATGCCCTGTATGTTAGCTTTTACTCTACCTTCCTCTCCATCATTGAAGAAATGATATTTACTTCAGAAATCATTATAATATTGCATCTGCTTTTTTCAAAGAATTACAAATGTCATTATTCTAATTATTACACTGTTATAAAAAAGAATGGCTAGTAATTTGTTCAGTTAATAGTATAACAGTGTGGAAAAAAAATAATTTTCCTTTGAGTTTACTTTTGATATTCCATTCTGATACTCATTTCTTTAATATACAAGAAACAATTCTAATGAAATAAGCTCCTTAAAAAGGATAAAATCTTTGCTTTAAACATTGAATATGAAGGAATATAGCAAATTAGAATTGTTTGTAAAAAGGCAAACTAAATTGTTTTTCTTGATTGATCTCACTTCATTTGCCCTTTACTCCATCCCATTACTTTGAAAACAATGCAGAGCACCAGACTACGTTTGAAGCAAAGAGAGGAAACACACACACACACACACACACACACACACACACACACACACACACACACTGGTATGCACATTAAAACATTGAACTCTCAATGGTTAAAATGTAACAGGTTTATTCTTTTATCAAGCAATGTCTACAGACAGAGCATCCACATGGTGTAAGCTACCAAAGAAGGATGTATGAGACAAACTTACATTAAATCATTAGGTCACAGACACTTTATATGGTTCATGTTCACAAGAGAGAAAATTGCTAAAAAAGAAAGCAGATAAGTAGAAACATAAGCTGATTTTTGTTTTTTGTTAAATCTACCTCCCATAATGTTTCCTTAAGCTAAGAGGAAAACTACTGTATCACACAATTCAGGATGCTATATACACATAAGATATTACACACTATAAAATTTCAGGTTTCTAAGTAGTTTTACACAATTTAAACTTGAGTAAAATTTGTGTTTAAAAAAGACTTTATTGGATTACCTTCAGTAAATGGAGGTCATTTCAACAACCCATTAGCATTTTTAGCAGCAATAAAATAAAAATAACTAAAAAGATTCTCAAAACATGTAAGCTATCACTTTAAGCCTGGATAATTATCTGCTTATTCCAATAAACTAACTCTCTAGTTTTAATCCACTTCCACTGGCCTTTTCTTTGCCCTTAAAAAAAAAAAAAGTAAAAATTTTTACTTGTATGCAGTGTCTCAAATAAGAGGATTAGTTAGGTTTTGAACTACAGCACACAGTTAGTGAGTGGGTCATTTAAGGATTATGCAGAGATTGAACAGAAAGTCATTTAGGAGAGTTATTAAGAAATGAAGTTTTTTGATGGGTTATACTTAAATAGCAATGGTGAAGTACATCTTTACTCACCACTGTGGAGCTATCCCCTAATTCCCAATTTCTATAGCTAATTCTCCTAAAACACTTATACTCATCAGTTCTCTAGCCAGTTTTTTTCTTTCTGGTGTTAATTTCCCTATATGTGGTTTACTCTAAGCAGACACAAATAATGTTCCTTTTTTAGAAATGGGAGTTCCTGCTGCTGCAACACTGGACCACATGAAAAGAAAATAATCAATTCTGCTAATAATAAACATTTGTAAGCAGTTGACATCTCACACAAACTTGCATTAAAAATATAATGTACTCTAATGATTGAAAGCAAAATGAGTAGAGAATAGATTGCAAACATTTTCACTGTAATTATTTTTCCTCCCTTCCTCCCCATTTTCCATAGCATGCTGCAGATTATACAGTAAGTGTCAAATAGAGTTTGTCACCTGTATAGAACCTAAGGCCAATTTACACCTTCAAATGATATTTCATTGAGGGTTAAACAAATGACTGAAGGCAGGATTTAGTGCAAGAGATGTTAAACTTTTCTCTTTTAATGACAAGAGATTTACTGTTATGAGAGTGTTATGTATGCAGCTTTTAGCCTTCCTTTTCCTCCTGTGACATTCCCTTCAAGGCACAAAAGATTATAAACAGTGGATGGGACAGAATATTTTGAATTAAGAATTTTAAGTTTCCACAATACCTTTTATTTCTGGTTTAAGCATACCAAAAAAGACAGAGAAAAAATATAGATAAACTACCTTTAAAATAAAATGGTGCTTAAAGTCATCTGAAATTCTCTGTCGTCGAGTTATTTTTAAGTATTTGAATTCTTATTTTGTTGGCTTAATTATAGATTTGATTTAAATATAGATTTGATTCTTGTGATTAATGTAGTTTCTCATTAAAATTTTCAACCAATCAATATTACTAATTGTATATTTGTTTGCTGAAAAAAAAATCTATTTTCTTGGGAAAACCAAATAACTTATGTTTCACTAGGATAGAAACTTTAAAAGTTAAGGTGTAAATTTAAACAATGAATTAAGTGCAATGTACTGGAAAACTCTTCATTCAATAATTATCTAATAGGACTCTTAGGCATCTCCAACCCAAATGACTGTATTTCCTTTCTCAACTTCAGTGATCTCACAGTTTAACTTATTGAGTCGTCCATCTAGTATAAACAGAGAGTCCTTGGAAGGCGTCATCAGATATTGACCAAATAAGCCACTGTCCTGGATTTGCCTGTTCTTCCTGCTCCAAGGCCATTCTTCTGCCTTGAGTGGTTCCTTAAGGCTCTTTATCATCTTAACCTTCCCAGAGGAGAGCTCCACAAAGAGCACATCAGTTTGTGTGCTTGAGCTACCATAGATGTTGTATTGGTGGGCTTCAGTAAAGGATGGCTGAAATGCCAGATCGGATATGTGCAGATTCGTCTGGATATCAAACGCCTCTTGTATTTCTCCTCTGATGGTAATGTACTGGACCCTTACGAGACCTTTCACATCATTAATGCTGACAAGATAGTGCCCATCTGGAGAGACAAATGGAGTGCCTGTCACGTCACTATTGAATCCAATGACTGAGTCTGTTACACTGTCCACCACGAGCTGTGGGGGAATTGCTCCAGTGCTATCAGGTTTGCAGCCAATAAAGTAGTATCCTCCCAAGTGTGTATATGCCAATGATTGAGGAATACACTTATAGTCTTTCAAGTTAATTGTCTTGATGTATGACATGGTCTCAAGATCAATTTTTTGTAATGCAGCTTCATCTTTATGAAGAATAAATCCGAACCTAAAAAGATAAAAAATGAAGTTAGACAGGAAACTGTAGAGTGTTACCATAAAAAAATGCACTGTGGACAGGTAAAAAGGGCCATCTCAGTCCAGGTGTTATCTGTCAGTCTATGCAGTAATTTGTGTCACAATCAGGTTAGAATTACTTTAAATCATGATGGTCTCCTCCTTTCTCTAGGTCATCCATTCGTTATAGCCAAACAATTATAAATCATGCTGTAGAAAGCAAAATAATTAAAAGTAATATATCTAGTTAATTGGAACAACAAATTTCACTTTTACCATAGAGGATAGAAAAGTGAACATTATTTTGTATGTTTCTAAACCTTCTGACATTGAACAAGCTTGATTAACTGCTATGGAAGTCAGCAAGAACAAAAGACTTGAATATATATCTATTTCACTCACTTCATTTACTTCCTATATTGTTTTATGATCATCAAATAAATCTGACACAAAACTATTTTAGTGATTAGCCATTTCTTTCTCATTTTAATCTGTCTCACAGGACTACCTTAATAAATGCGGATCAATTTAATTAATTAATTAATTGATTGATTAATTAATTTATTTTTGGCATAGGACTATTAGACTTGTGTATATTACTTTAAGATCACTTTGATTAGCTACCTCTATGTTTAACATTTATTTTATTATATATTTTAAATACAATTTACATTTTTTTAACTTTGCCATGCTTATATTGTTAATTGTTTGATATACCTACATTGTATTGGTTACCTTATACTGGACAATGATGAGCTTTGGAGAATTATGGTATTTTTATATTAAAATCAATTTAAAAGTAAATATTTTTCAACCTGTTTTAGTGACCTCTTTAATTACTTCACTGTTTTTCAAAACATTTACCCTGAATACTAGCTGCAAATGACCAGAAGTCCCTGTGACAAAGATAAATATATTTTGTAACTCTGACCTATACCATCAGTGGCCTCTAGCAAAAATAAGTAGGTTAAATGAGATAAAATGAGATAGGAACCAAAATTTGAATATAAAATTATACCTGAAATGGATATTGTTCAATAGAAATATGAAGAACTTTCATTTTTTACTTCTGTTAATAATAATAATTAAAGTACCTCCTAATATTTCCAAAAGCTCCATAAAAATAAAGATCATAAATATTATGTTGATAGTGCTCATAAATGAAAAAAAAAAGATGACTTCGTTGGATTAAGACAAAGCAAAACAAAATAAACACGATCCCTAAAGATAGCCAATTATGTTATTCTCACCTGTGCAGTTCATTTTCTGTATGCTGATTCCATGTAAAGAAAATGACCATTTGCATACATAATACAGAAATATGGTACATTCAGGGTAATACTCCTTAAAATTTCAAATATAGGCATTCACAAGATCAAAAATTTAAGTAAATGTGTACCTTTAATATCATAGAAAAAAGGTGAATATTCTCAAAAATCGGTCTTATGTTATAATTTCATAAAGAAGAGTATGTAAAAACAAATATTTTACTAAAATAGACATAAAATTGTAACTGCTTCTGTATTATTATATTACATATAGTTGGGAAACCATATTATAAGTTGAGCCATATCTGAATATTTATGAAGAAACTGTTGTCATTGGGGAGTACCAATTCTTCTATACAAAAGAAAAACTACAGTGTATACCATACTGCTTTAAAAAGATTTCTCAAATATTTATCGAACAACTACTAAACACAAAGCACTGGGAATATATTGGAGATCAACATTAATTTCCCTGCTTTCAATGAGTCTAGAAGTTTTGAGTGATAAAAAACTGAAAAATCGTTAGTGACTAATGCTTAATTATGGCATTACGGTATACTATTAATTTAGTAACTACTACTTTTCCTATATTTACTTAAATGGAATAATCATTTTGAAAATAATATTACTAGTGTAATTTGGAATGATATATACCATTTCTGGCTTATATCCTGAAACTTTCTCTTTTCCTGTGTCCTTAATTTACTGTTTGTGTCCCTTTAGTAAATACAGCTCATACCATACCTATTCAGGATGAAATTTTATCTTGATTTCAATGGTATGAAGAAACATTCATCTTAATAATCACTTCTAAATGTTCTCATTAAAGTATTAATGCCTGCCACAGGTTTTAAATGCTACCTAAATATTAAAGAATTTTTTAAAAAAATCAAATTGAAAACTAAGTCCCATTTTTGTATGACAGCATCAAAAATATAAAATTGTAAATTTTATTATCCACTCATGCTTATCTTAACAAATAATTAACTCTCACTATTATAAATTGATGTTTTTCCATTAATGGACAATCATTAAGGATGTGTATGTATTCAGATGTGTGATTGTGTCTGTTATTTATGAAATTATGAATTATAATTGAAAATATAGTCTTTCTTTTTCACATTGTGCAAGTGCTCAGAGGCAAAAGCAATAATATGCACATTTAATAAAAGCAATAAGCCAATCAAGTTTTGATATTTCAGTTCTCTTAACCTTGAGTCTTCTTGTCCCTTTGGGCAATGGCTTTTGAATGCTAATGAAAAAGAATGAGACAAGCTCTAACTACTCTTAAACTGTTTTAACTCTGATACTAAAGAATATACTCAAGTTTCCTGTGATACAATCCAGCTTCTTTTGGAGGTAATTAAAATTTTAAAAAATAGTCAGTTTAAAAATGCAGAAGCTCCATGTGGGGTGATAAAATTACATCCATTTTGGCATCTGTACTGTATGCTCCTCTAGAATTAGTGATCTAGTTGCACGGAAGATGCAAGAGAATGCCTTTGATTTTTCACTGCTGATTTATTGGGCAGGAAATAGTGTCTATAATCCAAAATTGCCCCTAGTACAGATTGATATTCAGAAATCTCCCACTGTTCATTAGTCTGTGATTAATATTTACAAGTCTCTCAACTTTCATGACTACTTAGTATAATAAAATCCTGCATAGGACTAAGTTTAACATAGTTTGTCTAATATTTGTCAGAATATGTATAAGAAGTTCCAGACTGTGAGAAATGAGAGATAAAACTTACTCTTAAAATCTTTTTTTTTTTAGTAGGAAATTAATGCAACTAGGAAAGTGTGACCTATGTGCATGGCATTGTGTGGATTTGTTATTACATTTGGTGAGGAGAGTTAGAGCAATCTTTTTTCTTTCCTAAATTATTTTCTTTTTCTGAATGTTTAGTCAATCTAGTTTATTATTATAAAATTTATAATAAGGTTCAAGTTTAATTAGTGCTTTCGTGCTTAAGGCAAGGTCCTGAAATGATTTATACACAGAGAACTTGTTTTGGATGGAGTAAGGGTTTTCAGTCTAGGCTGATTTAGTTTCATGATTCAGTCTTTCAATATAATAGGTATGTAGCCTTATATAAAGTCCTTGAATTCCATGAGTTTCAATTTCTTCATCAGCAG
>NW_006439757.1:6494590-6514404 GCF_000325575.1 Pteropus alecto
AGAGGGTAAAAGTACTACCTTGCTACGAGGATGAGAGTAAATGTGTGTTTATTACCAGCCAAACAGTAGATTCTCAATAAGCAGAACTTGTCAGTGATTTACGTCTTAACTAGCATCATTTTCCCATATGAATCAAATAAAATATTCTCTATGGCACATTAGATTATTATAATCTATGAATGGGAAAAACAAAAACAAATTATCAATTTTTCTGGATAGCTAGTGTTCTCATAATGTTAAAAATAAACATAGTGTTACTCAAATGTGGCTAGACTTTTTTCCATTTGTGAATACAACAGAGATCGCATTCACGATATGAATTCACCTTTTCAATTTTGCTCTCACTAGCACCAACAGGATCTATGCCCAGTCCACACCTATCCAATCACCAAATACCTCACATAGTGAGGAATGAAGGCAGTCTAGCTCGCTCTGTCTTCTTTAGAGGTGCTGCTTCATTTCTTACCAAAGGCATGGATCACTAGGCCACGTGAATCTGAGCTCTGCTCAGATGATGGGATTTGAAATAGGTACCAATCTTACTCAAAATTTTTTAATAAAAGTAACAAAATTTTGTGGCTGACTTTAGGACCTGTATATCTAAGAACATGAAGAATTGCAGTCAGAGTTTGCATCATGATAATTCAAGGCCTTGCAAAGGAAGCTATTTGGCAGAGAAAGGAAAGAACAGATAGTTAGATAGAAGTATGGTTGAAATGCCATGAAGTCTAATAAAGAGTAACTGCTCAAAGACCTCCACATCCCACAAACCAGGCTACACTTTTTGCATTTGCATAATTATTGATATCCTCAAGTCTCTCACTCAGAGAGTTCCCAAATGGATCTGGTTACAGAGTCTCACAAAGCAGTTTCCCAGTCACTGTCACCCCACAGCATCTTCCTTTTTGTTCTGCTCCTGTTCTTCTTTCAAATCTATCACCTGAGGTGCCAGGAAAGGAATCGCATAATTGCAGTTAATGATCTCTTTAATTTGCCATGGTCAGTGCCAACACCACTGGTAGCTCAAAGCTGGACTGAAAGAACCCTGTAATATTTGCAGAATAACCATTATTTCATCCCCAGAGTCCTCATAGAGTCTCACCTGAACAGTTTTCTTTACTGCTGACTTTTAATATTTAACCTATGAGGATGAGTCCCCATACCAAAAGCAGGAAAGTTTGCCATATGCTCCTCATCCAATTCTACATTACTTCTTTTCTCAAATCCTATCATCTACACTTCCTCAGATTTTAAAACCAGTCTTTCTATGTATATTAATGGATGAAAATCGGAAGTGGGTGTATTTGAACATTGGATTCACTAGCCACTCTATCCTGTTCTAAAAGCAACATTGCTTCAATCCACTACTAAAACAAAAGCATTCCCCAAAGACTTTTGATGTCTCACTTATAGAAACCATATTCTTTGAAATAAAATTTCAGATCAAAAGAATTTAAACAGCCTTAGGAATCAGTTATATTGAGATTTTACTTGCGAAAATTGAAATTTTACTTGTGATCAACTAGTTAGTGTTTCATAAATAATAGTTGGCAGGATTATTAATATCTTGTTTTTCTAATTGCATTATAATTATCTTGTTTTTCCAATTGGAAGCTCAGAAATGCTAAACAGATAAGAAACTAAAATTGTAAATGCCCTCCTCATAATTAATTTATAAACCCGCACAAACAATGGCTATTGTAATGACATCTTCTGTTGTATTACAGCTGACAGAGTTTTCATAGACACAAACCATAAATCTGACATGAGCCATCATTCACTAGTTTATGAATTCTTTTATATTTAGTTGTTTTCTATTATCCTGGACTGACCCTTGTAAGAAAAGATTGAATGCTGTTTCTACCCAGCTACCAGAGGATTTAGTTTTTATCTGAACTTCACATAAAAAGCTCAGTAAAACACACCTGTTCATAAATAGTGGTCACATTCATATTCGATAGAGGGAAAGCACAGAGAAATAGAATTGATGCATTTAGTAAAGATTTATAACTAGAGTGAGGGCAGTTTCTGAATAGTCCAAATTCTTAGATGTGTTTGAGAAATGATAGTACTTTGAAGTTTTCTGTTTTCAAACATAGGTTGAAAAAGTTAAAATGCACCACAGGATGCCCTCCTACTTGACTTTTATAAGTATATTATAGAAAATCTATATTAAAGATTTTAGCCACATTACTTCTTCCCTACTTTCATTTTTATTTTTTTTCCCTTAAAAAAAAGTAGAATGTGTTTCTTTACACTAAATTCTATTTTCTTCCTTCTCTGGTATTCTATTATTTTGATATGTAGAAAATTTGATTCTTCTAAGGAAAATTGAGACGTGAAGGCATAATTTAAGTCTAACTGTTTGACAGAATTATTACAGTGTCCAGAGATCTATCCTTTCTAGCGAATAATCAGGACATATAGAAGAAAACAGATTTATTAAGAATTCTGTGAACACCGTATACATACACCCAAACTTATAAAGGTTCAGTGTAAGATTTTTCAACTTTACAGTGGTACAAAAGCCATAGCAGTTAACAGAAACCCTGCTTTGATCTTTCCCAGGTTAGCAACAGCGGTACGATGCCCTCTCCTGATGCCGGCAGAAGCAGCAAACTGCAACTTCCAGACAGTCACTCAGCTGTAAGGGCAAATAACCGGTACTCTACAGTGAAGTATTAAATATATTTTTGACTTAATGATATTTTTAACTTACTATGGATTTATTGGGACATAACCTCATGGAAAGTTGAGGAGAAACTATATACAACAGATCATATCATAAATACCAAATTTTCTTTTTTTTTTTTTTTTTAATAGCTTAAGAGCTTGGCCGGGGGTGGTGGGGGGCAGGGAAACCTGACAACTTTGCCTTATGATAGCATTTTAAGAGGTTGTTTGCTCTTCTTAACTTGGTTTTGGAAAAACAAGATGAAAATCTGAAAATAGCAGCCTGCCTGATCTTACTCAGTTTTCTGATTAGGATGTGTTTTACACAGGAGTTGATAAATGAATCAGCGGTGATGTGCATAAATGAGTTAGTAATTAGAAGAATGAGAAATAATTTTGAGTACAGAAGTGAATATAGGAAAGGAAAGTGAAACAAAGTCAAAGCAAATTATAATGTATTAATCAATCAAAATACATTACCAGTATCCATCGTATACCTGCAAATGAGAAATAATGGGTGGAAAAACAAAGGTTCTATGAGGAACCATGTTTGGAATGGGTTGGGAACAATTACAAAGTACATACAGTGTACTTTGTAAAACCTTATGAAGGAAATTTAGAGGAAATAAATGATTCTTATCCTTAAGATAATTCTAGTCAAGCAGTGAGGTGCTTATTGTATGTCCTGACTTTCACAGAGTGTTTTAGAGAACCTATTCAATGATAAGAGAAGGCATGGGTGTAGCTACATCCTTGTTTCGCCTACTAACTTATATTTTTGTTATGCTACGTTTTCACTTGAAGATAGAATATATATTAGCCTGGATCCCAGAAGGAAAAGAACAAATTCCAATTAGAATAAATCAAGGAGAGTAAAATATAGACTATTTACAGAGAAATAGTAATTGACAAAGGACAGAGCAGTAATATGGGGAAAATAACAGTAAGGCTGTTGTCACTGCTCTGTCCTGGAAGGAAAGAGTCATTATGTGAAGAGGTGTATCTTGTAAAGAGCTGTGATCTTTGAAATAGCTGGTGTCCTACAAATCAGCAGACAGGAAGCTTTCCTTCTTCAAGCTATCTCTAATCAAGCTTCTCATTGGCCGAACCAATCAGAAGCCTTGTTAGCCTTTCAGGGAGAAATGTGGAGTGTATACTTGGGAATAAAATTCAAAACATCAGGCACAGATTTCCTTGGCCAAAGAGTCTGAAAAACTCAAATCTAGAGAATATACAGAGCTATGTGGAGTGAGGATTGCAATACATACATTTAGTTTCTAAGGAGCATCATTGGAAGTCCTAATCCCCAATGTGAAGCTATTTGGAGGTGGAGCCTTTGGGATGACTTTAGGTCATAAAGGTAGAGCCTTCATGTATGGGGTTAATGCCCTTGAAAGAAAAGACATGAGAGAGATAATCTCTCTCTGCCATAGGAGATCAAATAAAAAGACAACTATCTGCAAACTAGTATCTGGTCCTCACCAGGATCTGAGAATGCTAACAGCTTGATCACTGGTTTCCCAGCACCTATAACTGTGAGAAATAAAGTTCTGGTGTTTAATCCACCCAGTCCATGATATTTTGTTAAATTAGTGGAACTAATTAAGATAGAAATCATGTAGTTAAAGTTATGCACGTGATTGATACTATTTGTTTTTATTATTATTATTATTATTTTTTTTAATCACTTTGCACACACTCATCAGTCAGACAAGGTGAAAGCTGCATAACTATTGTTTAACAGGATAAGGGTTTATAGCACATGTTTAGAAATGTATCTGGATTTGGTATTTAATAAATATTATTATTCTATATGCTGTTCTTGGGTATGTAAGAGTAAGGGAAAATAAAGGGTTTGTTTTGTTTTGTTCACATTTTTCACTTGCATAAATGACAATATAGTATATAGCTCATATTGTATCTTACCATTTTCTTTCAACACTGCATTTTAAAGATGTAGTCATGTTGCTCTGTGTATATTTACTTTATTGCTTTATAGTTATTTATAGGAATCTATATTTATGATTCACCATATTTTACTTTATTGCTTCCTCAATAATGAGTATATTCATGAGGCTTTAGTCAGCTGATGGGTATCAGTTGGTGGCTGACCTCAGCAAGGAAGCCTGAGATGGATGGACTCCTCTCTTTCAGTGTGATTTTCTATTCTAAGGGGTGCTACAGAAACTTCCTCATGAGGTGACTGCAGAATTCTAAAACAGAAAGCTCTAAATAGTCAGGTCTCTTCTTGTCTCATGTTTGCTTCTGTCTTACATAAAAAAGCCAAGTCTAGGGTCAACGTGGGAGGGGACTACCCAATGGCACTGATATTGAGAGATATTGGAGTATTGGTGGAATAGGATAAAGATTTCAGAAGCAGACTCATTTTATATGTGAAAATTAAAAATATAATAAAAGTAGTATTTCACATTAGTAGAGAAGGTATAGGCTACAAAATATATCATACTGAGGTAATCAGCTATCTAATAAGAAAGATATATGTACATCTCATTTGTTGCACAAAGTAATATCTAGATAGGTGAAAGAATTCCAATTATAATACTATAATATTTAAAATCAATATTAAATAACAGCATTACAACAGTATTAAAAGCATCAATACATAAAAATTGGAGAAGATGAGACCTTTTTAAGCAAGACCCCACATTTTATAAGCCAAAAAGTGAAGCTCGATAAAGGTGACTATATTTTTAAAATAAACAATAGTTAATGCAATATACAAAATGATCAGAAATATAACAGAAAATAATTAATATTATGACTATAAAATAAATTAGTAAAATCAGAAAAAGCAAAGAATTAAAAAGAAAAATTAGCCAGCAAACAAATGGCAATTCCTCACATGAGGATGGGGCATCAAGAGACTCAAAATTTCACAAATGATTAGGTGAATACAAATTAAAATTAAAAAATGACTTATTTATTTTTACCAGTCTATTGTTAACAATAATAAAATGTGCTTACATCCATCATTGGTAAGGATGTGATTAAATATGCTCCCTTGTAGACTATTGGTGGAAGCAGACTTGTTTTAGGATTTTTGGAGAATAATATGTTATAATCTCTGAAATTAAAATATGACTCTGCTTTAATAAAGCAATGATGTCTCTTAGTATCTTCCTTTAATAAATGCTCACAAAATTATTACAAAGTAGCATACTTAAGAATATTCCTTGCAGCACTGGTTGCAATAAGTTAATTTAGAAATAAAGTAAACATCAAATAATAGTGTAATGCTTAAATAAACTATGAACCAATACCAAATGAAATTTCATACTATAGTTATAAAAATGACAGTGTATTAGTAATGACACAGAGGTATCTCTAAAACTATTCATTTTAAAATAAGAACATACCAGGTTAAAAAGAATACTATATATTTTAAAGCACTTATATGTAATTGCTTCAATAAATGAACTGAAAGATAACTTGCTAAAGAGAAAAGTGCAATGGATATTTATAAAACTTTTGCTTATTAATATATATATTTTTGCATGGTTTGAATATGGCATGTATGCATCAAAATATATAAAGAAACTATGCAATTTTATTACTTTTCAATCAAATAAGTATAGAGCAGTGAGATAACATTTTCATTTCACAAACTGGGAATACATAATGTTAAAAGTGTTCAATGAAATTGGCACTTTCCTGTGTTACTAATAGCAGTGTAACTTGCATGTATAAAATAATTAATAATTAGCATCAAGGATTGTTCATATATTTCTGGCCTTTTTAGTAGTAATTCACTTCCTAGTTGACTCTCCTTAGATAATAATAATAAATATGGATAAAGCTTTATGCACAAATATATTCATAACATTATTTAGTTGTAAAAATTTGTAAACTCAAAAGCCCATATATGTGAATATTTATGTAATAATGATATAGCCACTTGATTCAATAGAACATACATGCTTGTTTAAAAGATATCATAAGCACTAATTTAGAATTAATGTTTATTTAACAAAGTTATATGAAAAGAGAACTGTATTGTATGAATGGTATAACTAAACTATTAAAAATAAAATAAGCAAAACCTATCCACGACTGAAGATAAATATGTCTAAAGGTTAACTTTGGTTAAGTTTAGAGACTGGATTAAGCTCATTTTGTTTTAAGTTTTTCAATCTTCGTTCAATGAATATAGTCCATAGTCTACTTTTTTATAATAAGAAATATATATATGTATTAATAGAGCTAAAACAATATGTAGGAACTTATTAAAAAGACCAAGTAGCTCTCATAATAATTGCTGACCATGATTTCAGTCTTTAATATGCATTTACTAAGTATCTAGATAAATGTACAGAATGTGCTTGATGCTTCAAAAAGAGATTTATCTATGTAAGACACCTCTTCAGAGAATACAGATATACTGAAAAAAAAACTTAAAATATCAGAATATGTTTGGATATAAAATTAAGTGAAAAACACATGTAAATACAAAGAATGTTGTACTGAATCAACCAAGGAGATGATAGAATAATAAATTCATAGTACAAGTAAGAAAGATATAGTAACTGAATATTAGAAGACCAATGAGAAATGTTATAGTTTGTAATACTGACAAAAAATTTGAGTAGTAGAATAAAACTAAAAGTTTGCCAGGAAAAAATGCTTGCAGCTGTGATTTCAGTAGATAGAAGGTAAGGCAGCAACAATTCCAAGGAACAACTGGAAACAGAAATACTTTCTCCTCTTGACATCATTCCACAATGTTAATTGAAGATTATTTTTTTTATATTTCTCTAAGCTATTTTCTCTTTGAAAATCTGCTTTGAAATCTAACCTAGAATAACTAAATTTTTTACAACTTCTATACTCAAAATAGTACATGTGATAATTGTCTTAACACTCACTTCAACAATATTGAAAGATTTTCCATTTTTTATTCTATTATATATAATTTGGTGACTGTGAATCAGAATTTAATATTGCATTTGATTTTATTGCAAATCTTTGAAAAGGCATATTTATTTCAGAGACTGAACCAAGTACACATACTAAAGAAGTGAGGACAAACAAGTCTAAGTTAGCTAAAATTGTATAACTACTTTATTAATTCTGCTTGAAATGTTAATCTTAGTAAGTTTAGTAGCTTTTCACTGGTTAATTCTTTTAATTGGCATAATGATATTACAGAGAAACATGTGAAGTTTTATGAGGATGAAATTACTAATAGAAAAATTAAAGTGTGCCTGATACTTATGTTGTATATCTTCCCAAATACTATAATTTTATTGGTTTTATTTCTGTATAATGGTGATTATACTAGTTAATTCCTAAAATACTAAGAGAATAAATTAGTTTTATAAATCTCAGTAATTTAAATCATGAAATTCCTTTGAAAGGCAAAAGCAAAGTACTTATAACTAGAATGTTTATAATAATGAACTTGAAAAATGGTTGTATTCCATTTAAATACTTTTCAAGGTACTGTTATTATTCAATTGAGTGGAATAGTTCTTTCAACAAATGTAGCTGTGACAAATGGATGTCCCCATGAAAAATAATAAAGTTGGTTCCCTACCTTATACTATATATAAAAGTTAATTTAAATGGATTTAAAAAATGTAAGTAAAAGATATAACTATAAAATGCTTAGAAGGAAACTTAGGTATACATCTTCCTTGGGTTTTGGGTTTGCAATGGGTTCTTAGATATGACTCCAGTACAATAACAAAAGAATAAAAATAGATATTTTGGCCTTTATCAATGTAAAAAATTTTATATATCAAAGACCACTATCAAAAAAGACAACCCATAGAATGAGAAAAAATATTTCTAAATCATATAACTGATATCTTCTCATATCAAGAAAAAATAAAGGATTCTTACAATGTGAGAAAAAGAAGACAACCCAATTAGAAAATGGACAAAGGACTTGAATGGAAATTTCTCCAATGAAGATATACAAATGACCGACAAGTGCTAGAAAGATGTTTAACATCATTAGTCATTAAAAAATGTAAATCAAATCACAATGAGATACCACCTGACACCTACTAGGATTGCTATCATCTAAAAGATGAATAATAACAAATGTTGGTGAGGATGTGGAAAAATTGGAACTCTTAAACGTTCCTGGTAGAAATGTAAAATAGTTCAGCACTAAAGAAAACAGTTTGTCAGTTTCTCAAAAAAATTAAACATAGAATTATTATATGATCCAGTAATTCTATTTCTAGGTATATACTCCTCCAAAATTGTAAACAGGTATTCAAACAGATACTCGTACACGAAAATGTCTAGATAGATGAAAGACTTGTAATTATAATACTATAACGTTTAAAATCAGCATTAAATAACATTATTCTAACAGCATAGAAAGCATCAATACTTAAAATTAGGGAAGATGAATTGGAGAATGGCAGTACCATTCTCAATATCCAAAATGTGGAAACAACATAAGTGTGCATCAACAAATACATGGATAAACAAAATGCTGTATGTCCATATAATAAAATATTTTCAAAAAAGGAATGAAGTACGGACACATGTGCTACAATGTGCTACAATGTGGATATACCTGGAAAATGTTAAGCTATGTTAAAGAAGCCAGATACAAAACGTTATACATTGTATAATTCAACTTATATGAAATATACTCTACTTACATGCATTATAAATAGATCTATCCATAGAAACAAAAATCATATTTCTGGGGATTTCTAGGGGTTTGGGGCAAAAAAGAATGTGAAGTGATTTCTTAGTAGGTCTAAGTTCTCCTTGAAAGTGATGAACTTTTTTTTTTTTTTTTAGGCGAGGCAACCCTTGGTTGACCTCACAGATTGCAAGGACCTGGTCAGCTTACAGTCCCTTATTTTTTTTATTTTTTACACCTACAGCACCTGGTCTTCCTAGGTGGTCTCCCATCCAAGTACTAACCAGGTCCAACCCTGCTTAGCTTCCGAGATCAGACAGGATTGGGCTTGTTCAGGGTGGCATGGCCGTAGATGGAAGTGATGAACATTTTGGAATATTTTGAAACTAGATAGAGGGGATGATTGCATAACTTTCTAAATATACAAATGCCATGAATTCTGAATATACTAATGCCACATTGGAATGTTTCATTTTGTGTTATGTGAATTTCATCTCAATAAAAATGTATTTGAAAATAAATATTATGACTATAGTTAATAATACTTTTTTGCACTTTTGAAAGTTGGTAAGACAGTAGATCTTAAAAGTTCTCATCACAAGAAAAATATTTATAACCGTATGAGAATAGATACTAACTAGATTTATTGTGGTGATCATTTGCAATATGTACAAATAACATCATTATGTTGTACACCTGAAATGAATATAACGTTATATGTCGATTATACCTCAATTAAATAATCCAAATCAAAATGTTAATTAATGGCTGAGCTAACACTAAATAACAGCAAAAAAGAGTAAAAAATGCTGACTCAAGATAACACTGAAAATATCAAAGAATTTCTCCCTGCCTTGTGGCACATTTGAATAGTAGTTTTACCACATCCTCAGTCCATTCTTAATTTTAGTTAATGGTTAAAAAAAAGAAACATAAACCTCCCATGAAAGTCATACTAGTCATTAGATGTAAAAACAAAACAAAGCAAAAATATCACCTATGTAATTTAGGTTCTTCACCTGAAAGAAGTTAAAAAAAAAAAAACATTTTTAATATGTGCATTTAGAGATTTTCTGAGTCTACCATAATCTAAGAGCTATGCTTCTAGAATTGGTATAATTTCAATATTTAGTTTAAAGGGATCATTTATTTATCTTGAGAATATCAGTCAGATGTTTTAAGTCTTTTTACCTCTTATATATATGAAGACAACCTAGATAATTCTCTAAAATGTCTAAGATACATTGATTAAACTTATCGAAAATGGAAGACAAAAGTGATACAGGTTGGGAAGCAAAAAAAGCAAGAAAGAATTCAGAAAATATATAAGAGAATAACCAGCAATCCCAGAATAATATTAACTGAAAATTTATTTTTTTTCTATTTAACAGATTTATTTTCTTTCCTTAAATATTGATATGAATTCTAATGTCAGGAAAGAATATTCCAATTCAGTTTCCTGATGATTGTTTGTATAGTGAAAAGGTATTTTTTGAAGTCAGAAGATTTGAGTACTAGTCTCCTATGTACTAGTTTGTGACATTTTGAATGTTACTTTATCTGAGCTTTGGTTCTTTTCTTTGTTATATATTCTAATAATGCATAACCAGTGAACATTAGAGAAATACATGTGCGAAGTCTGATATATTGTAGGTGCTTAGGAAATTACAGCAATTATCATTAACAATAATTGCAAGATGTCAAGCAACATATTAACATTACAAATAATGCAAATATCTGTCACCATTTTATTATTTTTAAGAATTTAGATAATTTCTCTAAAAAAAAAAAGATTAACACATTTAAGAGCTACAATTTTTTCCCTCTGTAGGTTTTCTTATTTGTTCACTTTGCTCTGAGGCTCACTTAGCTATTTTGGCTTTAAAATCATTTCCATCTTTTACTTACTCAAAGATACATGTTGCATTATGGTCGCTAAATATCTAGCATTTCAGAGCACCAGCCACTAATTTGTTTTGATGTTATTCTTTAATTTATGTCTACATGGGTGGCTGAGTGATGGATGGCCTACACAGATCATTTCTTTATTCAGAGAACTTATCCCCCAGACATTTAGAAATGCTGTATGGTGAAATATTTTTGCTTAGCACATTTAAGCATATGAGCCTAAGTTTACTTTGAGCCTAATTTTACATCTTTATTATTGATGCGTTTTCGATGCCAGTCCATCAGCATCAATATATGAAATAACAAATGTTTTTCTCTAAAGTCCAATGATCTAGTACAATACATAATTGTATTAATATTCTTCCAGGAGAAAAATTTTAAAAGGTTCATCTGATAGTAGGGTCATTAAATGTTGATCCTTTCTTTCTGATAACTATGAAAGATTAAGTGTATTGTCCAGTTGCCATGGCTAATTAGAATAAACATCAATTTAGAAAATTGACAGAGCCAGACTTTTCACTTAACTCTCTAAATTGGTTTGTGCTATTAACAATTTAAATTGTCATATTTCTCAAAAGCTTTTTCTGGTTTTTGAATTTTTTTCTACTGAAGTTTTTATTCCTTTATTATTTAGTCATTTTATTTTAAATAGGATCGAAATCATTATCTATTTTCTCACCATGTCATTGCTTTAGTTACATACAAAGTGTGGATTTGCTACCACTTTTCTTCTGACTTAATTTCTGTGAGTTTTAAAAATAATCTTCATGAAACCATACCCATCTGTGGTGCCCTTTCTAGTCTGTATAAATTGCCCATTTTCCAGATCTACTTTCAAAAAGTAATTAAAATTACTTTTAATATTCAGTATATTATACTAAAGTCTGTGCATTGGACAGCATCTCCTTCTATGTTGTTTATTTAACAAACAAATCATACTATTTTAAATTTCAATAGTAGTCTAATTCTGAAGCAGAATACATTAAATATGTATTTAACTGGTTTGTTTGTTGTAACACTAGTGAATTTTGCTCAAAAACTAACAATACTTAGTGGTGATTCAAATTGAATGAACTCTATCATGTAATCAAGCCATCCATAAAATAATTTTTGTGCCTTATTTCATACTATTTTTCAATAATGCCACCATATAATCCAGCTATGATTATATAGTTACTAATTTCTCTAATATGTTTCACCCTTTCCCAACTTTTTCATTTCCTCTTCTCATGGTGTCATATTCAGAAAGTGGCCCGGGTACTAGAAATATATCACTGAATGTGGAATGGTCACTTTCTTGAGGAGTTTGTAGTCTAGAATTAATAATGTGGGCCTAGGCACTAGGCTTTCTGGCTTCAAATCCTACCACATACTGACTGTGTAGCCCTCAATCTAGTTTCCTCATCTGTAAAATGGGAATAGCAATACATCTGTTCATAAGGGTTTTGTGAGGACTCAATTCCTGTAACACAAACAAAAGTGTCCTTCACACACTCACAACATATATGTTTGTTAAATAAACATTTAAAAGTGACACTAAAGAACACACACATTACTTTAATACAATGTATTGAGAGTTAGGCATGAAATTCCATTAGAAAATGAACAATTTACCCAGACTGGTAGAGAATATAAAAGCCTATCTGGAGGAACTAAAGTAAATGTGAGGAAATGGTGATCAGATAAAGAAGGGGAAAATAAAACATTTCAAACAGAGAACAAAATAAGCAACATGGTCTGTAACAGCAAGTACAAGTTGCCTTATATTACACTAGTGCAATGTGTAAAGGAGAGATATTTATTTCATTCTCTTTCTAAGCCCCTTGAGAGGCAAGCCTTGGGCTAGCAGATCTGCAGTACTTGTAGTCTTTATTGCAGAGCTATACACATAAGAGACACTCATCATCTCATGCATTAATTCTATGATAGCTTTCCCAACTTCGTTCAAACACTCTTCTGAATCACATTTCAATCTACTTCATGGAGAGCTTCCGGGTTACATACACATATAATTTCTCAAAAGAAGAGGAGACTGAAGAACCTCAGTCGCTGCTTGTTGACAATGGCATTGAAGACACATTCTTGTTCTAGCACTGGTCATATTTTCTCTCACCGTATGGCCTCTTTACTCAGCCTCCTCTGTTCTTCTATCTAAATCATATATATTTGCCTACACACATGAAACATAGTTTTTATAACCATATCAAGTACTTTTGTATAGCGTTCTTTAAATCTGGAAGTTAAAAAAAGAAAGAAAAAATGCAGTGGGAAAAGGAGGGAAAGCACCAGAAAACAAAAACAAAAATACTCCTAAAGGGAAGAGGGTAAGATACTGAATACTGATTAGTTCTTAGTACCTTGTCTTTGACAAATCACTGTTCTGAGACTTGGACTTCTATATTAGATTTCGTACTGTTCTCTACCTCTGTCCTCTTAGAATGTAATACCCACAACCACCACAGTGACACCTTCCCAAGGCAGATCAGATCCAATCCTATCTTTGATCAAAACATTTAATGGCTTCTATCACACTCACAATGATAGGCAACTGCACCTACTTTTCAAATTCTATCTCCTACTGCTAAAGCTGCTGTGGCCTCCATGCTGCTCCTCAAACATGCCAGAAGATTTCTGTTCAACAACTTTTCCTTCACAGTTGCCTCTACCTAAAATACTCAGCTTGGAATTAGAGACCTAATCCTGACTTCTGTTCTCTAATTTGAGAACTACTAAGTAAGATTCTGCTCAGCTTCAGCAGGCTCTTCTCTGGTAGGCATTATGTAATTTTTATATTTCATTCTCTATTAATGTCTATTAATTCCTTATTTGAAGGATTATTGAGAACACTGTAAATATTATACATTAAATTCACAGTAGACTACCTGGCACAAAATTATAAAGAACATCTATTACTATTACTGCTTTTCTAATGGGATTCATGAGATTTCTGAACAGGAAAACTAGTTTTTCCTTCTGAGCTAACGAGACACTTATTAGGAGTCCAGAACCAATTTTCTTATTTAGATTGCTTAGGCTATTCCAGAAACCAGACAGATTTGGAATGACCCCAGAGACAGTAAAGCTCAGAATCCCAGGGGACTAAAGCTGAAGTGTGAGGATACTGAAGGGCCGAGGAACTAGCTGAGGGAATCTGAGCATCAAGAGCGGACACTATGGCTGCCTATAGTGCGTGCCCTTGAATTCCTCTAGCTGACTATAACAACAGAAAAATGTGATATGAGCATTCCCTTCATGATGCTTAAATGCTACTTTTCAAAGTGCCCTAAGGAGTGTTTCTCTTTTCTTTTTTCCCCTGAAATAAAACATACCATAATGCAACACATTTGTTTTGTTTTGTTTTCTTAAAAAGAGTATGAAAGAAGCCACAGTGTTGCCTTGGAAAGGACCTATGGACTGAAAGCACATTATAGAGTATTGCAGTCTGACCATATCTTCACTGATCTATCTGGAAAAGCATGTATATTGCATTTATTACCTAGCACCTTTTAAAGCTGTTTATGGAGACTACGAGGAAAAATAATTTTTTCTGTTCCTTTTAGTTTGCTATAAATTCAGAAACAATTTTGCTTGAACAGCTGATCTGTAAATTAATAATGAGAGACTATAACTTTTTTTCACTGTGGTATATCAAGTGCTTCCTTTGAGTTTAAAAATTGATGAGGCTCAAACTTCATTTCTTTAAATGAAACAGATTTCAAAGGCATATGGGGCAATCACCACTTCTCTCATATGAAAAGTTATTTCCAAAATCATGTCTTGACTAGTAGTAAATATATAGATGATAGATGCATAGATAAATAGATAGGACTCATTATCCTGAGGAGATTTTGTAAGTGTATATCAAATTTTGAAGTTAGAAAGTGGCAGAACACTATTTTGGATCTTGGCAGATACATGCTTTTCAAATGAGTTTAAGTTTTAAGAAACTTAAAAATACAAAAGGTTATATGGCATTAGAAGGTTCTTTTAAATTTGATTTTTGGTGTTTTTTTAGGGGCACACGCTAAAGAGGGAAACTACAACTAAGAAAGAAAATTTTTCCATATCATAAAATGTTTCTATGTTGACTTAATTTTTAAATTTTCCATATTTAGACATTAACTGTATCAAGGTCAAATATAAATATACAAAGACTCTGGGCTGTGTCTGCAACTGATTGGATGTGAACAAACAGGTTGAGCCTAGACATTATTTGTAATTAAGGGTATACCTGGCAATGTGGTAAATTGAGCTGTATTATAGGTATCATATATCTTTGAACGATTATGTGTTATATTTTAAAAGCTATTCATTGCTCAAGAAATTCTTGTCCAAAAAACATTTTTCTCCATTGAGAAGATGATTAACACTTGGTTGTTCTTATATAATATCAAAAGATATTAGAACAGCACAGAGCCACATGTTCTAGTCTGAGGCTATCTTAAAACTTTAGAGTTTGCTTTGGACTGGAGGGACTTTGGAAAGTATCTGGTTCAATCCCTTCATTTTACAGATAAAAATCTTGAAACACAGTGAGATTAAAGGATATACCTGAAGTCACACAGCTCACTTATTGAAGATCTTGGATCAGATCTTTCGTTCTTAAAATCTATTCTCTTGAGAGTGAGAAGGTCATTAGCAGAGCTTAAAATTACTGTGGGGAATATTTTTTATTTTTCATATTTATATTAGCACATAGAGAAAAAGAAAAATTAACTATTTAAGAACTGATTGAAGATACTAAACTAACAAAAAGTGCCCCCAAAACATACTTAAAGAAAAAAATGTACCATCTTCTAGGTAGTATCTCAATTTGTACTACTTGCTTAACATTATTTATGCTGTGTAACTTATAAACATTCTTTAAGTCTACATCTTTTTCATTATATGAGATCAAATTTGCTAAAATTAACTACATATGATAATTCTATTCAAAAAACATTTAACAACCATTGTCTGTTAGGTACTACCCAGAGAGAACCACGTAAGAAAATTTTAATACTTTACTGTGAGGAGATTAATATCTAGAGAGCGCAAAGATAAATAAAATCTTCTGACATAAAATACAATATAATAATGCTGCAATAGCTGTAATTATAATCAGCTTTGAAACTATAGGAAATAGAGTACTACAGATACATAGAGAGGATGCTAGAGGAAAAAGTCTTAAGTTAACTGACACAATTTGATGTGGGTTTTAACAAAAGACAGAATCTTGTAGGCAGATATGAATGTGGGTATTTTTAGCATAGGAATTATTCTGAGTTCATTTCTACTATATGCCCCTTTCCTTCTTCAAGCTCAAGGACACAAATCATTAAATAAAAGAAGGTAAATGTTTATTTTAATTCTGAAGACTAGTAAAACAACCATGCTTTCTCTGTTCTCTAGTTATGAGTGACTTAAAATAATTTTATATAATATTTACTTAATTACCTTATGGTCTCTACTACATCTTCTCAGACTTCTCCATGTCTTGATACCACCTGTGGTATAACTTTATCATAATGCATCTGTTTGTATATTAAACTATTTTACTAAGTTATGAAGAACTTGAGGGCCAGTCTTTATTGAAACATATGTGTTAATGATTTCTGTATTAAATCCTTCCTTCTATACCTATGTTTTTCTGCAGATGATCAGATTGAGCTTGCCAAAAAAAAAATGGAACATTTTGATCAGTTTAGAATAATTATAATTTTTAGCCCTTACTCGAGATAAAGAAAAGTAAAACCTTTTTCTAAGTAGTTGCAAGATTGTAGAGAAAAAGTTTTAAAATATTTGCAAGTAACTTCTACTAATTATATTCAATCATTCCCTTACTTAGCATTCTGAATTTATACCATGTGCCAGGCAATGTGCTATGTGTTGGAATAATAATACAAAAGTTATTATTTTGTTATCAAGGACCTTATTCTCATGTTGAAAACAAATATGTAAACAAATAACTTTTGAAAAATAATTCTGCTAGCATAGAAGCTTGCATTCAATTCTATAAAAATACAGTTTTGAGGGACCGAAATAGCTTGAACAGAGGAGGAGAAGAGTGGAGACACTGCACCATAAGAGAACCTGGCATAGTAGAGGTACTGTGAGAAGCTTGGCTGAAGCAGAAGATAACTACTAGAAAGTAGCAGCTGGTGAGATAAGAAGGAGGAAGGGAGGAAGGGAGGAAGGGAGGAAGGGAGGGTTCCAGGCCCAGGGACAGAAGTCCTTACAACTTCTGGCTATGAAAACCAGCAGAGTTTGTGGCTGAGTGAGATGAAGGCCTGCTGGAGTAACAGGCATTCCTCTGTGAGCTTGCACACAGATTTACTCGCTAACGGACTCACTCTCTCTGAGCTTCAGCGCTAGGGCAGCAGCTTAAAATGTGCCAGGATCATACGGTAAGGGGCTAAATTGTCTGGCTTCAGGGTGAGGGTTCGAGGGGCAGCTTTCTCTCAGACAAAAGTGCTGGAAAAAGTCATTATTACTTGTTTAGCCCTCCTGCCACCTAGGCTGCAGGCACTGTATCTGAGTCTCCATTAACATCATTTTGTTCCACCCTGGTGTTTTCCTGAGACCCCACCCCACCCAACTTGTGGGCCCACCCAAGCTGCTTCCAGTGACTTTTGTATACAAATGGCCTGTCTTGGTTCATGCTGTAGAATTTTTTAAAGTCTCTCAAAGGTTCATAAACACCAAACAAGGAGCATCTGCCCTTGGCATGCCCCGTACCTCTTGCTAAACAGGCCTGAGACTGGAACTAGCAGCAGCTGGCATCAGTTTGCAGCTCAGCCTCTCCTACACACTTCCAAGCCCAGCACAAGTGGCAACCATGCGCAGATCACTTTGTAGCTCATAGCAAGTGGTCCCGGGGCACTTCTGATCTTGGCCTGCACCAGAGCTCCTCCCAAGAGGCTCCCAAACCAACACACTTGGCAGCAAGCTTTAGACAACACTAGAGGATCACCCAACCATCTCCACACCCAACACACCCAAAGAACATACTCAGCAGGCACCAGAGACCCTCTAAAGTGAATCTTGCTTCATAGAGTTTGCCCCTGCACAACAGTTCCCCCACTGTAGTTACAGCAAATCCTCACAATCAGCCTGAGGGACAATCTCTCCCACTGACTGCAAACTGCAACCAAGGCTCAACTACAACAGGAGTGCACACACACCCACACAAGGGACATACCTAGAGCCCCTGGCTCAGGTGACCAGAGATACTGAGCCACTAGGCCCTATAGGAAACAAACTATGTAAGGCCACTCTACTAAGAGTGGGAGACATAGCAGCTCTCCTTAATACATAGAGACAACCAAAGGGAGACAGCCAAAATGAGGAGACAAAGAAACATGTTCAAAATGAAAGAACAGAATAAAACTACAGAAAAAGAACTAAACATATTGGAGACAAGCAGTATACCAGATACAGTGTTCAAAACACTGGTTATAAGTATGCTCAATGAATTTAGGGGAAGAATAGATTAATTTAGTGAGAACTTCAACAAAGAGATAGGAAACATAAAAATGAAAATAGAAAACATAAAAAAGAACCAGTCAGAAATTAAGAATACATTAGAGGGAGTCAACTATATATTAGATAAAGTAGGGGATCAAATTAGTAATTTAATAGATAAGATAGCAGAAAACACCCAATCAAAACAGCAATAAGAAAAAAGAATCCAAAAAAATGAGGATAGTTTAAGGGGCCTCTGGAATAACGCTAAACATACCAACATTCTCATCATATAGGTACCAGAAGGGGAAGAAAGTGAACAAGGAATTGAAAACCTATTTGAAGAAATAATGATGGAAAACTTCTCTAACCTGGTGAAGGAAATAGAAATACAAGCCCAGGAAGCATAGAGAGTCTTAAACAAGATGAACCCCAAAAGGCCCATGCCAAGACACATCATAATTAAATTACCAAATGTTAGCGACAAACAGAGGATCTTAAAAGCAGCAAGAGAGAAGCAGTTAATTAGCTACAAGGGAACTTCCATAAGACTGTCAGCTGAAAACATATTCGCCCATATATTTATTGCAGCATTATTTACAATAGCGAAGATATGGAAGCAACATAAGTATTCTTTAATAAATGAATGGGTAAAGAAGAAGTGATACACATATACAATGGAATATTATTCAGCCATAAAAAGAAAATTAAATTTTGCCATCTGCAACAACATGGATGGACCTAGAGGTTTTTATGCTAAGTGAAATAAGTCAGAGAAAGACAAATACCATATGAATTCACTACATGCGGACTTTTAAAAAACAAAATAAATGAACAAAACAGAAACAAACTTATAGACACAGAGAACATTTTGATGGTTGCCAGATAGGAAGGGAATTAGGGGGATGAATGAAAAAGGTGAATAGATTAAGAAGTATAAATTGGTAGTTACAAAGTAGGCATGGGGATGTAATGTACAGCATAGGGAATATAGTCAGTAATAACTGTATGGTGTCAGATGGGTACTTGATTTATTGGAGTGATCACTTTGTAAGTTATATGAACTTCTAATCACTATGTTGTACACCTGAAACTAATATAATATTGTATGTCAACTTTAATTTAAAGATAAAAAATTATTTAAAAAAATAAGAAGAATGGA
>NW_006439757.1:6514467-6566816 GCF_000325575.1 Pteropus alecto
TATAACAGTGAAATAATGTTGAAGTAACTGAAGTAATTCTCTGAGCCCATATGGCCATTTGAGGTTTTTCACATTTATCTTAAGTGCGCCATGATGGTAAAAATAAATATCCCATTCAACAAAAGAATTTTATCTAAAATCTTTTATATGCTGTATTTCAATTTCTCCTTTTATTGCTCGCTGTTGATAAAAAAAAAAAAAAAAATTAGGCTGCCTAATTAGCATCTTACATGGCTACAGAATGGTATTTTTACAATGTCCCATGGGGAAAAAAATATATTTATAAGAGTCTAAAGGGCACCAAAGATTATTTTTCAGTACTCCAATTCATAAATTTAAATGAACAAAAGGAAATTAAATTAACTTAAAGTATATCATCACTGAACAAGGATTCAAAAGTAAAATTTAATCAATGAATCTAATGTAATGAATTTACTATAATCCAGATGCTTGAATTTTTTACAGAGTATTTAACTATCATATGTGAAATGACATTTTGAAAGAGACTAGCAATCTACTCTGATATAATAGATTAGAAACCAAAGTCTATTTTATAGGTATTGTTTTCTCAGATACTTGAAATGGAAGTATATATTGTATGCTTTTTATAGCTTATGCCAATATACTTTCATAGTGAGGACAAATATTTTTGATAACCATTTTAACACACTGGCAGCTATGAAGGAGGCTCTTAGATGACGATAAAAATAAGGAATGAGCACGTGGTTTTATCTACTGGAAATAATTTAAGCATTGAGAATATCAGAACATAGCAGTATCCAATTATTATAAAGCACACATTATAATCAATATATTTTAATTGATTCAATGTCCTATAATATGATATGCTATATTTTGCACCTTAACAATGGAAATCTCTTAAAAGACTTTATAAAACAAATTTCAGAAATATATCTGATCAAATAATAGTTTCAACATCTCTCCACAAAATACAAACAAGAGGTTACTAAGTAAACCAAGCAAAGGCAAATTTTAAACAGAGGTAAACGTATGTATGTGTGCTGGGGGAGTGGGTGAACTGGGGGCATGGAGTGGCAGCACAGCAAAGTGTTTAAGAGCATTCAAGCACAGCACTGCAACCAGACTATGCCAGTTTCTAGCTCAGCTTCACAATTTAATATCTGCATGACACTGGGTAAACCATTTAATTTCTCTGTGAGTTTGTGTCCTAATTCAAGAAATGGGAATAGTATGATTGGTATGATTAATAATAAGTTAAAATATGCCAAAGATAAAACATTGCCTAGCACAGATTAAACATTTAATAAAGATCAGTTATTTGTGAGGTGATATTAAAAATATCTGACAATTGATAGAAGATAGGCACCAGCCAATTAGAAGGCATGACAACGTGACACTTGTTTAATATAAGCGCTGATTATTTACCACACATACATATATGTGCCTATGTAAAATACATGTACGCATACATGGTGATGTGAAACTGATCAACATGTTCAAATCTGTGTTACTCAAAAATTATTATATATGCACCACGTATAGAGATATCCTTTCGTGCATCTCAGGATAATGTCAGGTAAGTTCTCCAAGTGAGTTAGCTCTGAAGGAAGCATTTACTCATGCCATGGTTGACATATTTTCTATAAGTCACCGAAGATGGATTATTGCCATTATCGGAATCTGCAGGTCCTGACAGAAACAGGTAGGTAATGCCAAACAGCATAATATCTGCTAATATTATTAGAATCCTAGAGAAGAATAAGATGCAGGTCATCTTACGACAACAAGGCAACTTTTAATTTTATTTTTTCCTTTTTAAGCAGAAAAGAGAATACACATAATATTCGATAGGAAGCACTAAAAATGAACATGTCACTATTGAGCATATTAGAGATTCATCAACATATAAATCTTTGTTTTTCTTTTTCTTTTTCTTTTTTCGCAGAGAACACAAGGAGAGTAACCTGCTGATGAAGTGTTTATTTTCCCCTACCTCTACAGAAAGTCTCCAATGACCTTATTTTCCAACTAAATGGAGTTCTGTCTTGTTTTCATTGTGCTGTTCTGAGTTTCCCAACGTACATCTACCATGTTGGTGATTTGATCATTCCATTCAAAACACTGACTTGCCTCTGGATCTGCCATACATCACATCTCAGTGACTCCTTCTTTTAGAGGTTTTTGTTTTTATCACATCTTCCTTGCAGCCTTGAGGTAATCAAGGTCTTTATCATGGCTGTGATTTCGACCACTAACAATGTTTTACCTCAAAGGGTCTGAGATGAATTACGCTATAGAATTAATATTTACAGTGGCACATATCTAGCATAATAGAAATAACTACAAGAGTTTATTTTATTAATTTGTTTTGAGTACATACCGATTCCTAGTAGACTGAGTAATAAATTTTGAGAGTATTCAAACATTTACCTGCCTGATGCTTATTAGGTAACAGGCATGCAAGTTGATCATTTGATAACTTTGATACTGACATTAAAAAAGATCTCCAGTACTCTATTTGACAGGTATTTATTTAGAATTCTTCCATGTCATCTTTATTACAGGATGTTTTTTTCTCTAAATATTTCTGGCTACAGATAAGGCATTCAATAGAGCTCACCATAGGAGTGTGTGAGTCATCAGTACTTGTGATTGACAAAAAAACTATCCTTGGTTTTGAACCTTTCTATGTCATGTTTGCTAAGGAATATGACTTGCTTTCTCTTCAGCATCAATATTAAAATTGCAAACTAAAACAAACAAATAAACAAGGCCTCCTGAGCTTTATAAGTTATTTAATAAATATACTGAATGTCAACGGCAGATGATATTGTTCTTCATTGTGCTAAAATTCGATTTAATTCCACTTTGAAAAAGAAATACACTCTTTGGAAAAATACTAGCTGACCAATTATTCAACATTGAAATAAACTAGGTTGATACAAATTAAAACTGAGAAACCTAATGAAATATCCACTCCAATATAGATTGCTTTGAGCCAGGGGGGGAAAAAAAAAAATTCACCAAGTAAAGGTCTCTAGAGCTTTTACAAAGTAACATGAAAGAAATAATTCTCAAACAAACAATCCAGGAGATTTATAATGAAATCTACCTGAGGAAAAAAAGTAGATTCTCTAAACCTTAGAAGGATTATAATATTCCCAGGGTCCAGGTTTTGTTCAATCACAAGTTTCAGTCTAATCTTAAATAAAATATAAAGTTTTCCTTTGACGAAAGACCTAGTAAGTTTTCTCAGCAGTTAGAGAAAACGTGGATTTGTGTAAGCCACAGAGATAGATGCTCTGACTGAAGTGGCCCCATCATTAATTGTTATAATTTAAGGGACTCTGAGAAAACTTCTACAGATGGCAATCCTGCAGGTTTGGTGTTACTCTTGAGCTGATTCCAGTGATCCAAATAGCTCCAAACTGAGCTGTCCCCATATGTTTCACATGTGGTTCATAAGTGGCAACTCCTTGTCTCCAAGGCACTATGGCCATGGAGAAGCTTTCAGTAAGCTGTAAACTGACACTTGGCTCACTGCATTTTTTTCTTTGTGCAGAATTATCAGGCCAGGCAGACATTCTGAGGAACATTACAAAGTGTATTCTTTTTTGTTTTGTTGTTTTGTTCTGAGGGTAGGGGAAGAGTAGTCTGAATTGGGTTATGAGGCCCCGTTTGTGGTACCTCACCTCAGCCACTGGACTCACTTAGCTGGCCATGAATCTGTTCCAAGCTCCTGTCTTCACAGTCATCTGCCAGGCCCTTACCCCAAGGGCAGGGTTCACGGCATCGCCTGCCCAGTCTGCCCTCGTGAAGAGACCTGTTCTCCAGGAATCGCAATATTTTTAAACAAATATTTACTGAGTGCTTATTAGTATAATCACTATAGGAGATATGAGGGAAAAAAAATGTATTATCCCAAGAGAAAAAGAAAATAGCATTTGTTAGCCACCCATTTTGTGCTAGGAACTGGGCAATATCCTGCAATCAACTCAGAATAGTGTGAAGTGGATAATATGTGTATTTTAGACAAAAGAAAACGTAATCTTAAATTCTTTCACTTGTAAATAATAGGATATTCGGTCCAATCTTTTCTTAAAATCAAAAGGAATTTGGGGACTCATACAGGTGGAAACACTAGAAACGGCTCCATTAATACCTCAAATTTAGTCTACAATAATGTAACCATAACTATTTTTTGTTTTTTTCTTAAACTATTGGCTTTGTCATCTTCTATCTTGGTTTCAGATCGAGCTTCGTGTGCTGTGAACATAACTGCTGTAGGTCTAGATCATCTAGACCAGCATACACAAAATGTCAGTCTCTTTCCTAAAGTTTCAGCAAAAGGCTCATTGTAATATATGGGTTCTGAGTGGATTACATGCCCATGTCTGAACTTATTGTGGCTAGAGAGACTCTGGGGAACTATTTATCTATGCTTCTGCCAAGTGCTCTACACCCTCAATTCTTAAGTAAAAAAGTTTTATGCAAAAAATATGGACCTTAGAAGATAGCAGGGGGAATTCTTAATAGAAATGTTTTTAAATGCCATTTCCATAGTTTAATTTACTTAGAATCACACTGTAGCAAGTGGTAGAACCTGAATTTGTATCTATATCCTTATGGTTCTAAAGTATGAGGGGTTTTTTTTTTTTTTAATTTTTATTATTAGTTTCAAGTATACAGTATATTGGTTAGACATCTATATAGTTCATACAATGATCCTCCCAATTTCTCCCTCCCTCCCCTGACCCTCCACCTAGCTGTCATATTAATGCTAACTGCATTTCCTCTGCCATGCTCCTCATTCCTGTGACCATCTATCAATTACTGATGTGTATTTCTTTAACCCTTCACCCTTATCTCCCAGTCCCCAAAACCCCCTCCCCTCTGGCCATCATGATTATCCTCTGTATTTGTGAGTCCGTTTTTGATTACTTTGTTGTTTTTGTTCCTTAGATTCTGCATATAAGTGAAATCATATGGTATTTATCTCTGACTAATTTCACTCAGCATAATAACCTCTAGGTCCATCCATATCATTGCGAATGGTAAGATTTCATTTTTTTAATGGCTGAGTAATATTCCGTTGTATATATGAACCATAACTTCTTTATCCGATCATCTGTTGATGGGCATTTAGGTTGCTTCCATATCTTGGCTATTGTAAATTGTGCTGCCATGCATATTGCTGGGTCAAAAGGTATATCCATTTTTAATTTTTTGAGAAACCTCCAGACTGTTTTCCATAGCAGCTGTACCAATTTGCAATTTCACCAACAGTATATGAGGATTCCCTTTTCTCTACATCCTCGCCAACACTTGTTCTTTGATTAATTATTGATAACCATTCTGACAGGTGTGAGGTGATATCTCATTGGGGTTTTAATTATCATTTCTTTGATGATTAGTGACCTTGAACATCTTTTCATATGTCTCATGGCCATCTGTATTTTGTCTTTGGATAAGTATCTGTTCAGGTCTTCTGTTCATTTTTTTTAATTGAACTGTTTTTTTTTTTTTTATTGTTGAGTTGTATGAGTTCTTTATATATTTTGGATATTAACCTCATATGAGATTATGAGATGTATCATAAGCAAATATCTTATCCCATTCAGTCAGTTGTCTTTTTGTTTTGTTGATGGTTTCCTTTGCTGTGCAAAACCTTTTAAGTTTGATGTAGTCCCATTTGTTTATTTTTTCTTTTGTTTCCCTTTCCCGAGGAAATACGTTCAAAAAGAAATTACTAGTAGCAATATCAGAGAGATTACTGTCTATGTTTTCTTCTAGAAGTTTTATGGTTTCAGGTCTTACATTTAAGTCTTTAATTCATTTTGAGTCTATTCTTGTATACAGTGTAAGAAGGTGTTCCAGTTTCTTTCCTTTTTTTTTTTTTTGCATGTGTCTGTCTAATTTTCCCAACACCAGTTATTGAAGAGACTGTCTGTACCCCATTGTATATTCTTGCCTCCTTTGTTATATATTAAGTGAGCATGTAGGCATGAATTTATTTATGGGCTCTCGATTCTGTTCCATTGATCAATGTATCTGTTTTTATGCCAGTACCATGAGTTCTTTTCCTTTTTTGTTTCTTGATGTTTATTAAACTATAGTGAGATTTACATTGCACTATAGGAAAGTAGGGCAAAATCTGTCTTCCGTTTTCTGCTGGAAGCAGTAATGCTGTTTGGCATATGAGTGGTTGATGCTTAATACAACCATAGTAAATAAATAAGTGACGTCTAGTAACAATTGATGCGAGGTTAAATGCCCTTAATAAGAAGTAAATTCTGAGGACAGTGCTATAATAAATGACACAAGAATAGAAAAAGTTGCATGAATTAGAGTGCATTTTAGTTTGGCCAGGAGATTGATATAAATTAAGAGATCTAAATCAGAATCAGAAAGAGCAGTTTAGACAAAATAAACAGTTAAGTGGAAGCTGAAAAGTATTGGGGCTACTCAGGTTTACTGGTTAGTTTTAGGAGCTAAAGCTGCTAAAGGAGGCAGGCTAAATGTAATTTAGACTTAATTTATATGCAATAGGAAATATATATATGTGTGTATATATATTTTTTCTTTCCAATGCAGTTGTATCACCATAGCTATAATTTAGGAAGAGGAATCTAGTAGTTCTTTGCTTGGTGAATTGAAGTATGGAGCAAATGAGAAGTATGGAGAAACAGTAAAGAGTTAGCTACATTAGCAAGGTGTGAGGTAAGGGAGCTCAGCCTAGGGCTGTGTCTGAGAGACTGGAGAGAAACAGATTAATAAGTAGATGTTATGAAGTTAGACATGAGCAGACAGCAAAAAATTACTGCAGTCCCTGCAGACACTGTATCATATTTTTTCTCTGTCCCTTCTGAAATCATTTACCTCTGGAAGAGGAAAATCAAACTGATCTAAATGATATTAAATACTGTGTTAAAGGTCTCAAAGCAGCTGAAGAGCTAGTTTCCAGTCTAGGTCTGTGTGAATCTCAACTATAAATCAGAAATAAAGAAAATCAAAAATGCCAAAGGGACTCTAATTAGGGAAATTATAGCAAATTTTAGGAAAGGTGGTTTTGAGATAAGCCTTGAAGGGTGTATTAGGCAGACAATGAAGAAACAAGGCATTCTGCAAACAATTACAGATAGGCAAGAAAATATGGTGTAGATCTGTTGTGAAGAGTCAATTTTTGTTATAGCAGAAGTACATAAAATCCAGAGAAGGGAATGTTTCGTAAGTGAGCTTAGGTTAATTTGTAGAGCACGTCAATAATTTGGTTTTGAACTCTGAAAGTGAAAAAAAAAAACTTCAAAATAATGTATTAAGTGCCAAGACAAGATTATAGCTGGTTCCAACAGTTATTAGTTAAACCGTTCACCATATGTACGACAGGGATAAAAATTTATGTAGCTGCTGGTTTTAAATGAAGCAGTACATAAAAATTTTTAGTTCAGTGTCTGCCATAGAGTAAATGTTCAGTGTTTCTTAATTACTATTAACATGTTATATAATAATGGCAGTAATAAGAAAAAAATTACAACTAAGAATATAACCTTACTATACTGTCAACAATTCAGACTTGACTTTATAAACTCAGACTTTACCTTCTATATTAAAATAAAAAATTATAATCACTTTAAATGACTATTGTATGTAGGACAAGAGGAAAATTAGAAAATTACTGATAAATTTTGTTAAACAATATGAATAAATGGTAGAGTATTGCATTTCAACTAAATTTCTCATACACCTGGTCTGCTTTACCTTAACATCATTTATTCCTTTATTTCTTGCTAAAATTAAAATTCTTGACTTATTTCAGTGTATGACTTGGGTAATCATTCTGAATTTATAATAATAATAATGAATCTCTTTAAATTATTTGCATCATAGACTTAACAATAAAAAAATAATGTTGTTTTTCACTTGTATAAATACAATAAGAAAAAAATGTTCCCCTGATGAATTTTAAATTTTAGTAATGACTTCATGAATCAGAAGAATAAATATTATTTATCCTACTTCTTTAAATCCAAAAATTATGGTAGTTCAAATAGTGTCTTCAAATATTTTAAAATAGTAAAAGATATGTGGTGACAGAAAAAAATCTAACTATGAGAGGTGAACACACACAGTGTAAATATATATATGCCTTACTGTTAAAGTGTACAGCTGAAACTTACTGGATTTTGTTAACCAATGTCACCATAAAAATATGATTAATTAATTAAAAAATAAAAAATAAAATTGTAAAAGATGGTAAAAGGGATCACTTTAAAATTTAATAAGTGGTAGTATCAAAAGGATTATCGGTATATTAATTTTATGTTGGCAGGTCATAGATCAGACACAGGAAATGAAAAATATAATAAATAGGTTAATGTAACCTCCATTTTCATAAGGACTCTGATAATGACATCCAAAGAGTATATCTTTTTAAAAAATCATGAAATATAAAATATTAAGTTATCATAATAATGTATATCTCGAATGACTGCTGCCAAATGATTTCTACCTCACTCCACTTCTACTCTTAATAAAGACATTCGTGTTCAACAGAATCTCTTTGAATTAGATTTCATTATTACCCAGTGTGAATAATTATTTGTATGGAAGTAGAGGTTTTCGATGTCGAAAACTGCCAAGCAAATTAAGGCTGTATGCAAGAAGCCAGGAATGCATGTTCAATCAATATAAAGATACGTGTATCTATGATCTATTAAAAATACTTCTGAACATCATCTTCCTATATAAACTAATAGTCTATTTTCAAAATATTTTTATGAATCAATTAAATGAGTTTTGTCAGTTTTTTAAATAAAAAATTCAGAGTTCAAAATACTATGTATTTAATATTAATACAATTAAGTTTTTAAACAGAATTTAAACAACTCTTTAATCAGTTAAAAAACATAAGCAATGTTTTCTATCACTCACAATTGATGAAAAATCTTGATTTACATTATAAAAATCTATGTTATTTTAAGATTTTTTTGGCCTACTTACACAAAGCAACCACTACCTTCATAGCATATGGATCACAGCAAACCCTGAGTCCCTTTTGTTTCGAAGAAACTAAAAGCTATATTTATGGATCCAAAATTACATAAGCATAAAAATAAGCTTCTGTGTTATGGCAAAAATTTACCGTAATTTTATACTGTCTTTTCCTTAAACATCAGTTGTCAATATAGAAAAAACAAAAAAAAAGACTATAAATATCTCATTTCCTTCCCCCTCAAAAAATAATAAAAGTAAAAAAGAAAGATAAAGTAAAAGTTCCTATACTATAGAAAAGAATTCACCTAATCTTAGTCTAAACAAATACAGAGGAGATTCTAAGCATAACTAACTCAAATAATGGTTTTTAAGAATCACTTAAGGAAAATGTCATTTTTATTCCTCCTGAAGCTGTCTATTTTGAATCATTATGTGAGGTATATATACCCTATGGCATGCTGGTATATACACCAAAGTATAAAACTGCCAGTTTGAGGTTTGTTGCCTAATATTAGTGCATTCATGTAAATAATCCACTCATGACTAATGGCAGATTAGATTTAATAGGCAGTTTCTCCATATAGCTACTAATTTGGTGGGTTTCTCTTTTACATTTAATTTCAAAGGCTCTCTGACATCCTTTTCACTTTTCTTTATTTTTGCTTGAACCAAATCCTAAAGAACTGTAAAACTTGACATTTAGCTTCATGATTTTTTTTTTTTTAAAGAGAAGCAAGAAATAGAACATTGTAACATAACAAGTGAATGTCAACAGTGGGCATTGGTAATTTAAATGAAAAAATGCATTTTTCTAAATATTCTAATCGACTTATAATAATAAATGATGATTTATTTTCCTACATGGATACCATACTGAGGTTATACCAACAGATTTACAACTAAACAAAAACAGTACAAAATACTATCAGGATTCACAGTGAATAGTTTTTAAACCCACAAATCATTGTAAAGACAGAGACTACAAGCGCCACCAATGTTATCTAAAAAAGACATCCCCTACTACCACTACTAATTTTACATTTCAAATTAACTTTTCCAAATAAAATCGAAAAGTGGTCAAACAAAATTGAAAAGCGATGTATATATAAAATAAGTTTTTAGTCACATTCACAGAATATTTCCAGAATATTCTGTTGACTGTTATCATTAATTCATGAATGTATTCTCAAAGACAAAATTATTTATTTAGTAGTGTTGCTCTGTTAAGCTACAGTAGGAGTCTTTCATTCAAAAGGACACTTTTGTTATGATACTTGTATTTAAAGTTTTAGCATTTTAATAAAACATTTCATCAAGAAAAATTCAAGAATTCATAAAATAAGATGCTATAGTAAAATGTATTTTCTTCCTTCAACAGAAAAATAATATATCCACTTTTAAGATGGAAAGAAATAGAACCCTCAATATACATTTTTCTTTTGTGTACATGTTTTATGAAAACTAGTTAATGCTTTATATGCTTGATTCAAAATATTATAGTCTAACCTATTAAATATATGTATGAAATAGGCTATGCAATGAGCGCATTATATTCATAAAGAAACTCCTTAATTTTTCAGGACTAGCTCTGCCCCTTTCTTACGATTCATTGCATTGTATCTTGATATTTTCTTTATTCATCTTAATTGTTATCTGAGTTTGTTTTTACTACTGTTGACTCCAAGAATGCATGTACTTGTTGGGAAGGGCTCCTGGTGGCTAATTGGGCTCAAATTTATAAACAAAACCTAGCATTATTAAATAGGAGCCCCTCACAATAGCTGCACTTCAGGGACTGCCTGCCACCTGAGCTGAACTGTTTTCCTGCATTGTGTTCCTGACAGTTCTTATAAAGGAGTTCCCGGAATCATATGCCAACCAATAGGACCAAGACTTTCCTGGTCCAATTGGAATTGTGCAGCTATATCCTCATTAGCATCTTCACTTCAGTTCCATTCTGACCAATCAGGAATGTGCTTTTTGGACCACACTGTGAGGATTTGGAGTCCTCATTTGCAAGAGAATGGCCAGTCAGTACCCAGGACTGGGGACTTCTCTCTCTATAAGTCACCTACCCTAGTTCAGAGAGTGCACTTTTTCTTTCCAGCTAAGACCCTGTTTGGCTGGAGCTGAAACACCTAAGATGTCTCACCAGACCAGAGAGTAGAGTAGCTGCTCTGTTTTAGTGAGCCGAGTGTTATGAAGTCATCTCAGCAAACCGAACCAGAGATGAGAGGAGCAGAACTGGACTATGTAGCCAGAGATGGGCCTTACCTGAGAGCCATCTCATGCCCCGGGCCAATTCTCAACCATGCTGTTCCACAGCTGTGCTGTATGACAGTTGAGCTGTTTGCACTGAATAGTCTCCTTCACTGCACCCCAAATTGAGGATTCTTGAATTGGTACCAATGACTGTTGGTTGACATTACTAAGCCAAGAGAGCCAAATAATCTATGCAACTACATAATTTATTTGTTTAGGGTAAAATATGTTTGAATTACTATTTCCAGCAAAACCCAAAATCATATGTGACAAAAGAAAAAAGTACCTAGAAATTTGCTATATATATATACCACAGCTGTTTTTCTAAAGAGATTACTGGATCCTATTAAATGGATGGCCTTATGTTTTACTGAACACTTTGTTGAGTTAGCATAAGGACCTTTGAGAGAAGATGCAAAAGCTATTTTACTTTGCATAATAAAACTCAAGAGGCAGATCTGCACTGTAGAGTTTCTAAATTATGTTATTAGTGCTCCATTGATTTTGTCAATAAATAATGCCATATCAATCTAATTGGAAGCTTTATTAAATCCTAGAGCTTGGTGTCTACTAATCATACCTATATGAAACTATTTTTTTAAATGATGAAATCCCCATATTTAAAATATAGCTTGCTCTTCAAATCCAACCTCGTTTCCCCATAGAAAATATTACAAAGCAAATGCAGGCTACTAATCTGACTAAGTGATATTCTGTCAAAAGAGGTGCTGGCCTATTTGGTTCATTCATTTTGGGCACTAGGCTCTTTTCTTACAAGGCTCTGAGCCCTGTTGATATAGGACCAAGCAGCGAAGCAACTCAAGAAATAATGAAGATAGCAAACTGAACACAAATACACAATATTTAGCTTCAAGCGGTCAGAAATTTTTTAAGTATTTTATACTCAATGTGTGGGCTGCACTAAGGAAGTTTGAATGTACCGCTTTAAAAAAAGGCAAAACCAGTAACCATAATGAAAAAAAAATGGCATTACAGGTAGAAGTTTGAAGAGTGTATTGCATTTACTTCTTCAGAAATTAGATGAAGAAAGTTATCAAGCCTTTATGTAGAAGTAGTGTTGCACCATATAAGAATGCTGTGAGGTTTACCAATAGTGATTTTGTATGCATGTGCACAGACTTATAAAAGTATATGTATACACTTTGTTTAATAAGCTATTTATGAACATCTTCTCTTTTTCATATAGAGCAGACTCTACACTCTGGACACATAAGAATCTCAAGAGGTAATAGGTCCTGGCAAACTAGAGTTTGTATTTGTGTGGAGTAGAGGGAACAAACAAGCAAAGAAACTGGGGAAAAGAAAGGTCATAGTTTCAGAATTAATAAATGCTTTGAATAAATTTGATTTGAGAGAATATAGATAGAAATAGCTCTGGTTTCTGGGATATTTGGAATCCTTTGTGTTTCTTAGTTTATTTCTCTTTATGAGAGAAATTAGCATATAGTATGAATTTTGCTGAGTTGTGATTTTGTGAGATATTTATCTAAGAACCATATTTGAAACAATTTCAATTGCTGCTTATTATTTTGAGATTATACTTTTCCTAAAAAATGAATTGAACAATTAGTATTTTCAATTTCTGATGTGCTAAGATTTCAATGTAACCAGACAATTTTAAATGCTAAAATTGTCTCTCTATACACCTGGCCTATCCATGAATCATTTCTTAAGTAGAGTTGTCTTGATATATGGCTAGCCATATATATAATTTTGCTTTAACAAAATTTGATAAAATATGATGGCGAATGATATGCTTTACTTTCATTTTCACAGATGTTTATTTTTCCCTTGGAGAAGCTTTAAAGAAACACATATCAAACCCAATCCCATATTAATCATTTCCTTGATGTAATTTATAACGGAAAAAGAGTGCTATCGACCTACTCTCCAGACTGCCAGAATGGCGCTCTCTGTGTATTTCAATTTTCTTCATCTCTTGCAGTGGAGCCATAGCCATTTGCAGATGGGATTATGACGGATCTGAAACAGGATAAATCCTTAGCTTCTTAACTGCTGCATTTGACTGCAAGCACTCTTACATTCCAAAGCTGTCCTACTTCTAGCACATCACGACAAAGCAATAATGCTGGGAAAAGTAGAAGGCAGCAGGGAAGTAAGATGGATTGACTCCATAAAAGAAGCCATAGGCATGGGTCTACTGAAGCTGAGCAGAGCTGCTGAGGACAGGACATTGTGAATGTCACTCATTCATAGAGCTGTCAGGAGTTGGAGCCAACTCGATAAAACATATACTCTCTTATATTACACTCTGAGCACTCACTTGACATTTCAGGGTCCTAAAGGAGTGTCTCCAGCTACCCTCCGCCTTTACAGCTCACCCAAATTGAAGAATAACACTGAGTTCACTGTCCACCAAATTCCTGAATTACCAAATCTGAGCTATTCATTCAACACCAATATCATTTTGGGATAGGTTTATGGTAGAGAAGGGCAGAGTGTTACAAGGAAACTTTGGAACATTATTTGTATATTTATTTATTTATTTTGTTTAGTAAGTTAAGTGCAGAGGCAGAAAAATGTGTATGAACTGGCATTTTCACATTTTTTATATGTGCTTGTTGCTTTCAAAGTCTCCCTGTCACTGTGATGTACAGATATGCTCTAGCACATTATTCCTTATGTATTTATTGATTGAAATAGACACACACACACCCTTCCAAGTACAAACATTAATTTTAAGACACTACATGATCAACTAATCAACACACAAAGAAAAATGTAAATAATAAAGATATCAATTTTCTAACTGCTTTGGTTTTCTCTCAAGAAATAGGAATATTTTACAAGTAGATTTCTAGAAAAATATAATCCCAAAAAACAAGAGAAGGAGTTTGAAATTCTAAGAAATATGATCAAATGGTAGCATTGGGGGTTATTTCAAGAGTAGGCAAACCTTTCAAAGCATCTCAAATAGCATTACCTAAATTGATATCTTCCCTTTCTACTTATAAGACTAGTCTTGGAGTAAATCAGGAGTAATTTCCTTCTTATATTTACTGTAAGTGTCCTCTGTGTCAGTTGACATCAGCATGCTTGGACTAAATGGGGTTAAATTTGTCTTTAGTCTCACTCTAATTTGAGAGGACAAGGGACAAAAAAAAAAAGAAGCATGATTTGCAGATATTACAAGGATCAGGCTGTAAATACATCTTTGTTTATCAAATGGCACCTGTTTTAAATTGTATCTAAGGTATTATTTAGTCAACAAAAATTTTAAAGAATTTCTGTGTATAGCCCTAAATAGCCTAAATGTTAGTTGTGCTCTTGTAATCTAGGTGAAAATATCTTGCTGTTAACCTCTTCCTTACCTTCCGACTATTTTTATTCATGACAAATCAAAAGCTCTAAAAAAATCTTCTGCGTATTCTTGCATTTGTTGTAGCTTATATTTTCTGGCCTTCTTTGTATCTTGCTCTAATCTTTATCAAATCCCTCTGCTCTGAACCACATTGGCTCCCATGAAGTTCTCATTTTTATTCCTCACTAACCAAAAAATAATAATAATAATAATAATTCTTTAGACAATTATTGGAGATTTTTTCCATAGTAAAAACTATTACTTTTTAATTTCCAGCTAATTAAAAACATGCTAACAAAAGTCACTAACTCTCCCAATTTCTTAGCCATATTATAAAAAATTTAAGAGTAGAACTATAATATTATTTAAATATATCTATTTACATTTAATGATATTATAATAACTTTGTTTCTTGGATACAAATTATAAGTAGAATAATGAAACATTTTGCTTTACATTTATAAAGTACTTTTGATTAAATAAGATAATGAATCACTTCAGATTTTTAACATTAATAAACATAATTGGTACTTTTGAGAATTATACATGCATTTTTATCTTTAACAGTTTCTTTTGCTATTACCTATCTGAATAGTTTTGTATATAGATGAAAAAAATCCAAATTGAAATTCTTCATATAAGAAATTTATATTTCTCTTGTCATTACAAGACACATTACTTTGGCACTGCATAATCTCTTTAGCTTTAGAATTATGATTCATGATTTATGAATTACTTGCTGAAGTTTAGGTTTTAAAAAAAATTATCTATTAACCGTGAGTCTAAAAAATAAGTGTCTAGTTAATATACATTGCTAGTTAACTGAAATGTACAATAAATTATTAATGTGATTAATACATAATTTATCAAATAGTCAATAGAACTATTTCTGTGAAAATTAACAAAATATAAGATATAAAATTTTTATTCTTAAAAATATAGAGGTAAATAATTATAGAGTGATTTAACTCAATATATTTCAATAAGCATCTGAAAATTACATATGTTCTTAGCTAAATTTCAAGTAGTTTAAATTTTCCCTAAATAATTAGGGGAGAGGGGAACTAACTAACTCACACTCAGGTGTATTAAAAATATCACTACAGAGTTTTAATAACCTTTAGAAAGAAATATTTAGTCAATAAATAGTCTCTTTAGAAGCTCAGCAAGTAGTTGGTACTATTGGGAAGACAGGACTATAATGAAGCCTCTCTCATCTGCCAAGAAGTTTAATTAAACTAAACTGTATTCACAGTTGGGGCTCACATGTGCCTATCTTAAAAAATGGCTGCTTGCTGGTCTGGAGTTTTTCTGTGTTATCTCCTGGACAAACACTCATATTCAAGAAAGAGGAAGGCTGAGACACAAGTTTGGTCCAATAACCAGAACTCAACAGTTTAAAATCTATTCTAATTTATATCAGAAATAATGTGGCATTGGTATATATGGTTTATCCCCAGACTAGGGCTCAGGTAATTGGATTTCTATGGAGAAGGAAGTGATAAATAAAACCAAAAGGGGATATTTTTACTAATAAATTCTTATTCTGTAGGATAGGATAGGAATAATTATATATGACCCAGGCCGTGTGGCTCAGGGAATGGGATGAAATTCAGTTGAGGAGCTGAATGAGTGGAAGGTATCAGGCCCTTATGCTCAGATATATGTATGTATGTATGTATGTATGTATGTATGTATGTATGTATGTATGCATGTATATATGTATATATTATGGTGACATTGGTTAACGAAATCCAATAAGTTTCATCTGTACACTTTAACAGTAAGACATATATATATTTACACTGTGTATGTTCACTTCCCATAGATTTCTTTCTGTCACCACATATTTGACCTCCTTCCCCCTTCCCCTACCTTCTGGTAACCACTAGTCTATTGTCCATGTCCATGAATCTCTGTTTGTTTGTCCCGTTCATTTGTTGCTTTTAGGTTTATATCCCACATATAAGTGATATCAGGTGATTTTCAACTTTTTATGAGAAGAGATGAAATACTGCCATTTGTGACAACATGTATGGACCTTGAGATAATCATGCTAAGCAAAATGTCAGATATTTTAAAAATGGAAATTAGTTTTCCGAAATTCAAATTTACAGGGCCATTCAAAAAGGGACTTAAATTAAGCTCTCAAGGATTTTTAAAGTGCTGAGAATTTCGGACTGTCTTAAACAGTGAATAACTTCCCAAATTTTGTGAAGATTGATTAATTTTTTAAAAAACTACCGGTTTATCTTTTAATGAAGGTTTATAATTTTGTTTTCCTTAAATTCTTCAAGTCTTGATTTATCTTACAGACTAAATTAAACACATCTGAGAATTAAAGACACAGAAAAAAAATGGATAAAAAATTAGAAGAAACCACACAGGGAAAAATAAAGACTTTTAGCAAAATTGTAACTAATCTCAGGGGGACCCCCTGCAACAGTGTAGATATATGAGAAGTCTGGACAACAACTATTACAGGCAACTTAACATTCAAATACTGTTTTATTCCAATCCTTAGAAAAAAATGAAGTAAGCTGGCTAAGGTCACAATAGCCAATGGCAATGATGTTGTTGGGATATTCGGGCTTAGATCTATCTGACAGAAGATTTAAGTTTTTATTACTGCTGTTCACTCCTTCCACACAATTCATGTGTTCTTGATGCTGTGCTTGTCACATGTCTAATATTGTGTTAGATGCTAAGAAATCCAGTACAGTATATAAGAAATATAGTTCTTCCCTCAGTTCTATATAGTCTGGTTTAGGAAATAGTATAGCACTTTCTTCCTTCTTTATTTCTGTTTCTATGAGAAACATGAAATAAGGGCCTACTGGTTTTTAGACACTAAGGATAAAAAATCCTGACTCTTGTCCAGGAGCTTTTTAGACACTGGAGGTAAAATTATTTGAAATGAGAGTATAGTAATTTGAGAGAAAAGCAAATTAATGTGAGGAGGGGTCAGAGGAAGAAAACTAATATTAATTAAACATATATTATGTGTCAGACCTTCTGTCTGGCCTGGAAATGCATACCAATCCTAATAGTTAGAAAATAGTCACAAATTCTGAAAAACACAACTCATCAAAACATCAACCTTAGCAACACATATTTAAACACATGCAAAATTTGGTTAGAAAAGTATGGTACATGAAATTAGTAGGAGAAAAGACCATATCTATCCCTCAGGTTTTTCTGATGTGAAATAAATTCTCATGTTGAAAATACTTTACATATTTAACAATCTATTTTTGTAAATGCATGCTAATTTTTACACTTATTCTTCACTTTAGTAATAGGAGTAATTACTTCGAAGTGCAGTAGGAAACTTGATGATCATTCATGTTCATTAAAATGGGAGCTATATGCAAATAGGATTGCTATAATTTAATTTAGTATTTTTTTACAAGTATTGGCAAAATACTCATGCATTTCACTATACATCCGTAAAAGGAATAAAAACATTTAAACATATCCTCAAGCATACTTTTCAGTGTTTCTCATAATATATAAAAATAATCAAAATAAAATTTTGCTTTATATGTGTTTGCATTATATGAATGTTCTAATTATTATTAGCTCAAATTCCAGCTATGTAGCAATCATTTTGACCCTAAAGAGATGTTGTGTTTTGAAAGTATACCAGTTATACATAAAAACACAGTATTACACATAGCTCTTACCGCATCCAGACAAATTTAAACTCCTGCCTCTGGTAGCTATTTTACCATAATAATACAATCTGTTTATTGTAGGGTAAAAGAAATACCCGAAACTGCACACTATTAACCCTATTGGTGTTATAACCATGGAAATGTTGCCCTAAATAATTGTATTAATGATGCATTTAAAATAATTAAGCAAAGTTGACAATCGTATATTAAATACAGTAATAGAGTGGGATAAATAAAAGCAAGTGTTAGATATTAAATTATTGAGTAGTAATACTTTATCAACAAGGCAAAAATAGCAAAAGCATATTTACTAGTCATAATGCTTAATGCCAATTAACTGAAATTTTATCTTCATCAAGTAAACATAAAAATACTATATATATTTTTTGGTAACATTCTCACATGGTACCATTTGTACTTTATATGCTGTTTTCTTCAATTTCCAAACTATTATAGTGCTTGCAGTCAGACCTAAAAATTATTCTTTGATGCAAATAATATATTTCAAAATATGTTTCATTTTTATTTTCTACTTATTTTCCATAAAAACATGTAATGATTGTACTAGAATACATGTTTTAATCACTTTATTGCTGAGCACATAATAGGTGTTCTGAAAATAATGGTGAATTGCTTGACAAATGTATTAAGCTCTTGAAAATATATACTTGCCTGCACAAAAAAACAGTATATATATATAACTTTGTGAGCCAGAATTCTGATTTATTAATCTCCCTTTTTATTTTTGCAAGTTGAATTTTGCACTCTTTCAGAATTCTTTTAACTCCAACATTTAGATAATTTTCAATTTAATACAAGGAAAACAAATATATACAAGAATCAAATAATGGCTCATATGACATCTGGAGCAGTTCTCCATCATCAGAATTCACTTGAGAAACAGAACAAAATAATAGTTTGGTTCAGATTCACTAACATTGTTAAGCGGTGTTTATAAATATTTTTTTCAATAAATTATCAAGTTACATCATACTAGAAATTGTGATATGTCCAAAATCTTTCCTTTTTAAGCATTTAAACTGCTTCTATGAAACTTTGGAGTGATGTCATTAAAAATTATTACCTTTTCACCTCTGGTAAATATATAGAACATGCCGATATGTTTTTTCAAAATGCAGAACTCAAACATTTCATGTTAACTTACTGTACTTCTTAATATAATTTTATGTTAATTTCTAAATGGGCAAAATAATACAAGAATGTTATTACAATATATCGAATAGATTTCGATGATGATGACTCTTTCAGTATACCAAGTTCAAATGTCATTATGTATTGGCAAGAATATTAACTATAAAGTCGACTAAAAAATGCAACTCTATAAATTCAGTTCTCAAGCTTAAGAAGAAATATATGACAGGAAATTCATCACTGCTGTTGACAAATGAAAGTTCATCAGGGGGATGAGTCAAAGCTAAATCATGTGCACTTCTGCATTTGTTGAAACATTTAAAAAATAATTTCCCGTGGTTTTCTGTCAGAATTAGAAAGAAATCTAAAAGCTGATTGCTCATGTTGGAACTTACCTCATGTGGGTGATGAGGAGTGTTGTAGTGGGAATGAAAAAATCATCTACTCGGTCAAATTGCTTTCCCACGGGCTGGGTGTGGATCGTGTGGTGTGGCATATTCCCACTGGCCAGGGTTATCACCTACACAGAACACAGCAGGTTTAGATCTTGGCAATGATTCCCTTAAGAGTATTGGCTTTCATTTTGTTTAGATATGAAATAAATCTCTGGAAGTTGTTTGCATGCACTCTTATTACCATCCTCAAAATTAGTATATTATTAAACAAATTGGAATTCTATACTTGCTTATTGTCAGTGCAGAAACTTCTGTTTCTATAAAAAGATAAAAAATAGGAAAAGATTTGTCCTGAAAAATTTCTGCTTGAAATGTAAAATAAATACGCATATAAACAACTTCTGTATTATAAAAAAATTGACTTTGCTATGAGAAAAATAAAAGCAAGTAAAAATATGTAAATGAGATATTATCATTTTCTCTTTTTAACAGCTTTATTGAGGTATAATTGATATAAAAAAACTGCCCCTCCTATAGAAACATAACACTAAAAATTCCAAAATAAATTATATAAAATATTTTAGATTTTAGAAATTCTAGAAACATAACACTCAAAATTCCAAAATAAATTACATATAATATGTTAGATTTTAGAAATTCTAGAATAGATAAAATTATATTTTAAAACTTTTTTCTCTTATAAATTAAAAATAACAGATTTAAATAAGTTTTAATCAGAGGTTTCCTTTCGAACTATTCATCATTAATTAGTTTTCAGAACTTTTATAGTCCATTAAAGAAAAGATAACTACATTTAAACTCTTTTATCTCTCATAGCTCATTGTGCACCAAATTCTATCAGTTCTTCTTTCGGATTTCTCATACCTCCATTCATTTTTCTATTGTCACTGCTGCACAACCATTGTTCTATTAGCTTTTTAAAGCACTTTTTTGCCCCTCTCCTCTTCTAAATCCTTTCTACATATGGCCCCCAAATTAAACTTTCTAAACTATTGACTGACACTAAGTCAAATAGACTTTTCTCCTTCAAAATTGAGTCTCTTCCTTTGGATTTTCTGACAGAAATACATGACATTTTAATTTTTAGGTTTATTTTTTCCAAAAGTTTAATTTTTCTTTATTCAAATGAGTATATTTTCATTGAGTTCCATTGGAATTTGCCATATTCAGTGCAAATAGATTATTATAAGTCAGACTAAACTTAATTGTGTTACAGTTAAAAAAAACAAACAAGAAATAAATCTTAATGTCTTAGTGGCTTAGAAATAAAGATTTCACTCACATGTTTCCCTGAGCGATTTGTCAGGATATCTACTGTGTTTTCACAGTTTTCACTCAGTATTTAACACTGAAGGAGCAGCTGACTACCTTGAATGTTTCCATTCACAACACATCTCATTTGCCAGAACTAATCATACGGTTTCACTTAACTAAAAGGAGCTCAGCATCTACCCAGAGGAAGAGAAAACTAAAGTATTTGATAAAAGTCTGAAAGACACTATACCTATTTTATTAATGAATATCAGAGAGAAAGTTGGTACTAGATTTAGGCCATTCATAAAAATGTCTACAAGACTTTAATAAAGATCAACAGAGTAATAGAGAAACAAGTCTCCAAATTTTGATCCCTTCGGATTGTATAGAAGTGTATAACTCTCAAAATGCATGTACATGTATTCAAAATTAATAATAATACTTAGATCGACAGCAGCAATAATATTTACTGAGAGCTTGCTATGTGCCAATATGTGTACTAAATAATTTACAGGAATCACAAAATTTAATATTCAAATAAAACTATAACATATATATTGCATCTCAACCTTACTGATGCAAAAATGTTTCATGCCACTGAAAGTATATTAACTGAGCATCTTTGTGCTTCGTATAGTCCTAGGTTGTAAAAAAGACAATGCCACTTTCTTAGTTACCCTCTGTTTGGACTTTGTTCCTTGAAGGTCTGCATCCTTCTCACTGCTAGAATTGAGCAGGAAGTGATGGATTGCCAGGTTCAGGACTGAGCCGACTAATTGCAAGGACAAAGAGATTGATCTATAATGCATCTTAATCAATAGGCCCAATCTTTCAACAATGCTTGACTCCTTCGTAATGACATCCTGCCATTGGTCTCTATACATGTGATGCCTTCCACAAACCCAGAGCCACCACCTCCCACTATCACCCCATCTGGCTAGGACCTACTTCCTAACCAATACCAAAACGTAAGGATGTTTTTCCAAGTTGTTTTATAGGGTTATTTTCTTCTGTAATGGTGCATTTAAAAAGATAATATGCACAAATTGTAAAACTGTGAAGATGACAGACTCATGATTTTTAGAATAGCATTTCTTAAATTTTTATCAGGTATGATGTCTTTCAGAAAGAAAAAAATAATTATGATAAATCTTTGAGAATTATTTAAGAACACCAATTGGAAAAAATCACTGTCTTATAGTTCATGGGTTTTTATTAATAATTGTAAATATAACAGAAAATAATATATTTTGCTTTCATAATTGGCAAAAATGTATAGATTTAATTACAATCAAAATGAAAACACAAAGAAGGATTATAAGTAGGTTTTCAGATCTCTGATAAAACGCTTTTGCACCTTTAGGGGTTACTGGGTACCATAACAAGATATATTACTTTAGGGCAAAAAAGTTACTCTGTAACCTTCACAACCTAGCAGCATCAATTTCTCTTTCCAGTCCAGTCTTTCAACATTATTGCACAGAGACACTCTACCAAAAATGAAAACTTGCTCATGTTTTTTGTTTGGTGAATTCTATTTTTCCAAAGGAAAATCTGTTCCCCCTTTCAAACAAATCTTAAGTTCCATTTTCTTTGGGGATGTTTCTTGATAATCCTATTAGGAAACAATCATCCATGAATATTTGGACATTTCTGTAGAGTTAAGTCTTTCTGAGCAGAGGACACCGGCAAACTTGGTTAAAGGATAATGGTAGAGTAAAAATGCCTTGGAAGCTAGAGATGGTATTCTGCTCCTGAAAGATTTAGAGACTTAAGTGTTGTTGAGCCAATTACTGACATTCCAGGGTATTGGCCTGCTCCTGCTCTCCAAGAACAAGATTTGTATACATTCTGAGCAATAATCTCTATCTCACACAGGAGAAGATGGGCGGATTTTCCAGCAGCCTAAAAGACTTAGGGACACAAAATTTCAGGGTCCTTCTGTAGTGTAATTGTGCTACACACACAGGGTAACATTAGTGTCTCACCACATTTCCCCATGGGGATCGGGGCTGGAGAATAAACATATACACCATGAGCAAGAAATGGTCTGTCCTCGTGTTTCCTAGCTGTCTGTTTCTGTCTGTCTATTTGTCTATCATCTATCCATCATCTATCTATCATATACGTATATGATAGATAGATGATGGATAGATGATAGATGATAGATAGATGATATGTTACTTTATGTAAATACAAATACTTGCATATACTATTTAAGAGTACTTCTCAATTCTTACATTTTATTTTTTATTTTCAGATGTGAGACTTACCTTTTGATCCCACTCAGCAAACATTTTAAAAATTCATTCATTAAATCTTATTAGTATAATTTTTTATTAGACATTCAGAGGAAAATTAATGCAGTTTTAGATGGCGGGATAATACGTGAGAAGTTACTTAATACCTCTGCGGATCTCTTTTTCCCCTTTCTGTATGATATTAAAGAAGTTTGCCTAAAGTTTTTTTTTTAATCATATATATTGACCTGTTTTATTTATCTTGTCAAGATTAAATTTAAGAACAAAATATCAAATAACTAGAGCCTATTATCATATTGTGATAGAGCATTCTACCAATTATCTGCAAAAGATTGGCCCTATTACTTTATATTTTTGAATGTAGGCAGATGGTATAACTTGCTTTGATCAATAGGCTGTGGTGGAAATTACTTCATGTGAATCCGAGAGCCTAGATCTTAACTGGCCTTGCAATGTCTACTGTCTTGTAACCTGGAAACACCATGCTGTGCAGACATCAGTCTAGAGGATGAGCAGGCACATGCAGGAGACACAATATGCCCAGCTAAGCACTACCACCACATGACTGACGTGAGAGTGAGGCCATTGTGGACCTTTCATCTCGTTATCGGTTAACTGCCGCCATTTGTGTGCTCCCTGATCACACCCGCAAAGGAACTGCCCAGATTTCCAAGCCACAGAATTTGTGTGATAAGTCATTCTTTAATTTTGTTAAAGACATCAAGTTTTGGGGTGATTTGATTTGCAACAATAGATAACTGAAATATAGTATCATATTTCAGATGTTTCAAATGATATATTTCCAGTAAAATATAAAATGAATCATCATTCTGATAGTTAAGATTTCATTTCAATAGACCTCTCCCTTGTAGTTAAATATTGCAATACTGAAAATACTTCAAAAACATGAGAAGTATCAGTAGCGAGAACTAATTAAAAATAACATTCTATTCAACAGATTTATTGAAAAATGGCCAATGGTTAATGATTTAGGACTTTGTAAGAGGAGACGTATTCAAGGCAGTGCTATAATCACAAGGCAGTTTAAGAAAAATATAAAACACATTTTTCGGGCCAAACGTTTTTTCGCATTCCCTCTGTTTACTCTTAAACTCATAAGTCCAAAAATCTAAAGATTGCGCCAAAGAGTCATTGTCAAAATGCATACCATATTTTTCTCTGTATCTGTCAAGTTCTCAAATAAACAACTTCAAGACATAAACAAATTCCCCCAAAATGATACCACATATTTCCTAATTAAAAATGAGCTTATGCTCAGATAACAATATATCATCTGTTTGGAGAAAAATGAAGAACTGCTTTGAGACTTTGTCTAACTCTCCTAGTCTCTATCTCACATGCCCAACCCTCCAGGCCCCATTTTGGGAGAGAAATAGAAATAAGAAAATTCTAATGAAAATTGGAGGAACACAAGAAACTGTTTAAAGGTAAATTTTGACTTTTTTTTTTTCTTCTAATGGCATTAGCTGTGCCATCACAAGTTATTCTTTTAGCATATAAATCTAAGTTTTGATGAATGTGACCTACAATATGTTGCAATCCAAAAAAGTACTGAGTATCAACTTTCCGTTTTCCTTTTTCTGCGCAGATCTAGATATGATTAAGGTATAGTCCTCAGATGGAAGAATATCATAGTTAAATGGCTATAAATATCCAAAGAGGTACACAAAGTTTTAAAGATTGTTATTTTCTCACATACCCTGACATGTACTTACTTGTAGTGTCGGCGAGGCCTTTTCCATGGTACCCCAGCTTAGCACCCATACCTGATCATGCGACTTGTCGTAGTGCAATTTAACTGGGACAGGGTCTGTGCTTACTGCCTGTAATAAACAGGAGTTGGAAAAAAAAAAAAAAAAACGATTTTCAGTTTAAAACTAGGCCAGAAATTATGGAAGAATCTAAGAGTTTAGATGTCAGATTAAAATTTTATGTTGCTAATTATCTAGTTTTCTAAACTCTTATTTGATTAATTTGGAAATATGATACTTTACTCAAATATGTTTTTGTAACATTTCAGAAAATCTTATTATCCTCAGTCATTACCTATGAAAATAGCTATTTAGAAACTCAAGATATAAGTGATTAATGTATGCATCGAATACAGGTAAGAACTATGTTTATACACTGGGCTTTTCTATCCCAATGCTGGTTATGGGATTTGACTATTTATAATACTAAGATGCCAATGATCTGATATATGGTTGTAACTCTAGTAACAGATTACCTAATTTAGTTTCCTTAATGAGAAATCTAAAACCACAGAAAGGAGGGAAAGCAAATTTTGAAAATATGTGATTTGGTAAATGTGTTTTTCAGCTAGTATTTATAATATTTAACATTTCTTTAAAATAAAACTTCCAGAAAACAAATTGCTTCCAGGCAGTTACTTCACTCACCTTAATTTTAAGCTATTTATATTACAAGCTAACACTTTTTTAAAGTAATTTCCTGTAGGAGTTGCATATATAAATTTTATAACATAAAACAAATTGTATGCAATAAAACAGCCTTTATTCAGTATTGAAAGCATTTTTCCAAAGCTCTGTTGAATATCCTTAAAGAATTTCCCAAGTCCTAGTTCATAATGTAATCTTCTTTTCAGTGGGTTTAGTTAAACTACACTCATGGCTGAACATATGGAGATTCATATTTCAACTAATATGCTGGCAATTTAGTTTTGTTAAATTATCTCTTTTCTAAAGCCTTGCCCTGCTTTTTATCTATTTCAAATGCTTAATATTCTTGCATTACTGAAGTAATATTATCTGGAAAAAAAAAACCTATTTAAACATTTCTCGAACGGTGTCATCATCCCTTTCTTCCTGGCTAACAGAGCCATGATCTTGTATTGGTATCAGGTGGGCAGCAATGTTCTCAGGGAAGGTAGCTCATTTGGTGAGCACCAGAGATACAAGCCAATGACTAATTCCATTTTTCTTTGACAAGTACTAAGTCCCCCAAACTCTCTCGAGGCTAGGGATGGTCACATGGCATATTCTAGTTTATACATTGTAAAGTTTAATATGATGAGTAAATTCTAAGACTAATATTGCATTTTCATTCAAAGAGATAGTAACAGGAAGAACTTTTCTTATACCAAACTTTTTCTTTCCTTCTGCTTTGAATTTCATCATGTGAGAATAGTAAGCCTCAATTTCCAAAGCCATTTTAAAGCCATGAAACACTAAGCTCAAGGAGGAAAAGCCAACACTTTGAGGATTCAGCCAGAAAAAAGTGAAAGAATTCTCAATAAAGACCTTGAGTTGCTGCATAAACCTAGAATAACTATCCCTAGACTGGATGTTATTTGGGATAATTAAATGGCTTTATTGCTTAAGGAATAGTTAGTCTGGTATTTTGTTAACTGTGCTCCAGTGTATCCCAGATGCTTTATGTAAATTCTTCTTTTACTGATTGATAATTTCAATGCAGATATAACCAAAAGAAAAAAAAAAAAAAGAGCCATCATTAATCATTACACTAATAACAAAGCAATAAAATTCCTTTGATTTTTCAGTTTCCCCTTTACGTGTTAAACTTGATCTATGTCTGATTGTAATAGACTGTTTTTCATGTAACTTAAAATGTAATAATCTTTAGGTCTTTAAAATGTTAAAGATAACATAGTTCAATAAAACAGCAAAAGCAACAATAACAAAGACCTCACTGTTATTCAATTGTTAGGACACAATAAATAGAAGAGCAAAGATCTTCAAATATCTTTAAATATCAGGGGACAATTTGAATGAAAATTTCCAGTTTGCTAGCTCTCATAAGTTCCTTTTCTTTTACCAGGTCTTTTTATAAATATTATCTTATATGGCATACCACAACCCATAGGTTATGTTAATATCCATATAAAAACCAGATTAGGAAACTGAAACTCTGTTTTAAGAGTAGTCATCTACCAATTCATTAGCAGGGCTGGGATTTGATAATCTGTTTCTTCCCAATGTGGAAACCTCTCTACATATAAAAGGCTGTCCTTCCTAGTTCATAGTTTAAATCCTGACAATAATGTGTGAATATGTCGCCCTCTTATTTATATCTCATGTATAAGAAACATTCTTTTGTTTTGCTTTGTTTTTTTCTCTTTTGGAAGATGGAAAGAAACCAATGAGGCTCAAATATATTGAGTAACATCCCCCGAGGGAGCACAGACTTAGTGGAGAATCACTGAGAGTCTGTACACACAATGCTTATGAGCATGTATTCTGAAGCTGACTTCTAATATTAGCATCTTCACTTATATTAAAAAATAATAATAATAATACCTTGATAAGTTACCAAACTTTTCTGTGGCTTAGTTTCATTTATCATAAAATGAAGTCAGTGTTGAGACCTACTTCAAATGGTGGTCACGAATAATTGGTGAGATAGTAAATACAAAGTGTGTAAGGTGTGCCTAGTGAATATTAAGCACTATGGAAATACCATTCCTAATAATAAAAAAATTAATTAAACTACAGATATTTTCATGACCATTAGCATCATAGTGTTTCAGAGTTAGAAATGTAATACCCTTATTTAGCAAATGATGAAAGTGAGACCTTGAAGAGGGAGTTAACAGTCTTTGCCCTTCAGGAATTTATAGGCTAGAGGGTGAAAGAAGAACTTAAAATAACTTGATGCATGTCACAAAATAAAAATAAGGACCAAATACCATGAGAGCTCAGAGGAAGAAGTACAATCCAGCATGAAGTATAAAGGAAAGAGGTGATGTTTTAATTGAGTCTTGAAGTATGAATATTTTATAAAGGGGAAGACAGACACTATTTTGTAAAGTTAACTTAGGAGAATAGGTTTCAAGAGGTTTCGGAAGGCAGTCCATCATTAATTGCCTTCATGTAAAGTAAGATAGATATATTCGAAATAGGAAAATATTAATTTTCAAGACAACTTCAGAATTTAAAAAATGTCTGCTCAACAATCTCCAAATTTTCTGAACATTTTATGTTTTAGCATTTCAAAGGTTTGGTATTTAATTCATTTTATTTTGGTGTTCGGTTGTAAAAGCACACCAGAACTGAAAAAGATATGCAGATCAAAATGAATAAAATACATCTGACATATTTTATTTGGAAAATGTTTAGCTTTTAGGAAAAATCCATTTACAAGTTTTAAAGTGTGTAGATGTAACACATTTTAGAGGGAACATTTACATGGTTTTCGGCAACAAAATCATGTAACAATGATAAAATATTTCCAAAAATCCTTCTTCAGGATAATCTTGCCGTAATCCAATTTTCAGTCAAAAAACCAGATATTTTCTTACTTATATCATCAGTTTTTGAAAGGGATAAATTATATGCATTGGATTTTACAAAACATCTGCTAGTACACACTAGAAATCATTTTATATGATCAGTAAATGTGGACCATTAGTTTTGTAAAAGAGAAAGGCACTTTTTTTTGACACTTCTAAAAATGTTCTTGCCACAATTAAACCTGTAAGCATCTGTGCTATAAAATAGTTAAAATGTTTCTCCACATTTTATGCAAAGAATTACAAAGATTCTATTATCAGTGGCTGACCTCTTTCTCTCACACCTCAGGAAACGTGATTGGATCAGTCTTCAAATACTGACCTCTCTGCAGCAGTACCTCCCCTGCTACCACCATGAACAGAGCCTCCATCATCTCTAACCTCATCACATGCTTTCTAACTTCTAACTTTGTACTCATCAACTTTCTCAACAGATTTGTCGGAGAGATTTTTTTGTTGTTGCTAGCATTAAACAGACCATGACACTAACCTGTTCAAACACTGCAGTGTCTCATCATTTCTCTCAGAGTAAAAGGTAAAAGTCCTTATAATGACTACCGGGCACTACCTGACCTGTTACTCCCCAGTCTTCTTTCTTCTACCCCTCACCTACTACTCTTTCCTTGATATCTCCAATCCAGATGCTCTTGATCAACTTGCTATTCATCCAAGGAGCCACTTTTCTGCCTTTTGGAAGACTTTTCCCAGGACCGGTAAAAAAGCCAACCCAATGTCTGCTTCCTCGACATCTTTGCTCAAGGATCACCTTCTCAGTGAGCCTGTCTGACCGCCTTATTTAATACTGTAACCATTCTCCCCTTTTGCACATTTCCCATCATCTTCACTTTCCCAGTCCCATGTGGCCTTGCTCTACCATTTTATCTTTTCTAATAGCACTTACTAACTTATATATTATATAGTTTACGTTTTTAGTATTCTAGGCCCTAAGAAGGTAAACTTTTTGTGTTTGTTTAGAGCAATACAATACCTATGAACTTAGAACATAATTAGGAAAGGCAAATTGCAAAACTGAACAATGAGCGAAAATTAATTCTTATCAAGATCACTATTATTTAACAAAACAATTAAATTCTGCACCAAGCTTACTATGAATAATTTTTTCTCAATATTTTACGAATATAAATTATTTTTATTTATTCTTTGCAATAGTCTTTCTGTTGAGATACACACTACAGTTCTCCTCTTTGTGTAGATAAAAGTGAACAAAAGACTAAGGATACCAACATTGATTTCCCCCTATTGTAAAACTCTCCTTCTCATCTCAAGATACCTTCATGTCCACTATGTGTTACATCAGCATCTAATATACAGAAGAATTCAGGCCTCTAATATTGATTAGTCTGTATATAAAAGATGTTTCCTTTTTTAACATAAAAAATAACTATAAATGACATCCTAGGATTCCCTTCCCACAAGCAGTCATCTTTCACATCCCTTGTGAAAAGATGAGACATGACATTCCACTTTGGAGACCATTGGTACGTATACTTTTGTTGTTGTTGTTGTTGTTTTGTTGTTGTTTCTGGAGCTACCAACAATTTATTAGTAAAAAATTATATAAGATAAAAGATAGTATTCTAGAATATGTCATTGGAACAAAAGCATCGTATTAGCTCATCTTTCATCTCAAAATTAACCTACATAGAATGCCTGGTGATAGATATTCAGATAATTAAGTTATAATCCTTCTTTGAAAGATTTATTGATTTATTAAACATCTTCAAGTATCTTTCAATTAACCTAATATTTTGTTTTTGTAATTAATTAATAGTAGTGACCTACAAATTTAGGTCCTAAGTTCCATATTTCTTAATTTCTCACGTAAGTACTACTGTCAAAGTGCTACATTATTGTGATGAATTAATTTCTTATCATAGTCTTTCATAAAAATATGTTTATAATATACTCTATACTGTAATGATAAAAAGGTTTTATTTGTTGTAGTTCTATAAAGATAATGATAAAATAGATTTTTCATAGAAAGCCCTTTAATATTTTAAAACACTGTTTAAGGATACAATTTACTTGTACTGTGAGGGTTTTTTTTTTTCTTTGTTTATTTGTTCTGTAACCTTTAACTCCTTCAAAATTCCAACATACCTAGTTGTACACAAATTCTTCATTATTTTTTGATGAATATTCATGAATTTTTTGTATCAACTTCTATAAAGATGGCTTATATTGCAAGGCCAAAATACTGATAATAGCCACAAAGATACACAGAACTTGGAGTTTAGTGTTGACATGAAGGAACAGTGAAGCACAGCTTGTTTATCAGTCTGACAAGGAGAGTACCAGCTGGCTAATTAAGTGAACCTAATTTAAACTAATGATGTAGATTCTCAAGATAATGTGCTAATGGCTAGAAGAGACTGCTGATGACACTTAAGAATACTCCTGAGGTGTAACAATAAGCCACTTCTGCATCCAAGCAGAACCTGATTTTGCTCCACAAATGACAAAATGAGGTCACTTGTTTACTAGTTAATCTTTTATAGAGCAAAACATCAGTTGTATGCCATTCTTACAAAATTTTAATAGTAGGAAAAGCAATAATCATTTGATGTTTAAAGCAACACCAAGGTTACAGATTCCATTTAAAAATTGTGATCTTTTACTTTTAAAGGTGCAGATGGAAGTGATTTTGATGTATTCACTGAAAATAAATATATTCTAATGGCAATAAGTTATCATGACATTTGTAAATTCTTATGTTGTCAAGAATTTTTTAAATTTAATAGTAAAATGTAACTGCTGTTCACATCTTTGTGTTTAGCCCTAAAATGCATATTTTTAGGAAAATTCTATAGTATTTTCTATGATGTTTAGAAGATGATTAAATTTTTATTATAACTGATATTCTTAGTTACCTCTATGTTATATACTCAAATTAAAAACAAATAAACAGAAATACAGCATACAATCAGGAAGTATAACTTCATTTGGATACAAAAAAGGCTGACTTTCAATCTAGACTCAGCTGAAAAGAGTGGTCAGATTGAGAAAAGATGCTCTACCTTTTACAAAATTGGCTTTTTACTTTGCAATTGACTTTAAAAGTGTGCTCTGCCTTTGGATATAAATAAAGCTTTAAGTCACAAATAATTTTTTTTTTGTAGATTTAGTTTTTTAGTAGCTAGAAATATTATTTATTTAGTGTTAAATCTTAAATTGTTTGGATTATTAATTTATAAAACAGAGTTTAATATCTAAGTCTATAAAATATGTCTTTTACACATTGGTTTTAAATTAGGAAAATTCTTGGGGAAATTTAAAATTCTAAGAGATGAAGTATTTTCAAATATAAAATTAGAGTATTTAAGATATTTATAATTCACCTTTGAGAACTAAAATTCATGTACTCTGGAATATCACTCAGCCATAACAAGAGATGAAATATTGCCATTTGCGACAATATGGATGGACCTCGAGATGATCATGCTAAGCAAAATAAGCCAGACTGAAAAAGTTGAAAATCACATGATATTACTCATATGTGGGATATAAACCTAAAAGCAACAAATGAGCAGGTCAGAGACTCAGGGACATGGACAATGGACTGGTGGTTACCAGAGAGTAGGGGGTGGGGGAGGAGGGGAGAGGTAGATAGGATAAAGGTGATTAAATATAGGGGGTTTGAGGGAGGGTGAAGTGGGTAAAGGGGATTAGATATATGGTAGCTGAAGGAAATTGGACTCTGGGTGGTGAACACAGAATAAATAAATAAATAAATAAATAAATAAATAAATAAATAAATGAAATTAATAAATAAATAAAATTCACGTACTCTAAGGTAATGTTAACACAAACATAAAGATGTATTATTTCACCCAGCAGGTAGTAGACTTATGGAATTCAATATCTAAAGAGGTTCACAGACTGAAATTATACATGATTTCAAAAAGAACTTAGACAAATTCAAAGACAGAAAATTTTAATTTTTTGAGAGCTAATCTTATGTGATAAATATCTGAAATTTTAAGTTGATATTTAGAGGTGACAGTAGGCCTCAAGAAGTCGTGTCCCTCTCAGAAAGAATGCTAGACTTAATGTACCCAAAATTCCCAAAGAGAGTCCTTTTAATTAGTCTTTTTGGAATAAATCAATTTTTACCTTATTGCATTATGAACTGATTTATACTTTCCTTCTTTGATTTAGATTATTCTGATTTTCTTTAGTTAAATTCCAAAGTTAAGTGGTTAAATGTTTTATTTTCAGTCCATTATTTATTTTTAATGTAGCCATATACCCTTGAAATGTAGACTTACTTGGATTCAATATATTTAATTATAATTATCAGTTTCTTGACATCAATATTTTAAATTTATTTTGATGTTATTAATAGTTAGCTTAACATTATGTCAGAGAAATCAGTATAAAATTGTTTCATCAATATGTCTTGAGACTTAATTTATATCCTGGCATGTGGTCATTTTCACTAAATGAAATATCTAGTAAATGTTATGGTCTGAATGTTTGTCCCCCAGAATTTATATATTGAAATCCTAAACCCCAAAGATAATGGTATCAGGAGGTGGGGCTTTTGGGAAGTGTTTAGGTCATTATGATGGAGCCCTCCTAAATGGGATTACTGCTTTTATAAAAAGATTCCACAAAGATCCCTTGACATTCCCCCCCCATGTGATGACACTAGCTGTGAACTAGAAAGAGGGCTCTCACCAGATCAGGACCCCACTGACACCTTAATCTTGGACTTTCTAGACTCAGAACTGTGAGAAATAAATTTCTGTTGTTTATAAGCTGTCCATTTATATGTAATCTGTTGCATTTAGTTATAGCAGCTTGAAAAGACTAAGTTAGTAAAATGTTTAGTGATAGTGTACATTAAATCATTTCTGGAGGCAAAGGCTAATACATATATCTGTTCAAACACAGTAATACTGTTGTTCAGTTCACATGTTATTAATTTTGTCTGTTGATTTATCAAGTATAGAAGTATCACATACTTCTCACTTTGATCATATGGCAATATCTTCTAGTAATAAACTCTTCTAGTACTTTTAGAATTATTTTTTCACTGACCAAATAATGTCAGAATATATTTTATTTCTACTTAGTTTTTGAATACTATTATTTCACTTTTTGGCATCTATTATTGCCATTGAGAAAATTGCTGCTGTCCTTGTAGTATTTCATCTGCCCTTTTAAGATTTTCCTTTTTCTGTGATGTTTGGTTGTGTTACGTTAGTATATTTAGGTATTGACATTTATTGTCCATTTAAATTTCATTGTCCTTTCTAAATTTGAGGATTGACTATATTTTATTTTACAAATTGTATAATAAAAATATGTATTATTCTTTATTAAATTATATATAATAAATTAATAATAATAAATTTATTATTATATAATAAATTTACAGATATATAAAATTATAATTAAAATGTGTATATATAATATATCTATATAAGTATGCATATGTTATTTTTTATTATATTATAGGCAATTTTCATTCATTATACTTATTTTGACATAAATATTAACTTTCTCTTTGTCTTTCTATTATCTCCTTCTGGAATAGACTCCTGAAATTTATCCTTTCTACTGCTAATGGATCAATTGTATCTGATATATTCAAATAATCTCATTACTAGTGGTAGATTTTCTATAAAATCACCACAAACACTGAATTTCTCAATATTAAACCATTGCTTAGGGGAAATATACAGTTAGGTTCCTATGCATCTTTGGTCACAATATTTCATCATTTTCAACTGATCAATATATAACCTTATTTCATGTGTGTTTCTGTTCAAAGATATTTTATTTAATATACATTGTTTACTAATTAACATTTAATTCACCACCAAACAGCACTACAACTCGCTTGAATGAAGCTTTACTATTAAGCACATCATGACCTTCTTACACAAATATTTTAACATTATTTTGAGGGGACATTTTAAACAGCAAAATTTCCAGCAAAAATACAAAAATGCAAAAAACAAAGCACTGAATAGATCATGAAAAGAACACTTGTTTATAGTATGAGAGCTGAAACAAGAAGGCAGTGTGTCTCCCCAGCTGGGAAGGTACATGTTCAGTAACAAATTTTTCATCTGCCTGTGAATGACCACAAAAGCCATGAGTATTGATTTTGTGGTTCTAAATAAATTCAAGAGAGTAGGTGAATTTTCAAATACAAAATCAACAATGAGAATTAACTCAATTGATTTCTCCATAACAAAAAAAAAAAACAATAACACTAACAGCTACATTCAAATAAAATATTCTTCCAATTGTAATGTAGAACCAAAGTCGCCAGATACAGATAGTGAATACAATACATTTTTATTTATGTAATATTTAAAATCAGGCAATACTTATTTATGGTGATTGAAATCTATATAATGATTATCATAAGGAGTGGCCGTTTACATTAAGGCCCAGTTTTCTAACCTAAAAAATGTGGTATAAAAATAAAAATCATACTATGATTATATCACAGTATGGTTTTTAAAAATATTTGAGCATTGTATAATACCTTTTACATTTTCCTAGTATTTCATAGTAATTATAGGCACTATAAAGAATAATATAATTTATGTGATTTTTTTACCATTGCATGAACATTTCATTATTTATACTTTCTATTAATTTTAAATTTTACATCATTGCCTGGAAATGGAAGTTATATGAATAGTAAGTAATGTTTGCTTTCCTCACTTTCGAATATCTAGTAGGTAATACATATTCATTCAGTGTAGTTTTCTAGTTTGAAAATTGAATTTAAAGACCAGCTTGATTATTTCTTAAACATATTTCTAATATTAATCTATGGGCTACACAGTCTTGATAATCCCAAACAGAATGCGTGCAATTTGTTGCCCTGTGTTGCAGCAGATATCTAAATAAAATCAATTTGGTCAAAAATGCAACACTGTTAGAGACAGAAATATAAGAGGTAAAATACACAGAAAAATATATTCTCACATTAAATATTAGACCATTATACATGAGAATTATGTAACTCTGGAGGCCTTACCTTAGAATTTTTTAGTAGAACAGTTATTCATTCTTTTACTCATGATCGTATTACTCATTCTCATATTCGAAATTGAACCATTAATTATCCACTTTAAATGCATAACCTGGAAATTCAGACCTTTCTAATAGAAACACTTTTTATTCTTTTATTTGTGATGTAAAATATGTCTCATAATAGGTAATCAATAATCGCATATGGGATGGATGGATGGATGGATGATTACACAAATTCCTGTGAAGCTGTTAAGATGAGAAGCCCTAACTTTGTACGTCTTAGCACTTTTAGTGGTTCTAGTCAGGAATCAACATTAAAAGAACTATCATCTACTTCAATATTCAATTTCAAACAAATATTAGTGCAAAAAAATCTCTGTGAATATAAGGAATGGTTAGTATCCACTGTTACTCAGAAATTTTGATAGCAAACAGGTATATTGCTCTTCTACATGACAAACTCTGTTGTAAATGCCTTCTATACATTAATTGTTCTAATCCTTAATACAGCAGATCCTCCAATAAAGTCAATTCATTCAACATTGTTTCATTATAATATTGGTGAGCAACTTAACTCTTACTTATATCAATTAGCTTATGGTAAAATTGGTTTCATTATATGTTGTTTTGTTTAAAGTCACGGAGCCTATCAATTCTGTTAAATAAGGGCTTACTGTATAACTTTATGAGATATGTATAGTAATTACTTCCATTTAGCAGGTTGTATATATCTCACAATGCTATTTTAAGTTTGTTTCCTCTGAGCTGAGAAGCCATAGATCATAATAGTCAAGGGCCCATGTAGCAGAGCCAGACTGCATGGATGCAAATCCTATACTCTCCCTTGGTTATTGTGCAACTGAGTTCAAGCAAATTGCCCAGATTAAACATTCTTGGAAAGAGCAGGGAATGAAATATTTCGTGGCCCAAACCCAAATAGTTTTTCATAACCACGACCATGGCAATGTTTGTTAGAAATGTTTTTCTCTGTCATTGACCTATGTACATATTAGTACTTGTTTTACTATCATAGTAGAAACTATTAAGTTACTATTATCTAGCAAAGCTTACTGTTGTCTCAGCCTTTGTTAAGAATCAAATGAGAAAGATACAATACCATTTCCGGAATGATAACTAGAATAAGCAACTCTGAGGATGATTTTTGTGAAACTAGTCATTTTAGTATTATTATGTGTTCATGGAATCTAATTTTTGAAAAGAAAAGATATTTAAATTATTTAATTCATTAGACTCAAAGATTAGAATAAGAGGAGGGTTTGCAGAAAATCTATTTATTTTTCCAGTTATCCAAGTAATGAAGCAAGTTATAAATGACAGTCAGATGTCAATGCACAAGTCACCTGGTAAAGACTATTATATCAAAGTAAATATATTTTAAAATCACTTTTAAAAATAGGAATCGCTCATACCTGAACAACTTTTTGGGACTGCACATCTACAATTAGGACTCTGTCCAAGGTCGGCTGTGCAACATAAACGAATTTGTCTTTGACATTAACAGCTGAGGCCCACACGCACCTCTGAACTTCATCTCCCTCAGCTTTTGGGCAGACTTCATCCTAAAATTTAGAAAATAGAAAATAAAATGAATATCTTAAATTATAACATGGGCATGGCCATAGTCTGGATAAAATTAATTGATGCTTTACTACATTCAGGATCAAAAGTTAAATACAATAATTGATAAATATAAATATAGAAAGTAAAATCAGTCAAAACAGTATATAGTACATATTTAAGCTCATTAAATGTATGTAGAAATTGATGTGAATGATAACCCTTTAAAATAAATTTCTTGATATCAAATCCCTAATTCTTTATTTCTGATAAGACATAGTCCTTTCATTTGTCATTATCTATTCATAACTCAGTAACTTCAGAATTACATAATAAATTTAATGTTTTCTCCCAAATCTCCCAATCTCAAGCTTTTTTTACGAGACACAAAGGCCACACTAAAGTATATTTAGAACTTCTTGGAACATCAGTGAATGCTGCCATGGCACATTCCTGGTCTTTTAAAAAGCTACCAAATCCACTGGAAATGATTAAAGAAGTCGTCTAATTTGTGGAGAATCAGAAGCTTAGGAAAATTAAAATAAGGTAGTTATTCAGAATGGTTACTTAATTTTTCAATGTGGCATCAAGGGCAAATTTTACAAAATCCTTTAAACTTCCCAAGCCCTTTTATTCTGCTCCTTTACCCTAGAACTGCCTTATGGTTGATTATTGTGTGGTTTGTGCTGGACAGCCATCAATGAGGCAAAAATATCTTCCATTTCCCCCTTTCCTGCACTTTGTCAATTAAATGAATGTTGAAGGACTATGTGAGCCTTAGTGATTCATGTAGGCAGACACATCACAAGTAAAAGAAATGTCATTTAGTTCATTATTTTTGTTTCAGATTTTTCTTTTATTGACTGGTCTGTTGATTTTATAATTCTCTCAATTTACTTAGAGAAACTACTAAGAAGAGAAATTTGTTGAACTGTACATTACATATGTGGAATGATAAATATTTATATGATAATGATATAATGATAAACACTGATTTATGTCTTTCACTTGTTTTATGACATAGATCTGATCATTGATTACTAATGCCTAATTTACTGATTTGTATACTTCAGTTAGTAATGCTTGAGCTAAATTAGAACACTCTTTTCTTTTTCTAACTTGAATAAACATTTTTTTCATCAGAGATTTCATTCACCATTTGTATTTAATAATCATAAAACAAAATCAATGAAGTTTTCATTATCAACACCACTAAGCATTTCTTTTAATTTAAAGATAATACTGACAGCAGATAAACCACATTTGACAATTAGTGATTAAAATAAATATGACAATAATGTAACTCTTCTCAGATAGTACAACCATAATAAGTAAATGTATTGTTTGCATAAAATTAGGAAAATAATATAAAAACCAGAGCACTGTGGAATGAGAAGCTCAGTATGTGGTCTATGCTTTTGTTCTCCAAATTTTAGATCTGATTAAAGGAGGACCTGGAGTGTCCACTAATGTTTGATATCCAGTCCAGAAGTTGTGGGGTCCAGCCAAAACACTGGGAGCATATAACAGCAGTACTGAACTCTGAACAGCACATATTGTTCCAGGCTTCCAGGACATAAACAAAAAACCCTAAAAACTAAACATATAATGTATGCTTCTGGTAGTTTCAGAGGTATGAAATTAACTCCATTTCACAGGATGTACCATAGTCATTCTAAGATGTCTACCTTTGGGGTCATCCTGAGTAAAGCCTCTGGCAACCTTATACAGGCAGCACAAACCTGATGGCAGAAATCCTTCCCCAGCACATGTCCAGAAATAGAGGACAGAATTGTACTTTCATCCATCAATTTACTGAAACATTATTTTCTGTGTCTAACATTTTCCCTCAGAAGTATATTAAATATCTTTGACAAGAACCTATTTCGTGAGACTCAAACACTATATAAAATATGTACTTGAGAGGCATGAAGAGGTGAGAAAAAAAGTGAGACCTAAGGTTGATGAAATGCTCTGAATATGGGGAAATTGTTTACAAATTCTATGCTGTTGTGTAAAAACCACCAGTGAAACCTGCCGTAATAACAGAAAGTGTGAATGACCTGACACATAACTGTCAGCCAAACAATTGCTGAACCAAGAGCAATTTCCACCCTTTTGTTTGCTACGAAACTATTCAACAGTAAAATAAATGGCTCTGCAGGGAATTATTTTCTATTTGTATGCTGTCCCCATAAGATGTCCCTGACCAGACTCACAATCATTTTTACAAAGCTATTAAAAGTTTCCTGACAGCCAGCCTGAATTTTCTTTGCTTCACTTTATGCTATTATTTCTGAGTATAGTCTATTAGGTCCCATTTTACAATAGCACTCTTATTTTTTCAGATTACATAGATTAATATTTATTTCTGTGGATAAAAAATGTAGAGGAATGTTTTTCACATGCATTAGGCATTTAATGAGATAAAAGAGAAGCTAAAAAATACCAAAGATGCTAAATAAGATTAAGATAATACATACTGATGAGGAATATTGTCAAGAATTATATCAGAGTATCATTAAATCACTTTTTACAGAAATGTATACTACCATTTCAAGTGAAAAAAATTAATAAGATATTTGAAGTAATGAGGATGAGAGTCAATAAGAAAAAGACAATTCTAGTACATAATTAGAATTTATCTATTTCCGTTTGGGTTGTTTCCATATTAATTACATATTTCCTGTGTATGTATTATGATCTTCCAAAGTTTTAAAGGAATACAAGATATATTACTAGTGATGATTGCAGTTTTGATTTAGAAATTAAAATGGTGTTGATGACACTTATTTGTTAAACATAAGTAGGTCAGATATATAAATATGTGTACTCATCTTCTATAGGATTTTGTCATTTTAATTTATTGTGTTGATTATTGATTACCTATTAAAAATACTTTGCCCTCAAATCTTCAAATTCTCATCTATCCCTTTCGTCCTCTTCCCTCTCCCTCTTTTACATAGCCCCTCCTTTTGGCACATCTGGCATCATTAATGGCAGGGACAAATGTTATTTGTTACAAGCACTTCCATTTTCCTTGCACCCAACTCAACATGTTTCTGTCATCATTCCCCACCTCTCATCCTTCTTTCTAATCGTAGATTTGTCCACTGTCCTTTGCCTTCAGAAAGATCTGCCTTACATTTAATTTATAACTTTAGTTATGTCTCCAAGTACTCAAACACGCACGTTCCCCTGTAATTTAAGAAGCAAACAATAAAACAAAATTAATTGTATTCATCTGCTTTCCCTTTCAATCATCTATCTAATTTCCTTCAGATTTTGAACAAATTGTCTAGAATTTTACTTCCATTTCCTCAACTTTTACTGTAAATTGATTATATTTCAAACTGGTTTTCATGATCCTGTCTTTTCCAAAAGAATTGTCTTGTAAAGTTACCAGTAGCCTCAGAATTTACAATTTTTAGTTTTCCGTTCTTGTTGAGAAGCATTTATTGAGTGTTTGCTATGTGAAAGATATCATGCAAAGCTATGTTTGGAAATAAAAACATGAATATAGGAGAACACTTGCTTCAAGTTGCTTATAATTTCTGCTGTATTTGGCTGTTTCAGACATGATTCTTCCCAATATGCTCTTTCATTCTTGTAAGGCAAGGATCAGCAATGGTCCCAGGCCAGATTCAGCCCACTGCCTTATTTTGGTTTGTGGTCCAGAAACTAAAAATGTTGTGTATGTATGTTCTGCATTTTTTAATAGTTAAAAAAAAGGAATACAATTTTGTGACATATAAATATTATATGGGATTTATTAGAGCACAGTTACACCCATTCATTTAAATATCGTTTGATTGCTTTCATACTTTAATGGCAAAGACCAAAAGCACTGAGAAGCTTAAGGTATTTACTATCTGCATCTTTTTCAAAATAAAATGTCACTGATTCCTGTTGTAGGTTATGTCCCTACCCTAGTTAATATTTTTATCCTATAAGTTAAAATTCTGTTGATAGTAACTTATTTATCTTCTTTCCTTAATTGTGACTTCAGGAAAGCTAAAGCTCAGACTTTGGTTTTCTGCTCCATTTCCTTTACATTAAATTCTACTTAGAGGTCATTCATTCCTATTTTCTCTACTAGTATCATGGTCAGAAGACACCCAGGTCTTCCTCTTTTGGTCTCTTTACAGAAAAACTGTTGAATGGACAATTTGAAATGGAGATATAAAAGGTTAAAAAGTATACTATATTAAAGGAAGTATTAAAGATAATTGGAAATTAAATAGAAAATCAAGAAAAGGTAAAATACATGCACTCATATACATGACCATAAATAGACAGACAGATGATAGATTAGAGAGATAAGAGACACACAGATGATACAGATAGATATTATCTATCTAGAGATAAATAATCAGGTTTGATTTATATTAGAGAAGTTTAAAATGCTAACCAGTACTATAAAATAATAGGACTATTAGGCAGTAAAATAACAAAGAGTAAAATTGCCAATAACAATCATTTATAAACCTATATATAAAACATAAGTATAGTTGATATGTAAACTATTCTCTAGTTTTAGAAAAAAGTTTAAAAGTAGACTTAATAATACAAGAAAAGACACCAGGCCTAGGTACATGGGGAACAAAAGAACTGAAAAGGCAACCTAATTAAACATTAATAGGTTAGGGTCCTCTAAGAAATAAAGAAAAGTAAATATCTGATTTTCTGCATAGTTTGGAATACAAATGTATTATGTAATATATTTATCTGTGCATAAAAACCAACTGGTACTAGTATTATAAAGGTAGAAAAAAGTATTTAACTAATAAGGTGACCTAAGACCTATACACCCAATTTGGGCATTGTGTATTCACCTAAGGGTGGTAAAAGACACTCATAGATAAGTACTAACCCACTGGAAATGTATACTGAGTCAAAGGAGGAGAAAGAAGGTTTGATGTTTTGATAAGTATGTAAATAAAAGTATTTAAATTTGAAAACTTGTAGTCTATATTATAGTAGTCTACACATTTTTCATACAATTTTCTTTCAATCTTCAAAAATATTTTGAAGAGAAGTTCACAGTGGATATTTGAGTTTTAGGGAGTTATTTTAAGTGTGGAATGATTATTGCATACGCAGTTAGGAGAATTATTATTATTTTCTTTTTTATCATTTAGCAATTCTGTGACATTGAGCAAATTACTTGACCTGTCCATTTCCTCATCTGAAATATGAGGACATTAAATTTGAATATTGTCAATTATTTTAATAAATGAAAAAAATAGTAAAACCTATATGAGTTATACCTACTCTGCTTAAACAGAAAATGGTTTACCAGTTAATAAAAATATTGTACTGGGTTAAAATAGCCAATTAAAGAAATTAATTTGTAGAGTGTTAAAAGTCAAATTTCTACAAAACATAAGAGAAGAAAACTCCAGACTTATTGTAAATGCAGGAATAGGTTGTTTGTGTCCTGGTTCTCCCAATTTTTGTAAATGAGCTAGAATCCTGGCTTGGGTTGATTCAAGTGCCAGTGGATATTGAGAATCCTGGGGACAGAGACTTAAGTCTGTTGGGGAAGGCATACATTTGAATAATAGGGAGATGAAACTGTTGTGTTTAATTTTTTTCCCCCAACGTAATCAGGATTTGATTTGTGTAAGAGCAACGATACTCTTTCCTAACTTTATTTTACAAAGAACAATTAGTAAGTTGGTTAGCTAGAAGGAAAAATAAAATTAACTTTTTTTCTTGTCAGATAACACATGAAGTGTTCTTTAAAATGACTAAAAGCTCATTATAATCATGACATTACTATAAACACTAATGAGTATCATGGGAAGATGGGGTTTACTTCTTTCAAATACAATCTATATTCTAGTTTCTTTAAGTACCAGTGGAGAATATTTGCTAAAATGGTCCCTTTCAATTAATGATTAATAAACTCATAATTTAAAAAACTAGTAAAACATTTGTTTAAATGCTCAAAGTGTATATACCCCCCTCTACAATTGTTCTAACCTCTGTATATCCAAACCTTTTCTTAATTTTGAAAAGGTGGAAGCTTCAAATTGAATGTGGCTTTTAAAATATTGCCGTTAAAATTGAACTTCAGGTTTTTGTCTTCAGTTCTATCTCATGAAATTTATTTCCTTTGCATGCCTCAGTATCCATTTCATAGGTTTATTTACTTCAGAATCCATATTTGCTTTACTAATATGATCAGAATGCAGAGAAGTGAAATCTAAAAAATAAAATTGCTTGTTTTTAGAAGAATTTTTTTCCCTTAGATTCCCCATATAAGTGAAATCATATGGTATTTATTTTTCTCTAAAAAGAACAAACTAATCAAAAACAGACTCACAAAAATAGAGGACAATCTGTTGAAGGCCAGAGGGGTGGAGATGGGGATGGTGGTAAAGGATTAAAGAAGTACTAATTAGTAGTTAATAGATGGTCACAAGGATGGGAAGCACAGAATAGGAAATGTAGTCAGCATTAATGTAATGGCTAGGTGGAGAGCCAGAGGAGAGAAAGAGTAATGAGGGGATCGTTTCATAAACTATATAAATGTGTAACCAATATACTGTATACTTGAAACTAATAAAATAAAAATCAAATAAGGCATTTTAAATACATTTATTTGGATTAATTTACCTTGATGCTTTTAAATTCTCATTTTAAAATAGAATAAGTTAATGGTTTCTTATTGTTACAAGTCCATTAGATAAAGAGGAAATCAAGTTAAACTTTTAAGGAAGAGAGTTAAACAATTTGAATGATATGGAATGTCAGAAATGATGTAAGTTCCCTTTCCCTTGTTTAAATGTTCTTTTCTCTTTTTTTCTTTTCTTTTTTAGTACTGAGACATAAGTTTTGATAATGTACATTTTACAGAGTTCTCTTTTGGGGGACATTAGCAGAGGAGAAAGACAGGTGTTACTGATTACTTTCCTAAGTATGCATATGTAATCACTCTCTGTGAATAGCTTACTCTGTTTTGTAACTATTTAAAAAATGTTAACGTAAAGCATAAAATTTTTTTCTGACTGTTGGATTATCTACATTTTGATCAATACAATGTAATATTTTTCATGAATTGAACTTTTTTTTGTACATAATCTCACAATGCAAATGTTGACATATTTTGATCGAGGTCTTCCATCTTCCCATATTGTCCAGCACAGAAGCAAGCACCTTATTTGGAATACAAGCTAGTAGTTTTTGCTACTATTGACTGAAAAAAATTTACTCTAAAACATGATAGACTTATCTTCAAAAATAATAAGGCTGTTTATAGTATAATTATTTTCATTTATATTTTTAGACTTTATTGTAATTCACACACAGTTTGCTCCACATAGGAATGCTTACAGTGAGTAACACTACACTGTTACTGTTAGGTCAACTTTCTTTAAAAGTTATTTTTGATGGTTATATTATTCGCTGTTTAATTATTATTGCAAATAGCCTTACAATCTTTCTCACAGGTATATAGTGAAAGGATACTAGCCAAATAATTTGTACACATATGTATTTTGCTATGCTTGTATTAATTAAATATAAACCATAAAAATAGACCCATTTTAAATCATATTTTATAAATCTTTAGAAATAAATGTTACATTAAATAAATAATTTAACTCTGCACCTATATTTTCACTGTCCTTTCTCTTTAAAAATGTTGTATTGCCAATAGAATTACATTTTTCTTGTTTTTGTTTTACTGACATAAAATAGGGGTTCTGTTACACTATTCAGTTCAGAAAATTTCTTGAGTAATAACATAAAAACAACATTGAGTGATAATTCACCAAAACTATCTCTGTAATTTGGTTGAATGCAGATCTCTTAAAATACATGCAAACTATATAACCTGATATGCTATTAATTTATTCCATCTTTAAGTTTTCCTAATAAACCCATTTTCTTTTGCCCTTATCATAGGGAATACATTTTTCTTCTTAAAATAGAAGTGACATAGGAATGATTGTTGCTGGTGTTTTTGCAGGATGAAAAACACAGCACTTAAAAGAGAGTCAGTATATGGTTCCAGTTCCTGAAACAAGAAACTTCAGTGGTGATTTTAGGCAATTTAGTTAGTCTGCCAGTAGTTATGCCACTCACTAGCGTCTCATATTACATTTCTCTAAAGCTGTACAGATGACATTTACAGTGGGATGGAATAATTGCCTTGTTTAGCAAGACCTAGATGAACTTTAGTTTCTGCTGTTAATTTGCTAAACAATCCATTATATGTCTTCTAAAAATATTTTCATAAAATTTTGAAAATAAATCACTAAAATAGAAAAAAAGAAATTTAAAGGGCAATAAATAAGCAGCTTAAGTAGTTAAGCAATGAATAGTAGTTTTGAGATTTAAGTTTTGTTTTCTTTGTAATTTTTATTATACAATTGTATCTTAAATTTCAGTACAAGAGAACATGCAATCATTACATGATAAAAGATTTGGAAAAATATAAATGTCATTTTAAACTTTCAGTAATAAATTTAAAAGTTTTTTTTTATCAACTTAAACATTAAATAAAATAAAATAAGACATTAATTTTCTTTCTGAACCACACCTTGAAGTATTCAAACTGACATTTATGACTTATCTGAAATATGAAATAATATGAAAGAAATGACAAGCTTTCAGTTTTAAATTGCAATTTTGACAACTACAGTGAAATATAAAATGTAAACAATGAGAAATCAATCAACAGCCCAGAAAATTAAAGTTAAATAGCAATTTTTAGAAATTTCAAGAAAAATAAAGAATAAAAAATAAAAAATAAATTATTAAAATTATAAATCAAATCCACAAAAGTGTTAAAATAATTACATAATTTTCAATATATTTAAAAGAAAAATTAGCAATTGCATAAGCAAAATTATCTCTTTACAAAAGAACTCCAATAGAAAATATCTAATTGATCATTCAAGAAATTCTACTACTGAGCACATTATTTAAAGTGCTTAAAGGTGATTGTTCACATAAAGTGAGACTAGGCATAGGGAGGCATGAAGTAAGAAACTACCACTTTATCCTGAGCCTTTTTGTGTTCTTTTTACTATGAAAATCTGTTACTTTAAAAAAAGAAATAGGTACTTTTTATGAATAAAACTAAATCTTAGGACAGAAACTGCAATTTAAGATCTATATAAGATAGATTTGTGTGATTTTGTAAAGTTTAAGTAAAAAGGTTGCATGTTTAAAGACATTTGTAGAAATAATTTTTTTAATAAGTTAAATTTTTCAACTTTATCCTTTAGAGATTTCTGTTGAAAAATCCAAATTACATTAAATTCATGTAAACATATTTCTAAAGGGCTTAGAATGTACTCTTATAGGTATATAGTGAGTCCTTATTATTCATATAAAAATGTTTAGAATGATAGCAATAGATTGTCTGACACACATCATTCTGGTAATATTTATTTGAACAACTTAGCAGGTTCTTATTAATAATCTCTTAAAGAAGACTTAACATGCTGTCTTAGCTAAAATTATTTGACCCAATTAATATGCTGTACAACTCCATTAAAATGTCTAACCAATGTACTGTTCACTTGAAACTAATAAAATTTTTTAAAATGCCATTCACAATTTGCGTGCTTCTCACTATTGTTTTCCAAATGTTAGGCTTATGCACTTAAAGTCTAATAGAAGTACAAGATAAGAATTTTAAAACTACGTGATTTTTAATAAAAGATTAGAAATTCTCTTTAGGTCTAGGTGTTCAAAGACCAATTTCATAAATGCATTTCTTTTAAAATCTACAGAGTACTCTTCTAAGAAATAGTTAGAGGTAGTTTACGTTATTATCTTTAGGAAGCTCTTTGCAGGATATCCTTGTAACCACAAAGGGACGAAAGCTTAAATTTTTATCATTCTATAAGTCTTTGTAAGTTAAGCCATGTTCAAATAGAGACCCACTGAGAAAAGAATAAGTAGGGAAACATTTCAATTACCTTTCTGAAATATGCAGTGGTATTGAATTCAAAAGGTTGCACAATGGCTTCACGAGGAAATGAATTATCTACATTATATAAAGGGGCTGGTGTTTTAATAAGTATTTTTGTAGGCAGAGTTTGGAGAAGTAGTAATTAGATTAGAAACAGAATGAAGTGCTGAAAAGGGAAATTTGAAAGTGTTATTAAGGGGACTGATGAATGCCTTCAAGGCTGCTCTGCCTGAGGTGAGGGGGACACCAGCAGAGAAGGAAATGGGGACTACTGTTTTCTCCATTTCTAATTTGTTTCGGTTTCTTGGCACCTAAGTATTCTTCACACTATGGACAACCTTTCCTATGTATACACTTTAATAGAGTACTCATAGCTTTTATTTATAAAGGTAAAGTAATTTTTATATGCCAAAATTCCAAATCTAGAAAATAGATATTTTAGAGGTGATTTACATCAGCTTTCCTGTCAAAATACGTTACTCTGCAGTTCAGTGTTATTTAGCATTAATACCAGGAATTGGTGTGTCCCCAAATAAAAGACCCCTGCATTATAAGATGGATGATTTTCTTTAAGCTCTTCTAGTACCTATGAAAAAATGTGTAACACTATGATGTGTGAAGAACAGCAGCTAGATCTATAATAAGCAAACAAAGAAGTAATTGAGTTTAAAAAGTATTAAAGATTAAAAGAGTGGTAGGTAAGGATGACATGATATCTGAAAACCAGAAAAAGTTGGTAAACTTCAAAAAGCCTGTCATCCTTGAGCCTGTAATTTAAACATTTTGCCAAACCTATTTTAGTTTTAGTTCTGAGTTTATAAGTCTGGAACAGAATTTTATTTGCTTGAAGCTCATACTCTAGGTGGCAAGATGAAATCATGTGTACGACTAGGATAAATATAGTAAGAATCCTATCTAGTAAGGCTACATAACAAAAAAGAAAAAAAAAGAGATGAAAGTATAACTGAAAGCACGTTGTGTGAATTCTTACTAAGTCACTATCAGAAGCTGAAACCTGATGTAATCTGACATAGCACCAAAATTGAATTTTTATTTAGAGCAAGCAAATAGTATCTTCTGAGAGGTTTGATGGAACGTTCTCTATTCTAAATATTTCAGTTTTTATCTAAACTTTACTGCCCAATGAGTTATATCGGGAATTGCACTGCTACTCTCTTAACATCAACAGTGAATTTGAAAAATATTATATCCATGTTTAATCCTTTTTGCATGAGAAAAAAAATGATTGCAAAAAATTCATTTCCACTGCTTGCACTCAGGAGATTTATCTTCTAAAATCCAGATGAACTAGCCATTTTTTCTATAATAGGACTCCAAACTATCTTATACAGAGCATTGCACAGCACATTTTGACTATATGATCCTGAATTAATAGACCCATGAGATTATATTTACACTGAAACAATTCAATGATAAAGTATTCTATGAAACATTTTTCACAAACCCATTAAAAGAAGAACACTATTTTGTGAGAATTGTAAAATAAGGAGAAGAATTACAGTGAGGAGAAAATTAAATGTATACATCTTTAAACTTAGAGAACTCATAAAAGAATGAAGAGTCCCAGGCTCTAAGCAATGAAATTTTCATTAAATTTATTTAACAAATGTTACTGGATTACCTGCCATGTATAAGGCACTGTACTAAACATCTTGGGAATACAAACACTAATTAAACAAGGTCCTTGACTAAAAGAGATAATAAGATGTAATAGTTATTTTTATATATCATCTAGGCTATAGTACCCAATTGTTTGGTCAAACACTAGCTAGATGGTGTTTTGAAGGTGTTTGTAGAGGTGTTTAATATTTACACTTAGTTGGCTTTAAATAAAACAGATCACCCTCCATAATGTGAGGGGGCCTGATTCAATAAGTTGATTCAATAAATTTAAGAATGAGGTTTCTCAAAGAAGGAGAAATCCTGCCTCAGACTTCAAAGTAGATATTCTGCTTGTTTCCAGTCTGCCTACAGATATCAGACTTGAGACTATAACAGCAATCTGTGTCTGAGTTTCCAGGTGGCTGACCTAAGCTGTGGATTTGGGACTCAAGACTACAGTATCAACTCTTATATGAGTAGCTAGCCTGCCCTACAGATTTCAGACTTGCCACTCCACCCACCATCACCTGAGCCAACTCCTTAAAATAAAGCCATAGAGGTAGACACTGATACACAGACATACAGATACAGATAATCCTATCACTTGTTTTTCTGGAGAAAAATTTTTTTCTCACATAATACTCCACGAATTTTCTCATTAAATTATTATATGATTAGATACTTAAATCTAATGCAATGTAGCACCAAATAGCTTACACACTCTGAAATTGACACCTCTCTTGTTTAAACATAGAATATAAACCAATTTCATATAAAAAATAAGTATTTTGCTCTACATGTATTCTCAAGGCATAACATGATCAATTTCCTTCTTTCTTTCCACTACTGTATACTTGTATATCATGAAAGTGGATGTTTATATATTGTTAATTATTTAAGCTTAACTTACATTAAGAAATAAAAAATAGATCAATATGAAATAAAAGTTCATCTATCCTAACCTTTATTTCATATGTATGGGGCATAATAAATTACATAGGAAATATGTCTTTTGGGGGGGTGGTATAAACAAATGCCTCTTCTCCATTCTGCATTTAATGAATATAATTGGGACATAGTTTCAGACAATTCATCATTCTCTCTATTATTCTTAGTGTTTTAAAAAATATATTGGTCAGTTGAAATACCTTTGCATATTAATTTCAACATCCAAAGCAGTAGAAATGTCATAAATTCAAACATACATACATATGCACACACACACACACACACTCTTAAAAGTCGCTCTCTTAAAAATGTATTTGATTTTTCTTACTTTTTGTTTACTCTTTCATAAGATTATAGAAATTTTTATTTTATGATATACAGTTATCTTTTTATTCTTATATTTCTTTAGATTTTTCAATATGCATTTTTATATAACCCCATATGTAAGATGACTATAAGATTTCCAGGGTCTATGACTTTGAAAATCTGATGCAATTAATTAGTTCTTAATAACTAATTATCCCTGGTCTGTCACTATTGTATTATTGTGGATAAGCATTCTCAGATGGAAAGAAATGAGTTAAATTTGTCACCATTGGTGTTTGGTTTCTACTTCCTCTACAATTTTTTATAAAAAATTATAAATTATAATACATGTATTTATATGTGTATAATTTCTGTCTATATATATACTCATATACAGAGAAACAAATATACATAATCTATACTTTTTCTGCTGTAATTGTTTTAGAAGGAAGTATAAGTATTTAGAGGCTTTAAAGAAATTCAGAGAAGTAAATTTTATATTCCTTTTGTCCACTTATGTCACAAACTGTCACGTAAAGTCTTTGTTTGCCTTTTTAGCCCTAGATTCCAAATAGTTAAATTAATTCATATAGAGCCATCAAAAACTGTTCTGGAAAACCACATTTTAAAGACTTGAGTCAAACTGCATTGAACCATTTACTGATACTTTGGAATAGTACACATGTAATGCAAAAAGAAAATTCTTTTTCTCTAAATTTGCAAAAATATTAGTAACTGAAATTTCAGATTCTGTGATGTAACCAACACATCTGTGTCAGTTAGCTACAAAATCTATGGTCTAGTAGAAATCATAACCTCTCCTACAAAATTATTTTGCTTTTATTTAAACAATCATTTTGATGCCACATTTTTTATACTTGTGCATTAGCCCAGATTTCTCAACCATAATATTTTTATAAAAATATGAATGTGACATGAAATTGAATTATTTGCTTTGTCAGAAGCAAATATTTATATTTTAATATATGTGTTTATTTATTAACACCTTGCTCAAAAAAGATTTAGTTAGTTTTGATATTATATAACTATAAAACAAAATAAAATTACATGTACGACAAAATAATTTTGTACTTGTAATTAAACTATAGCTTAACAAAAATGGTAACAATTCTGTTTAGTTATTTACCCTACAATTAAATTCTTTTAATTAAATTTATTGGAGTGATTAAGTTAAAAATTGTTTCATTTATTTTAAACAATCACAAACATATAGAATAAATTCTCTTTATTTTAAATAAAATGTCATTAGATTACTTTATCCCAGAGAATATCTGGAGGGAAGCTGAACTATCTTATCTCTTGCTCTTAGTGTTTTTCTTCTGCCCATTCAAGGGCATGGCTTTAATTGTTATCTCTACATATCAATATATGACAACGATATTGACTATTAGTAAACTGGAAATAAGATTTGAAAGTAAGGAATCTAAAATATGGCATTGATATTATTTTACTCATATCTCATGGTCATGCCAACCTTAAAAGTGAGTATCAAGAGAGGTTTACATGATGAGGTCTGCCAATAACTTACCTTATTTTGGGTGTTTGGTATATATCTGAACTAGTGTAGGAACACATAAGTAACACAGATACCTTTAGTATTACATATTTTTGTGTACATATATTTATGTGAAGATATATGTGTGTGTGTGTGTGTGTGTGTATCTCCATGGAAGTAAAAAGTAACTACATACATATATATACACACACATCCATGGCAATATAAAATAATTATATTAAATTTCTTATCATTCTGCAAAAAAAATAGTTCCTAATATGTATAATCAATATCCAGTTTGTCAGATATTCTTTTATTTCTGATTGTTTTTTTCTGAATATTTTACAGAAAAAAAAACAGAAAGGTAAGGTGCATGTTAATAAATAAAGGAATTTATATATTGCTGTATAAATCTAAATTGTTAATTCCACTGAAACTTTATAAAAATGAGATGAAGAATAAAAGGGACCCAACATTTATAAAGCATCAAATATACCCCAATTTCTCATCAGATTATTTACATAGTATTTTCTTTCATTTTATTAAAGTAAACATTGCCTAGTAAAATAGGAGATATTCTAAATTAAGGAGCCGGTAGAATTGTGTTCATTTTTGGTATTTCACTTTTATTTCTTTTATTTTAATTACAAGCAGGTATTTAGAAATACACAATATATTATTTTCTACCTTAAATATAACACCTGCATAGAGTAACAGTCAATATCATAGTTTTAATATTTTCTTCCAAAAATCATATATAAAGTGAAATACAATTTTATATATATATATA
>NW_006439757.1:6566855-6576207 GCF_000325575.1 Pteropus alecto
TATAATTCTACTTAACAAAATTGCTCCATAAAAATTCAAAGGAATTATTAAAATACTTGCCTGAAATCCAAGGAGCTTTTCACTGGGTTTGATGTGCCTCTGAAATTCACATTCTACGGGTTGTATCACCTTGATTCCATCTTCATAAAAAACATAGAACATGTTTCCTATTCCCAGACCTTAGAAATGAAAACACATTCAAAAGTTCAAAATAAAAGCATCAGAAAACAACAAACTCAGTGCCCCTCATGTTGCTGACAGGAGATCCACGTGTGTCATGTTAATAAAGCAAACCATGTGTGACACTCACCGTATGCCCAAAAAACTTAGATATTATCCCTGATCTACAATTCAGTGATTTCTTTAATATAGTTTAATAAATGTTTCTCACATATGGAATTATAATTATATTTCCATAATTATAAATGGAAATTATAATTATTTTTGATATGTAGATTATGTCTGATACCTTCTCCATTTAATTCAGGTATTAAGAAATAAAAGTACTTTTTGAAGAATTGTATTTATTCTAGTATTTTTATTAGAGTTCCTCGGGAAAACGAAATTTCGTTCTTTGTAGGAATTCAGTTTAAATAAAGACTTAGAAACAAAACGACCAAGTTCCTCAGGTTTGAGAGAATATATATTTTCCTAAACTAATTTTTGTAAATATAATCCTACATAAAGATCTTACATACCATTATTTTTATACTGGCAGTATTTGGGGTTTATTTCTATACTTCAAAATTTGAATTAATTTAAGGCCTTAGAAAATTCTCAGCGTAATAATTTAAATCATACTTCCAATTTTCTTTCATACTAGTGATGAGTGTGTGGCATCTCAGAAATTCACATCACTTTATAAATCCACAGGACTCTACAAACCAGGTACCTGGAATGCAGTTGGGCTTAACTGAGGCCTACACCTGAGGGCTTCTGCATATTCTTGCACACCTATTATCTTTGTTTCCTCTGCTCCAACACACCTAGACCTAGCAGCATATAGTCTTTTTTTTCCTAAACTTCTGTGTAGCTCCCTTGCTCAGTTGGTTTCTACAATTTTCTTTATTCAGTCTAATTATACCTTACATGATTTAGTGATAGCACGTGTTTTTAAAAAGGTAATAATATTGCAATCTTGGTAGTTAGGAAAGCCAAACCATTTTTGTTTAAAATGTTTAAATTCTAAAAACATCTATGAGAAGGAGATAATTTATTTAAATACTAAAAATTCCCAAAGCATTATTTTTATTTCAATTGAGAATACCTGCAGCGACTAATAAGCCAAGCTGGAGAATCATAGTAAAAGTGAATAGATTTGTAAAAATATTTGTTCAACTTAAGACATATTTATTCTTATTAAATATGTTCTTAGAAAAAAAAAGTTGTCAATTTGCCCATCTAGCCATGTGTCCGTCTATTCTTATAATTTAAAGGAAAATGTATTCAAACATAATTATGACTTTGTTTTCATACATAGTGTTTATAATTTTTAGAGCACATGTGATTATTTCTAATATATATATATGTGACTCAAGATTGTTTTGACATATCTTATTGTTTTAAAAATATTTTAATATATGCAATCTTTATCAGTTAATTAAACATTTTAAGTCCAGAAAGCACTACATTACAATGGGATATTCCTGAATAGTAGTAGAAGTGGCAAGAACTAAATTCAAGTCATATTTTTTATCAAATAAAATTCCGTAGTTGTTAACTATTCTTTATGATTACAGTTACACATAAAAGACTAAAAGTCCATGCCCAAAGGACAGAACTTTAAAAAACAAGTCACAAGTTTTTATGCAAAATAATAACTTGTATCAGTAAGCTTCTAGTAAACATCAACATAAGATTTATATGTGCTATATATCAATGACTATTCACTTAATGTTAATTTTTGAAACTTATGAACATAACCAAGTACTAATGTGGTGTCTGATTTTCAGTTGTCGGTTACATACTATGTTCAGTAATTATTACAAAGCCCATACATATTTGAATGAATATGACCGCCCTCCTTCAGCTGCTGCAAAATTGTACTCTATAATGAGGAATTTACATATATTTGAACCTAATACTACTCTAAGTCCATATTGTTTGCAAAATTTCTTGAAAAATTTCCTGCCCTTACTTGTTACTTTATCATATCCTGTACATGATACAGTCAGTGGGATTTCACTGTATTGTTGCGCTAATGAAATTTCTGAGCTGTGTTTTTCCCTAAAACTCACTTAATCCATCCAAGTCACTCTTTCAAATACAAGATCATTTGCTTCCTTTTTAAAATATGAATCAAATATCAGCATTTTTATGAAGCATGAAGTACTTTCCAGGTTACAAGTTTTGAAGAAATACAGATACCATAATGCCAACAAAATATCATACATAAATTATCACTTAAAGTGAAAATTATAAAGTGAATAACTATGTGTCAATCATTCTGCCTTGAAATAAAATTTTACCTATTCTTTTGGGGTCATCTATGAGTTCCTCCCTCTCCACCCACAAATTTTGTCATTTATTTTTTCGCTAGACATATTTTGTTCATAAAATGTGTTATTTAGCTTTTAGCAGAATTTATGGTCTGAATATATGATGCAGATGTGTTTCTTTTTAAAATTACTGCTATAATATTGTACATATATAGATTTATTATGAATATGCTGAGCACAGAACAATATAAATTACCTGATGGTGATGTTGGTAATTGACAAGTGGAGATTTTCATTTGGAGCATTCATTAGCTTTCTTTGTAGAGAAGCAATGACATATTTGTGCATATTTTTTATAATTACTAAGTTTATATGTCTATCATCATTTTTCTTCAATGTGAGGATGTAACAAAAAGAGATCAACTCATTCTCTATATTCAGACAGCTCAGAGGCAAAACATGGATATAGAACATATTGGTGTTCTAGTGTAAAGTTATTCAGTCTGTGTCATAATTTACCCATCTCAAATTTGGAGATAATAATTATACAGCTCTTGTAAGAATGAAATGAGATAGCAAAGGTAAAACATTTAGCGGAGTGATTGACATATAATTAGATTTCAAGAAACAATAATTGTCATTATTTTTATAACTGACATTATCTCTTCTTTGAAACATTAGTGAGAAAAAAAATAGTGAAAGATATGTAACCAGAGTTTAATTACTGTCCTCATGCTTTCCTCAGATCTATACTGTGAGATGTATTGCTAAATTTTGGTTTTCTATGATATCAAATTCTATGAATTCATGAGCCTGCTAAAAGATCAATTTGATTATCTAGTAGAGCAGTTCTCAGAGTTGATCCTTTCACAGATCTTCAAGTCAAGGGTATTTCATAATAATACTAAGATGTCAGTTGTGTTTTTGCTCTCAGTTTCACAAAATAGATTCTCATAAAAGTAGAGTACAATTTTTGACAGGCTACATGACATATGATGCCATGAGTGATGTCACAACAACTCAGTGCAGAAGCAGATATAGGAAACCACAATTTTCTGTTCAGTCAGACATTAAAAAGATTTGCTTTTTAAAAATATAGCTTTAAAAATAATGTGTTATTTATGGCTACATATATAATGGGTTTATTACAGTTACTTTAAAAAAGATAATAAATACACATTTAAAAATTTGTTTCAATTTCTAATATGGTAAATATAAGTGGGTGAAAATAACCCACATAAACAAAAGCTTTTGAATTCCCAATAATATTGAAGAGTGTAAAAGGGTCCAGTCCCAAAAAGTTTGATGACCACATAGGTTTCAGTTACAATCCTCTCCTCATTAAAATTTTGTGTATTACAGAAATTCTTGACTTCAAGTAAAACTTCACCACTGTAGTCACAGTAAAGCCTGGGAATATGTGCAGGCTGCTTTTTTGTTTGTTTGTTTCTCATCCCCTGGTGAAGTCAGACACATGTACTTTGTCTTTTCCAGGTCGATTGTTAATCTAATAGAGTATAGTGGCTCTAGAATGTGATCCATAATTTGTTTGCTCCTTGTGAGCTTTCTCTTTGCTTTGTTTTTCTTTCTATACAGAGAGAGGATATAAGCAAGAATTTCTTGCAGTCTTATAAGAAAGAGGTATTTCCCTGAGGATTTTTAATCAATAATGCACCTTTAAATACATGAAATAGACTGAGAAAAAAATGGTTGCAATGCAAATTCCTGTCTCAATCCTTTGAGAATAGCTACTTAATATAGTGTAAAATGATAATGCAATAATAGTGTTTATTATATATAGCAAATAGTTTAGGTAATTTATATCAACCATAAAATTTGGTTAATTTCTGATTATTGGATGAATATTTAAGTCAAAACGAGAGATTTCGTTGTGATATTTCCCTTCCTCTGACTTAAATTGCCATTACATTAGCAATTAGTTGTAATTAATAGCAAATTATAATTCTTCAATGCAGTGATTTGGTAATCAAAGATGACTCAACAAGTTTTGGTATTAAATAAAGTCCTTCATTGGTTGATATTATTCTGTTTACTTTCAAATGATCTTAACTTTACTTATTTTTTTTGAAAGATAGAAGAAATTTTTCTTTTTTTTTTTTTAAGTTATAGAAAAATTTAGGTAAGAATAGATGGTACACATTGCATTTCCCACCTTGAATAACTTAGTATGGGTAGATTTTTGGACCATAATGTTCCCACTGTTTGTATCTTTGCCTCTGCAGCTAAAATCCGTTCGTAAAAAGAGTAACATCATACCATTGCACCTCAATAAGATTTTTACATTAAGTTTAGTAAAAATAAGACTTACTCTTATTGTTGCTAGAAAGTTTTTTGGAGTGATTTTGTCAAGCTCATTATTAGACACTATCAATCCAGGAAGTGGGTCTATCTGATCACTATATATATTGGTGAGAGTGATATTATTTCAACCAATCCTTTCGAGTCAGTATACAATTCCCTGAACTTCCAAAGATATACTGGGAAATTGAATGCAGATCTTCATGATTAAGTTCATATTTAATGATGACCATAACAAAGATTATAATACAGTATTTTTGCTATATAATTACTATTAATTGGTATCATACATATAATTATATACATATGCACTCATGTGTGTATGTATACACTTATGCATATATTACATGTATATGTATATATAAATATATCTGCAAATGTATATTTTTTGTTAGATTACTTTTTTTATTTGAAAAATTTTTTGATGGGATAATTTTTAACACTAAAAGCTTATATTGACATTAGTTTCTAACAGAGAAGGTAATGATTGGCCAATGAAAATATCGATAGCTTGATCTCAGTGCCATTGGCATCATGCACTTACCATCAGAAGGAAGGGTCTCCATCTTTTCTTAGTGCTATAACTTTCTAAGTCTCATGTATTTACAAGTTTTTATCTGAAAATTCATCTTTTTCATTTTAAACATTACTTCAAAATTGTTCTGAGGTGTTAATCTTGTCCTGAGAATGTTAGCATTTTTTTCTCTAAAAATAATTATACCAGAAGTTTATGGAAGTCAAAAAGTAGGCATGAATTCTGTATATCCCAACCTCCCTTGCAGTGTATAGTAGTTTGGCCAGTGAATTGTGAACAATTTTAGGCTGAAGTAGTTAAGAGCTAACCTGCTTCCTATATTCCTTTTTCCTATACTTTAATGACATTATAAATCACAAAGTTAACCAGATTATGATGTAATATGTAAACTTTCTTGAAAGATTTCGCTGTAGTTTCTACTGGTATCTTGTGACTAATATAGTGATTTGCTTTAACTGTTTCTATAACATATTTTTAGGTGAATAGATTTATAAATATTTACAAAGCATAGAAGAGACAATCGATTATAATGTTATAATTTTTTTTCTTTCAAATCATTAGATGTTATATCAAACCAGTATTTCCCAAGGTAGCTTCTATTTAATGTCGACCCTATAGACATTCATCAAAATAATTCCATGTTCTAATAAATTTAAAAAATGCCATGTTATATAATGAGCCACCTTACATTTTTCTTAGAGATTTAAATTAGCATATTTGAAGTTCAAATTAATCTTGGAGTAAATAAAATAATTTCAATTCCTTTAATTTAGTGCTTATATGATCCAAAACATTTATTAAATTGATCATATAATACAGACCCAAACTCAAATAGTTGTCCAGTAAATAAACATTAGGAAATACTTTATTAAATTGTATTTGATTATAAGATTATAAAAATATTGCAGAAGAAAATAAATCATACTGAATATTTTAATGTGTATTTTAAAATCACATAGTAGAAATTATTGTCATTAAGAATAATTTGGCCTTTAACCTACTAGATTGGAAGCTTTTGGGGGGCAGATACCAGATTTTATTTACCTTTGTGTTTCCAGTGATTTCAAGGTACTTTACATTTAATAGGTTCTTTAAAATATTTGTCAATAAATGAGCGAGACATTCCCTTTCTTAATATTGTCTTTCTACACTCCTGTGAATTATAATGATGACCTAGAAAAGAACCGAAAGGAGAAACTGGAGAAGAAGAGGACAGTGTCCCAAGCTTGAATATCTATGTGATTTGTAAGATAACACATACTTATTAAATTTAGTAAAATTGAGGTATATTACAAACTCCTGGCTAAACTAGATTCAGATGTTCATCTTTAAAAATATAATTTTTCAGTTAAACAAAATTTAATACTTTAACACTTGCAGATAACTAAGATGACATTACAAGAGGTATAATCAATTTCAACTCTTTCCATTATTGATCTTAAAATGCCTAAAATTCTAAAATTGGTTCTCCTTGGGATAAATTTCTCTTAGTTATGGTAAAGAGGCAAAAATACAAAAAGAAAACACTGTTAAAGTGGAAATAAAAATGGATCTTAGAAATATGTACTTTACATTTGTTATTCTATCTCTTAAAAATAAAGGTAGAAATTGATTTTGGAAGTTCCATTTAGCTAATATTTTAACTATTTTTTATGACATATTTGTACACACAGTTGGGGTTCAGTGATCCCTCAAACTAGTCAGTTACCTCTGGCCACCATTATCATTACATACAATAATTTTTTAATTATAATGCCTTGCCAATAACTGAGGCATTATAAAAAATAATTTAGAGGCTTGCGAATCTAAAGCAAGCATATTATTTTCTCAAATATGTTATTTTGTCTTGTTTAATCTAAAAAACAGTGAGAGTTCTAATGGTAATTATACATGAAAGAAAAGATTTTTAAAATTTTACCCAAAAATATTTCTTGTATGTATCTTAAAATTATCTGCAAAATATACTAAATAGCTATTATTTCTTAAACACATATTCTGTATCAAAGTCATAAAGAGTAAGAGCATCACTAATTGATGGAGAATAATTATTGTGAGTATACATTTTTCAAAATTATCATATTAAACTTTTAATAGGTAAAAATGGTTTCAAATAATGAGTGTTAATGTGATCTTACTTTATATGGAGGTCTCATACTTTTGAGTGTATCGAAGAATATTATTATACTGTTATTCTTACAAATCAATAATTATTATAAACAAATAATGTTCATGGTTGTTATTAAACTAAGTGAAATTATAAGAAAAAGTTGTTTCACAGATTTTAAAATTTACATATCCCAGATTTGCAGGAATTCTAACTGTATTTTAAGGATTGTGTTAGAAAAATCTGGCTCACTGAGGTAAAATAACTCATCTGATTTTTCCCAGTGATTAACTAGAAAGGCCAAATCTATGGTACCTGTATCTGACTCCTTAAGTAATATTCTTTCCATTCTATTGATAAAATAAAATTGATTTTAAAAATGCCCAGAGACATGTTTGATTTTGAGAAGATGGTATAAAGAAATTTTATCTAACAGATATATCAATGCTTGTTTCAATGATAATAAAATTTCTATATTCAATGTGAAATAGCCAAGTGGAATGAATTAAGAGGGTATAGTTACACCAGAACCTCTTTAGTAAACAAGACTTTATAAGACTTTATACAAAAGATTTATGGAGCATCAAATATTAAGGGAAATAACGGGGAGATGTGTGCTTAATCGTTGAGAATGAAATTGAGATGGCTAAATTTTAAAATTACTTGGAGCTTGTGAGGCAGCAGTAACTCCATTTATTTGGAAAGGAGTGACTCCATGTAACTTGGAAGCTACAACTGGGGAAGAGGAAATTTGTCTAGGATGAATTATGAAGATGATAATTTTAGCCATTGATTAATGGGAATGCAGTGATGACATACACATTTTTCTCCTAAGATTTTAATGAAAGCACAATTGATGAGCTATTTGAGTACCTGGTCAAACACTTTCTTCCTGGCCTTTGTAAGTTAAAAACAAAAATAAAACAAACAAACAAACAAACAAAAACAAAACAATAGCAAAAGCAACAATAATAAAAATGACAGTAGATACCATTTATTGAATTTGGAATATATTTAAGGAACTGATAACAATCCTAAGAGTATTAACAAATGTCTTTATTTTTAAGATAAGAAAATTATGACATTAAAAAGATACTAGGTTAAATAGTGGTGGAGACTGGATTTGAATCCAGATCCTTTAAGTTTAAAACCCATTTTTTAAAATAATTTATTACATTTCTTAGATAAGGCAATGGTTTTTATACATTTTCTTTTCCTAATCTAATGAAGGCTTACTATGTAAATCACATTTAACGAAGGTTTCTTTTAATTCTTTGACTTAATTTTATACTCTTAAATCCATTTCAATGTATTGCAATTTAATTTCCTGACTATATATCAATTATGATGCAAGCTGATGAGATGCACTATTGTTTTTAATGATAGAGATTTATGCAAAAACCTCGAAATATAGTCAAGTAAAAATATTGAATCAATATAAAAACAAATAAAGTAGTTATTAAAACTGATAGTCAGCAAATATGCTAAAAATTAAGCAAAATAATCACAACAATATAAGAAATAAGGAATTTAGTACCTTCTTCTCTCCACAATATGTTAGCTACTGTGGCATGTTAAAAAGAAAAAGAAGAGAAGGAAAAATAAGTAAAGAGAGCTTCAGTCACATAATAATATAAATAACAATTAAAGAGGTCACAATCTCTGAGATAGAATATGTACATAAAAGTATTGAAGTGAATTCAACAAACTAAATTAACAAAACAGTAAAATGCTGCAACTAGTTAATAATGCTTTGTTCATTTCTTGAAAAAGCCTATTCTTCTTTGGAATAAAGATTTTGTTAATAAACAAAGAACATTTTATGCATCACTGAAAAGAATGGAATCTTTAAGATAATTATATTGAAATACATGTTTAGAACAAGCATCAATAGTTTATTTATTTGACAGTATAGTTAAAAGTTACTAATTGAAAAAGTTATAGTTTTTAAATTCT
>NW_006439757.1:6576226-6578798 GCF_000325575.1 Pteropus alecto
TACATAATATGCAATATCCTTGAGCAAAAAGCATTCTTGTAAATAAAAGATTTTGAACACAGAAGTAGCCTATATTAAAGTAGTATATATTTTCACTCTTTAAACCAGACAGAATGAAATATATCCAAATGTACCTTGCTTATTTCAGTGGAAAATAATGGTTTATATTAAATTATTTGCTGACAATGGGTTTATTAAATATTGTACAGAGACTAAATCGTTAGAGAGTTAAAAGAGATAAAAATAAAGATAAAATACCAATAGAAATAGTCTCAAGGAAATGTCTGCCTCCCTTACTAATTTGAAGTTACACAATTTCTATATGTTTTCAAAGCAAAAAAATATGAGTGAAAAGAAAGCGTAACTAATAGAAAATTTCATATACATCTAATTATTCCCTGAATATTTTAACCATATTAAAGCATAATCATTTTTTTTTTAACCGAATACCCACAGAGAATATAGTAGAGCCAAGACTGGAGCCTAAAACTTCTAATTGGAGGCTTAAGGCCCAAGTCATGCAGTTTTCAGCACCTGCTACATTTTTTTAAAAATAAAATTTTGTAGAGTAACTGTTTTTTAGGTGTGTGTGTGTGTGTGTGTGTGTGTTTGTGGTTCTCGGTGTTTTTAATTCCTTAAGAATATTTATTCAAATATGCATGCATGACATGTGCATCTCTTTAGGGCATTTTGTGGTATTATTCTCATCGCTTACAATATGCTTGGGGTGAATATGAAAAGGATAGATTCTATTCACAAGGAGAGGACATAGACCTGGGAAGAAAGAAGCATGCTAGTAAAGAATTACAATCATGATAAATGTATTCAAAGAAACAAATCACAGACTCATTGACTAGGGACAGGACAGAATAATCATCTCTGAGGGGCAGAAATTGGGCAGTGGAAGAACAGTTTCATTGAGTTGATGATGTTCAAGAAAGATAATGTCACCCAAGCTTATATAAGAGAGAAAGAGGAATAGGGGTGATAGAGACATTCAAAGTATACCAACAGTCCACATCATAATACATACAGAGAAATTTAAGAAATTGGGTGTAATTGGTGGACAAAACAATAGAAGGTTAGGCCAGAGAATGTGTCCATGATAAAATCGAAAAAGGGGGAGGTAGATAAATATAAAGGGGATTAGATATTTGGTGATGGAAGGAAATTTAACTTTGGATGGTGAATACACAATAGAATATATATATATGATATATTATTGAATTGTACACTTAAAAACTATATGATTTTATTAACCACGGTCACCCTAATAAATTTAATTAAAAATTATACATTTAAAGTTTATATATATAAACACACACACACACACACACACACACACAGACACACACACAGACACACATATATAAGAGTCTTCTGTATACAACGCAAAGGAGATAAAATTTTTCTTCTGTAGCTCAGGAAATTTGAGCCATGATTTGACTTATCGTTATGTTTTTGGCTTATACAAAATGTAACTAGACATATATTTCTTCATATCTTCACCTATTCACTTAATGAGTATTGAGTGAGTACCTAGCATGTGCCAGACATTGTATTCAGTGCTACAATACACAGATTAGAACAGACCTGACTCTGTGCTAATAGAGTTTATATTCTAGTTAAGGAAAACAAAAGAACAGTATTCAAATAATAAACTTTACGAGAAAAATTTCAAAACTACAAATTTAATGTATTATGAAAGAGGGGAATAGTAATGTGAGTGCTTTTAACAGGTGGATTAGATGTAGTCAGGGAAACTGGAGGAAAATTCCCTAATGATAATATTGAAGGTGAAGTCTAAAAGATGAATAAAAGTTAACTAAGTGAGGGATATAGTGATACAATTTCTAGATAATGAAAAAAAGCATGCATGAACCTTAGTGGTATATAAAAGCACTGCTATTTTAAAGGACTAAAACAAATATATTTTTAAGATAGGTAATCATTTATGAGAAAGTATGAAAATATACAGCTTGTGATATTAATATTAAATAAGATAAAATTAAAGTTATTAATTTGAACTTAATAAAGCAAATAGCAATAAAATATGAGTCAGACATTATTAGGACTAGTACAAAATTGATAAGTCCACAATCATATTCTGATTTTTTAACCCATCACTCTCAATATTTGAAAAATGAAGGGAAAAAAAGACAAATTTTCAATAATATAACTTTTAAGACTGAATTGATATTTTTATTATGAGTGTACTGTACAAAATGTATTTTTTCAAGTTCACTTGAAAAATTTTCAAGAATAGTAACAACATAAATTATAAAATAAAAAGTCTGTTCTGTATGTATAATCCAATAAGCATAAATAGTTTACATGTATTCAAAAAACAATAGAGCGAATATAAAAAAGTATGTGTTTAAATCCAAAAATTTCTCAATAAATTAAATTTGTATATATAAAAAATATGTAAATACTTTATATACATGTGGATCCAAAGAGTTTTGGCTAAAAGATAATGATAGACTTAACTGATGCATTACTGAGCAAGATGATAGATACACAGATAGATAGATAGATAGATAGATAGATAGATAGATAGATAGATATATAG
>NW_006439757.1:6578810-6606081 GCF_000325575.1 Pteropus alecto
AGATAGATAGATAGATAGATAGATAGATAGATAGATAGATAGATAGATAGATAGATAGAAGATAGATAGATAGATAGATAGATAGATAGATAGATAGATAGATAGATAGACAGATGATAGATAGATAATAGATATAGATAAACAGATAAAGAAGAAAGAGGAGGAGGGAGTGGATAGGGAGGAGTAAAAAGGAAGGGAAGGAGGGAGGGAGGGAAGAAAAGAAAGGAAGAAAGAATGATGGTATCTATGATGATTTTAGATTAATATAGAATTTTTGGTAATAAATTTGATAATCTGTATTTTATTAAAAATTCAAGGAAGTATAAATATACTGAACATAAAGAAGAACATTGAATAAAATAATCATGGTACTGGTTGAAACATTTTAAAAAATCGTTTCTTTTCAAAATACTCTTACAGTTTGAGGATTTTATACTGAGTATTTACTAACTCTCAAGATTCATATAATCTAGCTGTATTAAATATTGTTAGAATATTGATTAAGATGGAAAAATTCCCCTTCATTTTATGAAGTAAGCAAAAGTGATGCCATTAACTGATAATAGTGTTAGAGCAAAGGGAATTATAGGAAAATTTCACTAATGACAAAAATGTGAATAAAATGCAAGCAAAATTTATCAAGATATAAAAGTTTCATCATAGACAAGAATCCTCTTGCAATGAAAGAATGATTTGGTAGAAATTTAGTTAAGAAATCAATAAATTAATATAATATATTAGTATATTAAGTGAAAAAAATGAATATAATTTAAATAAATGTAATCTGATAAAGTGTTTCACATATCATTATGTGTAATATAAATCCTCTCAGTGAACTATCAAACTGAGCAGAGGTATATTTCATATTAATAAAAAATTAACAAACAACAGAATAATAAATTGAGAGTCAAAATAATGGATTGTGGTTGTCAATAGAAATTATTTTTTTATAAACTAGACAATTAGTCTAAGAAACAAATATAAATTGTATAAGTAGTATAAATCTGAAAATAAATAATCAAAATTGAAGATAAGATGAGTCACAAAGGTTTAATAAAAAGGATACATAAGGTTAGTAAGATAGTTCAGTTAGGTAACAAGACAGATAAATACCCCAAAGTCTACATTCTTATGTAAGAATAGATTTTATTTACAATAGCCCAAAGCATAATATATCAATGATTTACTAAAATATAGCAAATCAAGTATAACATTAAAAATATGCTAGATGGAATGTTAGATTATTCTTAGATTAAGAGAATTAATATTATAAAGATAAAATTTATTCTGAAATTACTTAATTTATAAATTGCATTTATAAATTATGTATTGTTATTGTCTATTTAGAAAAGATTCAATTTTATTGTATAAAGTTAGAATGTGTGTTATGTAGAAAAAATAGTTTTAGTTCAATTATGCAGGTATAATAATAAAGTCTCTTTTTCTTATGTCTTTTCATTATTTTTCTGAATTTTATGTAAATGTATGCATATATGAAGATGTTTCTGACACAATATATAAATAGTGAATATATGAAAGTAATTTTAAATCCTGTTTATTCATTTATCATATCTAATCTAGTCTTTAAATATATGGTTTTAATCATTATGCACTACTTCATTATATGAATTTCTTCCTTTTAAAAACATTATTGTTCATTGTTCATCAATCCAAACTTAGTACCTATATCAGAGGCTGGTATGAGTTATAGGTACTCAACAAATATTGTTGACTTATCAGTCATATAAATGCATGTATGTGTATATATATGCACATTTGTGCATATGTGTGTTCATTGTGATGGTCATCCTTCTGTGTAGTCATTTCCATTAGTATTCATTCCTACAAGACATACAGAAATATGTAAAACCATCGACACATGTTGCCAGGTTGATTTTCAAAAGATTGTTACAGCACCACCAGCAGCCTTTGAAAGTATTCATCCCACCACACTCAAGGAGGACTATTATTGTATGTATGTATGCATGCACATGTGTACAAATTTACCAATATGAAAATATAATTACAGCATATAATGTATTCATATATCTCTCTACATATTATAAATTAGTATTCAATATTAATATAATTGATTATAAATTATATTAAATATGTTTGTAAACATTTAAAGAAAACTTTTATTTATGTCTTTAATCCATTATTTCTAATGAAATGTTATTTTTATAGTTTTTATATTTTTAACATACATATTGGAATGGCTCTGTTTTGTCATGTTAATTCATCTTTCATACAATATATAAACAGCTACCTATAATAAATGCAGGCTTGATAATGCTACTCATATGCTTGAAAACATAAAATTCATGAACGTGTGTGTGTGTGTGCGCGCGCATGGGTAAACTCAAAGTCCTTAGCATAGTGCATATGGTCTTCCATGATATGCCCACGTCATATTAAACTCATATTCTAAATATCAAGTTATTTTGAATCTCTTCATCCTTACTCATATGTTAAATCTGACAGTAATACTCTCACCAGATTCTTCATCTAATTTGCCCCTAGTTTTCCCGGCAACTAGCTTAGTTTTTTATCTATAGTTAGCCTTAGTGGAACCAAAAATTTAGGCTAAATGACTTTTCTTTTCTGTACATATGGAAACCTGTGAAAGACCCATTAACATTCCTTATTATACCATAAATGACTTTCTGTCCTAAAATCTTTTATTTATAATTAGACAATGAACCTCAAAGTTACTGACTCCCTGTAATTCAATACTTATTCATGAGAACTGAAACGTAAAATTCTTTCTGAAGATAACATATGCCTTATAATGAAAATATGGTTCAATGAAACAGATGCTTGGACACTAGTAGCAGAATCTTTCTTAATGTCTTTTTTAAAATTGTCTTATTTTGTATATTATAGACTTGCAATTATATCCAAAGTGACATATCTTATATCAAATATTCTATCTTTATGTGGAAATACATGTAGAGAGATGAATATTATGTAAGCGACAGCAATAAGATAGATAGTTAACTACATAGCAGCATTCTATAGTACTGAACAGCTATTTTCCTTGGCTATTCATGTGTAAACTGCTTGGCTTTTCAACTAAATAAGCTTTTTGCTTGCCCTTGTCTTTGTCTGAAAGTGTAAGGTTTTCAGCAGTGCAAAACATTTTTTTTGTAAGTAAATTTATGTAAGGATAACATTTTAACTAGATGTCTTACTGATTGCTTCTCCTTTTGGGTTTAAGAAATTAACTTTAGAAGGCAAATGAAAAAGGGCAACATTTTAAAAATTTTGGTAAAATTTAATGTATCTGAAAAAAATGAATGGTTAGCGTTATGGTAGTTGAAATTTCTTTGAGTATACATATGGAAAATGAAACGAGACATTTAAAACATACTATTTTTAGGATGGAAATCTATATAATATATGTCAAGTACATTGCCTACCATATGCCAAATTCAAAACCACTTTTAAGTGAAACCGTCACTTTTTTGGCACTGATTGAAGATAATTCTTCACTGTGGCTACACAGCCTAGTGTCTAACATTAGCTGATTAGGCTATGGTGCCCAGCTTGCATTAGGGCATATAACCCAGACACTGGCCAGGAATCTATGGTTTAATTTCCATAAAGTGATGAAATGGAATGATCTTTGTTAGAAAACAAAAAGCACAGAGAACTGGAGTTGTGAGAATGCATAGCTAGAAGCACTGTAATGTAGTCAGAGCTATGATAATTTGTGAGAGTGCATGGAAGGACCCAAGAAGACATGAGATGCAGGAAGAGACTGTGCAACCCACGGGAGAAGCAAGAGGGTCAGCAGTTATCTGACTGTGTAACGTCAGGTTCTGGGTTCTGAGCAGATGTAGTCCTGACTGCTTCACATTGCCAGTTTGACATTCACATCAATTTTAAAATAACCTATACTCATCTATATTAAAAGAGTCTATCCCTGATAACCAAATGCATCTGATTGAAACTAAGACAACGTAAGAACTGTTGCCATGTTCAAATATTAAAGCTACCACACAAAATAAATAAAAACTATATCCATCTTTTGCTATAATGACAAGCCAAGTAAGCATTCTATCTGCAATGGTTTTCATATGATGTGCAAATAATTATCTCAAAATTTAGTGGTTCAAAACAACAAAATATATTTGTGGTCTTTGTTGGATGGCTTGGCTGGGAGGGCTCTGATATGGGATATCTCCTGAGGCTCGTCATCTGAAGACTTGACGTGGGCTGCAAGAGCCACTTCCAAGGTGGTCCTTTTGTATAGCTGCCAGCTTGGTGCTGGCTCTCGGCAGGAAGCCTGAGTTCTTTACTTATGGGACTCTCTCCAAGGCTGTTTAATTGTCCTCATCTACTAAGTGTTGGCTTCCCCCAAAATGAACAATCCAAGAGAGCAAAGCAGAAGCATAATGGCTTTTATGACCTGGCTTCAGAAGTCTTACACCCTTCCCTCCACCCTACTTTATATGTGATTGAAACCTAACCTATTTCAGTGTGGGAAGACACTACATAAGGGGATGGGTAACAGGAGAAGAGAATCGTTAGGACTGTCTTGGTCACCACACCACACTAGTGCAAAAGACTATTTACTAAGCAAACATAAATTCAAGAAAATTTTCCTAGCTAATGTCCTCCTAGCAAGACTGCCAACACCTAAGTTTCTCTTAATATAGAAATCCTAAGCCCACAACTATTAGGAAGTGATGATTTTGATTTTGATAATTCTTCACTCAAATGATTGATTGTGGTTTTTACATGATAAACAATAAACAGGACATTATTAAAACAATTATGGTTAATTAGCTGCAGATATATGGGAGGAAAACTTTGTTTTCTAACTCACTCGTGTACACTAGTGTTGTAAGTAGAGGGCAGGCAAAGTTACTTCCTATTTTGCTTTAACTTCCTCATCTAGAAAATATACCACAGGGTTAATTAAATAATTAAGAAATAAAATGATCATAACATATTTTAGGTAGTACCTGGCACATAATGAATTGCTCAATAGATCTTGGAGATTATACATATATCTCTAAAATTAGATAGGTGATAGATAGATAGATAGATAGATAGATAGACAGACAGACAGATAGAGATAGATAGATATAGATAGATAGATATAGATAGATAGATAGATAGATAGATAGATAGACAGATAGATATAAATAGATATCTTCATACCTATAGAAATGATAGAAGCCTCAGCAGGCCAATGACAACTTCTGCAGTAAATTCAAATTTGTCTCTTATAATGCTTCGAGTATTTATAATGTGGTAATTAAAGTAAATTCCATATTCCTTTTGATTTGCTTTTAGTAAGCACCAGACTCGGCACCCTGTTACAAAAATGTAAAATCTGACATTCTCAGTCTGTACATCCCTATCCTATAACAACAAAGTCACATATAGTTGGATTAAAGGGATAATGACTGAAATTAGAACTGAAATTTTCTTCCTCAAAGTACTTTGAATTTATCTTAGCTCCTGTACAATTTCATGATAGAAAACCCAGATATGTACATTATGTAATAAGAATTTTGATGTCAAACTAATAATAACTTTCATTTAAAAATTCAGCTTAATCATGAAATAACTTATAATCTTAAATTAGAAAGTGTCCTTATAGTCCCAAGAAAATGAGTTAACTGTACATGGCATGTCAAAATTGTTCACTGAGTCATCTTGTTGAATTGAATTTTCTTTTGTATTGGCCAATTCAACTTCCCCCTGAGGTCTCTCTTACTATTTTTTTCCTGGGATATTTTTCCTTCTCCCTGACTTAATTCTGAAAGTACTACTTACTCAAAAGATATTATTCTCTTTGTTTTGCTTTCATTAGTGGAGAAGGGATGACAGGTTCTGTCTAAAGTGACATCATAAATGCTAGATGTTTTGTTCTCAACTCTTCATGATATTACTAGTCTACATTTTCCTAAAATTCTTTATTGATATGCCTCTAGTTTTTAGAATTTATCTACTTCTTTTTAAAATATTATTTAGGTGAAGTTAATGAAAGTCATGGTGTTTTTAATATCATACATTAAGAATCAGTTCAATAACATATTTAAAGAGAAGGAAAATATAATGAAACCAGAAACGTGTCTCAAGTCATTCACAGTTTTTTCTTCTTTTTTTCTATAAATAGCATGGTTCTTACATTGTTCCATTAAAACTACTGGTCATAATAATACCTGGTTTTAAGTATCTAATATTTTAGGAGCCTAAGGCCTTCTCCGTTGAGACTGTCATTACTGCTTTTAAATGCCTGTAAATGAATTTGAGAACCACGATTCTTTTTCATTGTATTAGAATTAGAAAACAAAAGCAAGGAGATGTAGCATCAATGTCTAAGACTAGGTAAAGAAAACAAAAGGTGTCCCACTGCTAAAAATTAACGTTAGGAATTTAGAGTCACTGCCCATATTATTTTAATACATATTGCCTTCTTTATTTGAAACATTATTGGTACTACTGGGAGCTGAATTACGACTTTGGATTATTATAAAGGAGAAACAAATGCTGGAACATCAGAAAAGGAATCAACTTCTCTGGTCTACTCCTATCTTTCCTCTCTCCTCTACTTTCTGTCCCAACCCCCACACAATACAGATTCTGTATTAATAAGAGAGAATAATGCCAGCTGTTCTTCTTCCCTCCATTGTCAAAACTGAAAAAAGGGCAGAACAAGTAACAGACAGCAGTGATCCTCTAGCAGCTGCAGTTATTGGCACGGAGAAAAAGTGATCGGGGTCAAAGATGCTCAGCAGAGAAGTGACAGGGAGAGTAAGGAAACTAGGCCAAGTAGCAGCAGTGTATTCAGCCGTGGCTACGGCAAGAGTGAACGTTGGCACTGAAATGTGAGAGTGCTTTCAGCCGAATCCTTCTGATATAACAGTAACTCCGCAAGGTATGACCTTTCATGATTGCTCACTCTTGGAAACAAAAATCTGAACCTCAAAATAGTTTGCTATTAAGTACAAACATAAAATATCTAATTTGTAACTCTTCCTCTACTAGTCCCATATCTAGCATGTGATACAATCACTTTTGCCCATTTTCACCCATTTACACCATTTTTATCTGTTGCCCAATATATAGCTTTTTAAAAACTTAATGTTAATAATCATTGACCCAGAATAATAATAATGGTAATCAGAACAAACACTTATTGAGCCCTCATCATGTGCTAGACACTGTGCCAAGTATTTTAAGGCATTAGATCCATTAAAATTTCATTTCTACAAATGTCTCTAATTGAGTTAATATCTATAATAGCTTAATCTTAAAAAAGCAAAATAAAACAAGCATGTGCTAAAAATATCAGCGGCTAATTAAATAATCTAGAGTAAAATAATAATGTTTTAAAAACAAATCGATGAGTAGAGCATCCACTTATGTTTAACTATCACACAGAATGTTTTTAGATTAAGCTCAGTAGCAAGAATTGTGTATCTGGCCCATAGTGTACCAATTGTGTGTATACCTGCTTGAGGTAAAGGTTTTTCAGAAGCCACAAAAGAATAAAGTTGACAGTAGATTACTTCCTATCTATTATTATATTTATTATTATAGAAAAAAGGTATGGTTTTCTTCATAGAAATTCAAATAGGCTAATGAACCAACTAACACTATCTTTTCAGAAATGACATTATGCCAAAAAACTCTTTGAAAGCTGGACAGTAGAAGATAATAAAACCTCATATTTAATGCTCACGCTACTTGTGTTCCAGCAGCACATTGTAATGATTTTCCACAATACGCAGTCTATCTTGAGATTAAATGCTAAACATACATATTGTATTATATACTGTGTTAGGCATTTGAATTTGGTTCATCTCACCCAGGTGATTAAAAAAAATAAAAAAACTCAATGTCTACTATTTGTTAACAATAAAATTCCTCCAAAAAAAAGCCTATAGTGATATTTCTAGAATAAATACTAAATAATGAATACGTATGCAGAAATAGAGTATGTAAATCACTCCTAATTTGACTTTTTCTATTCACGAAGTTCAAGACCTTCTTTAATCAGATTCTACCCAATAAATTATTCTCACTGAATATTCTCATTGCAAGTTCCCAGCAAATATTGTTATGATCTTATATTACACAAAGTTAATGAAACCCATCATGGACTTCATAAGTCATCCCTGAGTTTGACATACATTTAAATTTCTAGCTATGGAAGTATCACTACATCACCAAATATCATCTCAAATGTCATCACCTCAATAAAGATTATGCAGTGCAGTTGCAATTTGATGTTTTTGTGCCTATGATGATATTACAATTAGCTTGTATGTCTATTACAACAATTATTTTATTCTACCATGTGTTCATGTGTTATGGTTGTCCTGTGTGAACTAAACTGTAGCCTTTCTGAAAGGACAGCATTGTCTTATGCAGTGCTAGCCGTATGCTAGCAACACAGTTTGTGTTTATTCTTTCCTCAATAAATATTTAATAGGTGAAAGCACAAATGAACAAACCTATTGTTCTCTGTAGATTTTTTGTTCTTACAATGAAAATTCTTATTCACTTCATAAATTTCGTAAAGTACTTTTTCTAACAAGCAATTAAGAAACAAGTAGATAAGTTTGGAGTATTACTGAAATTGTATTCAGGCACTTGGGAAGGTAACTAGCTTCACACATATTTAAGTCAAATTACAGCCATTGTAAAAAGTATTTAAATTAAGTTAGTTTGGTTGCCATGGAAATATGAAAGTAATTAAAAGGCAAATTAAAGAGTAATTATAAATTATAGCAAAAAATTAAGTACATGGCAGGTTCTTCCTAAATAATTTCTGAATGTAAGTCAATTTGATGTTTCTCTACTACATGTGATTGCTGACTTCTGAGGCATATAAAAAATCAGTTCTAATTGATAATGCCAAAGTACTTTTTCAAAGGTGGTAAACTGACACTATGACTAGCAATGTGTAATAATTCTATTTTTTCAAATCTCATCAAGTCTTGGTATTCTGCACTTTTTAAATTTTGGTATTCTAGTGGATGTGCAATGACATTTCTCTGTGCTTATAGGGTGCATTTCTTTGAAAACGAATGATAAGTCAACCTCTTATTGAATGATAATAAGAATTAACATCTTTTCGTAATGCATATTGGCACTTTATTTTTCCACTTCATTTTTCCTGTCTTTGAAAGGTCTTTTTTAGACTATGAGCTAGCTTTATTTTTCGATTGTCTCACATCTATCTATTATCATCTATCTATCTATCTATCTATCTATCTATCTATCTATCTATCTATCTATCTATCTATCTATCATCATCTATCATCTACCTATCATCATCTATCATCTACCTATCATCTATCTATCATCTATTATCATCTATCTATTTGTCATCAATCATCTATCACCTATCTATTCACCTACCTATCTATCTATGATATTAAATTCTTCTCAGTTTTTTGTGTTGACAATAGCTTGAGGGCAAATATTTACTATTATAACTTCTTAATTTTAATGTAATCATACTGTTTTCTCTGATGTTTATTCTGCCTTTGAAATATAACTCTAAAATTACATTCTGATATTAACACTAGAATAATCATTATTAGTACAATATTGATTGTAATATATATAGTCTTTACTTGAATATTATCATAATTAAATGAGAAAAGAACACCTTTTTTCTTTAGTATATAGTATAATCTCAGTCTTTGAATCTAAGCTGTATCTAGAAACACATTTTAACTTTCTTTAGCATGTTTGAGGAATATCTTATTCACTAATAATTTATTTACTATTAAAATATTAATATTGCCAAAATGTTTCCAAAAATTTTATATCAGATATTAATATAAAGATATCTATTAGAAAAATGCTAGTTAAATTTAAGAGAAAGATATTAAAACTGGCACACAATGTTACTGCATGAAATAGAAAATTGCCTTTTAAGAAATTCCTGTTTAATAGCATTTCATATGTAATGTTACATTCACATGTAACACAAACATGGAACTGTGCGAAAAGTTGGAAAATAAAATAAATAGGGAGGTAGAATAATAAAGCTGTGTGACATTCTTTCTGGCATATTCATCTCACAATCAGCTTTATCAGAATTCAGATATCTGGGTAAACAGAGGACAGTAGGACACACAGATGTATAATCTGTGTTCTTTGAACACTATGATAAGAATGCGTGACATAAATTAGACTTCACAAACTTTAAGAAGGCAACTCACTTCAGCCCTTCACCCCAGAGTCTGAGCATTTGAAGGACATATTTGTTTTATTAACTCTTCATACATTAAGACTATTTTTTTGACTGAATTTCTATATTAGAGGACTCTAAGAAAATCATAGATTGATAATAGTTCTAACTTCTTTTTGAATCTAAGTACACAGTAATTTTGCAAAGGATTCACCAAGGTTAAGGCCTCTGGAATGATGGAATCTCAAAGTGAATTCTAACATTTTCTCTTGAACACCAACAACAAAATATTAGTATGTAGACTTTACAAAAGCTCCATAGAGATTTTAGACTCAGCACTGTCACTGTCTATAAGCTTATTTAGTCTGCATGCCTAAAGTAATATAAATAAAATGTCATCATCACTTGCCTAATTGTATCATAAAATAAATTAGGCAAATTGGCATTGTGTAATATGAGATGAGATATTAATATTCCCTTGAAGGTAAATAGTGCCTTGCAGAAAAAATATAGGCAACAAATCAAAATAAGAAACATTTGAGTCTTATTTTGTTTTGTACGCAGTAAAGATTCTCAATTGCTTGTTGCAAACCAGTAAATTTGATGACATTCAAATCACGTAGCATCTTGTTAGATAACAAGGCTCTGCTATTGTGCAAAAATGGCAATGTGTTAGAAACAAATCTATTTAATGACATTGAAAAGAGTTTTATTTAAAAATATAGCATTCAGATATGGAAATCACAAGGCAGATCATTTCAGTGTGTTCTGGGTCAAGAGATTAAAAGATTTATGGAACAAGTTACTTCACAGGATGTGACAATGTCATTGGCCAAATTGAGAACATGGATAAATAATGAAAGCTCATAAAATAATAAATGCTTATCAAGCATGGTTAACCTTGACACAAGTCTGATTATCCTAAGTGCATTTTATTCCATAACAAGCTTACTAATATGTAAATGTCTATGACAAATATTAAATAAACGTTTTTGTCTATTCAAAAGAAATGTGAATTGTTCGCTCTAAAATGTTTTTCTTATAGTCCCTCTATTGAATAATATTCTGTGAATGTTAAATAAAAATTAATCTTATTTATAATTTAAGATTTATTTCATTTTCCTCAAATATTTGTTGTTATTGAGTTTTTTTGGTCCATCCTCTTTTATTTTTGCATTTTAAAAGTTAAGGCATTATTTACATGCAGTAAAACACTTAAATCTTAAGTATGACCACCAATCAGATATATACGAGTAAAAGAGCAATTCCATTACCCTAAAAGTTTCTTCTGACTCCTTTCTAATTAATGAGACTCTCTTCCAAGAGGTAATTATTTTTCTGATTTCTATTGTAATATCTAGATTTATTTGTTCTTTTTTTTTTTTTTTTTTTTAGTTTCTGGTTTTTTTAAGTTAAATTTATTTGGGCAATATTGGTTAATTTATATGTTTCGAGTGTACGATTCCATAATACATTATTTGTACATTGCATTTTGTGTTCACCACTCAAAGTTAAATTTCCATATTTGGTTCTTTTTGATTCTAGCACTTAGTTCATAACTATCAGGATTAAAATCTCACCTTGGCTCTGATGTTTACACCTTATCTTTAACTAGGGATTTTTCTAATTTCTAATTATTCTACCTATCTCACCTTGGTTGAGTGTAAAAATTATTATTAATCAATGACTGCTGAATTTGGCTTCATCTATACTTGTTTATAGACTATGCTATTCATCTATTTATATTATCTCCCTAGCCTCCGTAAACATTAATACAATCCTACATAGATGACATTATTAAATCTGTACAACTGACCTTTTAAAGTAGGTATTTTCTCCATTCTTTAAAAATGGGAAGTAAATGAGAATTAGAGAGGTCAATTAGTTTGTCTATATTACCAAAATACGTTCTATTTCCAAAGTTTGTGATAATATATTCAAATTGCTTTTAGATATAAAAAGGTATGTTTTAACTTATTTTAAGACCCTTTCCTCTACTTCTAAAATAGGCAAATACTTTTTACACATTTATTTCATTTGAAATATTAAAGTATAAGTGGCTACATTTTAGCATATTTCTAAATCTATTTATTGTGAATTACATTCACCGCATTTTTATAATTATTAATTTATATGAGCATTATATAATTTGTTCATTCAAGTAATCTTGTAGAGTTTAACATATTTTAAGTACTCTTTTTAAATGATCTTATAATTAATCATATTTCATAAGTCAAACAGTATTTATTTATTGAAGTTAATCCTCAAATAAGGATTGTATAATAACCCAATATGTAAATGTAATACTGCCTGTGACAATGATAAAACGTTGTGTATATACTATTATAATATATTTAAACATTATATTCCAACATCTGCAAAAATCTAGATTAATCATATTCTTTACTAATATTCTAGCTAGGTGTGATATAATCTGTGCTCAGTGCTTAAAACAGCCAGTAGCTTAAAATCTTTATATAGCAGTCTATATACACACCACCTTTCATTTACCTTAACACTGAATATGAATTATCATCACCTGAGAATCAACTCCCCTTACTAATGAAGATGTGTCGAGTGCTTATGCTATGTGCAAAACATTTTCAAATAAATAACGTTTACCTCTACCTGAAACCCCTCACATATTTCATATCTTTTTCGCCTACTCCCTGATATAAGCATGACGCAATCCCCTATGGCCCATTTCTACTCTTCTTCACATTTAAATTCTCCCTGTATAACACTCCATTAAATCCTAGTTATCAAACCCTATCTCTAATGTAAGTCTAGGAGTATGTTATATTGAAGCACTTTTTTTGTTCAATTTGTCACATGAGAAAACTTCCAGTGAGGTTTGTTCACAGAGTTGGGCACTGTAATTCAAGGTTTTCCAATTCAAAGATTGAGATACAAGCAAAACATACTCCTTAGCCATATGATGCTTCGCATGAATCGTTCACTCAACAGTATTATATTGCTAGGAATTGTAGTGTAAGAAAAAAATGTGATTATTCTACCATGACTGTAAAAAATATTATGTAAAAAATAGTTGCAAGATTACTCCAAAGCTGTAGCCAAGCAAAGTTAGTCTGTGTTGTGTCATTTAGCCCAAAAGTTGTAAATCTTTTCTCATTTTAATTTCTATCTACATGGAATTCAATACCTCTCTTCTCTGAATCTTTCAAAAAGGAATCGGAGGAAAAGCACATTACATAAGAATATTAAAAATATAAAAGGAATGTATAAATTTTCAATGTAAAGGGGAAATAAAGTGTCACTTTTGCTTTGACTCCATGACAAAAGTGGACTCTGGCAAAAAAATTTTGTCCTTCATTTAAATATCTTAATAGCTACACTTTAAAAATGTATACTATATTCTAATCAGCTGAGTCATTTTTTAAAATTTGAAGATAAATGATATTTTATATTTAGATATATAACATAGATGCCTATATACACTCTGTACACTCTGTATCTATTATCTATCTACCTATCTCTATCTATCTATCTATCTATCTATCTATCTATCTATCTATCTATCTATCATAGATGCCTATATACACTCTATACACTCTGTATATCTATCTATCTATCTATCTATCTATCTATCTATCTATCTCTATATCTATATCAATCTCTATATCTATATACATGTATCATTCATTTTGGAAGTTTTCTGATTTATAACAGTTACTTGATTATCCAGGAGTTTTAAAAAAATATTTTACTCAATATTTCTAGCAAAAATTAAGGAATTATTTCCAGAAAATAAGCATGAATAGAAGAACTACTTTATATCTAACACTATGGTGAATGTTTTGTAATATCAGCACAAAAATCCCTTAGTAAGTTAACACTTATTACAGATAAGGAAATTAAAGCCCAGAGAGATTATGAAATAGCCCCAAATCGCAGGACTATTATGTGGTAGAGCAATAATTCTAACTCAAGTCTTACCCTAAAGTTTATGCTTTTCTATTATACCAATTTGTTTTTTAGATATACATTGCATCCTGTTGCTATTAAAAGAAATACAGACCTTTAAAATTATCTTTAGTGCATGTGTACAAGTCAATATTTTTTTTAGTATGTATAAATAAGAGTGAAGTCATCCTTGTTGAGTGTGTGATTATTTTCTGTGACTGTTTTCTTTGTCTTTTTTGAAAATAATTATCTATCAAAATAAAAATGTGCCTTGTATAATTAATATTGTTTTTTGTCCATGAATTACTAGAAGAGAACCCAGAGTAGCCCTTAAGATGTGGATTACAAAAGGACATAATTTTCCCTGATGTGGTCTCCACCTGATTGTTGTTGTTATTGTTATTGTTGTTGTTATTGTTGTTGTCATTATGCAGAATTCTGACAATTCTGCAGGGGTTATCCCAAGGGAAACTGTTTTATTCCACAGAGACATTGTTATATTTTCAGTTTATTCTCTTCTATAGCTAATATTCTACTCAGTTGGTTTAGTTATTTAATATTATTCCGATTTTAATTATTTGCATACATTTCTAAAAATGAGTGCTTTCATATCAGCAACAATATATAGGATATATCTTAAAAATCAGTATAGCAAATCTATAAAAAAGCAAACTTAAAAATTAAAAGTATTTATTTAAATGAGATGTAAGTTTGTAGTTCAAAAGAAAGAAACTGCCTTTGCATGCCTAGAAAAAAATAGGATATAAGTATGAATTTATAATGCTTGAGAGTTCTAGATTACAATAAAATCTATTAATTTCATTGTCAAGACCAATGTCATGAAACTTTTCTTTTACGTTTTCTTATAGGAGTTTTACAGGTATAGGTTTATGTTTAAGGCTTTAATCTATTTTGAGTTGATTTTTATGTATGATGTAAGGCAGGGGTCCAATGTTTTTTACATATGGAAATGCAGTTTCTAAGCATCATTGCTTGAAGAAACTCTCTTTTTTCCAGTGTATATTCTGGTACCCTTGTCAAAGCTCCATTGCCTGTATATTTGTGAATTTATTGCTAGGCTTTATATTCTGCTTCATTGGTTCATATGTCTGTCTTTATGTCAGTTTCATACTGTTTTAATTGCTATATCTTTATAATATATTTTGAAGTCAGGAAGTATGTTGCCTCTAGCTTTGTTCTTTTTTCCAAGATCACTTCATATCTTTTTGTTGTTTCATATGAAGTTTAGGACTATTTTTCTACTTCTGTAAAAAAAAAAAAAAAAAAAAAAAAAAGAAAGGCCTTTGGGATTTTTGGTGGGCGTGGCTTTGATGCATAGATTACTGTAGCTAAAAAGGGCATTTAAACGATAATAAAAATAAAAAAGTCTAATCCATGAACATGGAAAATCTTTGCATTTATTTATGCCTTCAATTTCTTTCCTTGTTTATTATAGTTTTCAGTGTACAAGTCTTTCACCTTCTTGGTTAAGTCTATTTCCAAGTATTTCACTATTACTGATGCTCTCGTAAACGGGATTGCTTTTGTAGTTGCCTCTCAGACATTTCATTATTAGTGTATAGAAATAAAACTGATTTTTGTATGTTGATTTTGTATGTTGCAACTTTACCGAATATGTTTATTAGTTCTAAATGTGTGTGTGCGTGTGTGTGTGTATAGTCTAAAGTTTTCTATATGTAAGATCATTTCATCAGCAGAGACAGTTTCACTGCTTTTCTGATTTGATGCCATTTATTTTTTTCCCTTGTCTAGTTACTGTGGCTAGAAATTCCAATACTATGTTACACAGAAATGGTGAATGAGCATCCTTGTCTTGTTCCTCATCTGAGAGAAAAATATTTCTTTTCTTTTCTTTTTTTTTTTTACCATTGAGTATGGTGTTAGCTGTGAGCTTGTCATATATGACCTTTATATATATGGACTTATCATATATGACCTAACTTTCACAAGCTTGTTTTTTAATTCTTAAATCTACTTTTACTATTTCAATATTCTTATCTTTCCTAGATATGAAACGTTTTTAATGTATTGTTCATTTCACAGAGTTTTATGGTGCTTTTACTTTTTGAGGTACATTCTTTCCACACCTAGTTTGTTGCGTGTTTTTATCATGAAAATGTTGTCAAAACAATTTACCATGAAAGCTGTGTCAAATGTTTTATCTGCATCTACTGGTTGATCAAGTGATTTTATCCTTTGGTCTATTGCTATGTAAATCACATTTATTGATCTGCATATGTTGAGCTCTCTTTATATCTCAAGGATAAATTTCACGTTATGGTGTGTGATTATTTTAATCATGCTAGTGTTACATTCAGTTTGCTAATATTTGGTTGAAGAATTTTGCATCTATATTCATCAAGGATATTAGCCTATAATTTTCCCAAAAGCATAGGCAACAAAAACAAAAATAGACAAGTTGGACTATATTAAACTAAAAACTTCTGTACAGCAAAGGAAGCAATCAACCAAGTGAAAAAACAACTACAGAATGGCAGAAAATATTTTCAACCAATATATCTGATAAGCATGTAATTTCCAAAATGTATAAGGAACTCCTATAACTGAGAAAAAAATGACATAACCCAATTTAAAAATGGGCAAAACTTGAATAGACATGTCTCCAAAAAAGACATGCAAATGGCCAATAGATATATCAAAAGGTGTTCTACATCACTAATACAGTAAGAGACCTTCTCATACTTGTTAGGATGGTTATTATCAAAATAACAAAAGGTAAAAGCCTTGACTAGGACATAGAGAAGTTGGAAGCTTTGCACACTGTTGGTGGGAAGGTAAAATGGTCCAACCACTCTAGAAAACATTATGGAGGTTCCTCAAAAAATTGAAAATAGAACTATCATATGTTCCAGAATCCCAACTCTAGATATTTACCCAAAGAAATTGAAATCAGGGTTAAAGCGATATCTACACTCACACAATTATTGAGTCACTGGCAATAGCTAAGATATAGAAACAACCCAATTATATATCAACAAATAAATAGATAAAGTAATATTAGGTATACGTACAATGGAATATTATTCAGCCTTAAAAAGAAGGAAATTCTAACCATTTGTGATAACATGAACAGACCTGGCAGATTTTGTGCTAATTGAAACAATCCAGTCACAGAAGGACAAATACTGTATAATTGAACTTACATGAGGTATCTAAAAGACTCAAAATCACAGAAACAGAAAATAGAATAGTTATTGTCAAAGGATGGGGAAGAGGGAGAAATAAATAGTTGTTCAATGGATATAAAGTTATACAAGATGAACAAATTCTGGTGATCTGCTGTACAACTTAGTCTCAATAGTTAGCAATATTGTTTTGTGTACTTAAAATTTATTAAGAAGGTAGAACTTACATTGTATACTTGTCAAAATTAATTAATTAATTAATTGAAATCCATTAGTTTTCACTCTTTATCTTTGAAAATGTCTCATAAATTAAATACCTAAATAACACCTATATATATTTTATGTTCAGATTTAGGAAAAATGCTCTCTAAATCTTTCACTTGTATTGTTTCATATAAGATGACCTTGAAAGTTCTATGTATATGTAGTAAGGCTTGCAGTGTTATATCATGTAAAAACACTACTGATTTTAACAGCATGCTACTAATATATAACCTCAAAAACTTACTTCAAATGTGTTATTTTAATCTCTATGGGTTTAAAGTGAAAAGTAAAAGTGAAAACACGATTTCAGAAACTGTTTATAATTAAACACATTCATATGATTAAATTTATGAATAAAATTACATTAAATCTTCCTTTAAAATTGTCTTCAAATTTGCATGCTGGTAGATAGTGATTTATTGATTAAAGGAAATGTGGCTAAGTGTTTTAATGTTGTAAACAGGGAAATATGTGAAATATGAATGACTGACATTAAAAGAAAATCAGTAAACAGAAATTAAAATCTGTCTCACAAACGTCACCGTAAAAGACAAAGAAAACTAAAGTCTTCAATTACTTGTCACCTAAAGTTAATTTTTTAATAGGTAGCAAACTGCAAATTGGTATTAAGCGGAAATACATAAGAGTAAAGAAATCATTTTGGAACTTATTTAGGTAATTAAATCCAGCTTTCTTTTCTCTTTTTCCACCTTAAGAATTTTCTTTTTAAATATTTGCTTGTAATGACAGTTGTCTTAGCCAGACCAAATATAGAAAAATATAAATTGATAATCAGGACCTGAATAAGATCCTCTTTTCTCATTGGATCCACTCATATCTATATGTGCTCATCGATTTAAAGAGGAATAAGATTCTTGGGACAATGTTTTACCCTTTTTCAAAAACTGAGTTCAGAAAAATGGTCATGCCAAAGTAGAGGAATTTCAAATATCAGAGCCCTGCAAAAACTTAGATTAACAGGAGGTGTAAATGGGTATAACAAATCAGACTGCAAAGCAAGGAGCATAGCTGACTCTTGAACAACACAGGTTTGAACTGAACAGATCTACTTATATATGGATTTTTTTCAATAAATACTGTAAATATACTGTCTCTTTCTTTTGATTTTCTTAACAATATTTTCTTTTCTTTAGCTTACTTTATTAAAATAATACAGTATATAACATATAATATACAAAATATGGATAAATCGATTTTATGTTATCGGTAAGGCTTCAGGAGTCGGCTATTAGTAGTTAACTTTTTGGGGAATCAGAAGTTAGATTTTCAAATGTCTGGGGCGGGTCACACCACTAACCCCCATATTATTCAGGAGTCAAGTGTACATCTAAATCCAATTCCAAAACAAGCAATTCAACTGTAACCAAAAAACCATCTTTAGCGTCTCACCCTATCCATGTCTCTTTCATCCAAGAATACTTCTAAATATAGGACAACACATTTTTTTATTAGTTCATGATCCAACCAACAGACATGCATGCATGTACAGTAATGATAAAGAATTTCTAGCATTAAACAAAGAACAGCCTATGGAGTGGTATTGGTGCCAGAGCAGTGTCTCACGATGGCAGTAACCACAGTGCCTGCTGCAGAGAAACACTGCTCTACAGCTATTGCACCACTGACGACAATGCAATTAACAGAAATATAAATATATTAACCTATTAAACCTATAGGATGTCCTTTGGCTGTATTTTGGAGTTTAAATTTCCCAGGTCATTTGGGAGAGGGATTTTGCAAGGGATTTGAATTTTTGTATGAGCAAATGAGAAGACAGGACCTGAAACATCTTATGCACACTTGCAAAAGAAACAATCATTTAAGTGTTGTTATCAAAAATTTTACAAACTTGTTTTTTAATGCTTAAGTCTACTTTTAATAATTCAAGATTCCTATCTTTACTAGATATGAAACTTTTTTAATGCATTGTTCATGTCACAGAGTTTTATGGTGCTTTTTCTTTTTGAAAAAGGCTTAAATGTGAAGTTGAGTACAAAGTTGTGTGTATGTGTGTGTGTGCGTCTGTGTTGAATACATACGGGTCTTTCTAGCAGAATCTTCCACAAAAAGAGAAGAAATGTCTTCATCCACTCCTGCTTCATTCTTTGCAATACAAGTGTATGCTCCCGTATCTTCATAACGTACATTGCTTATATGAACCTCACTGCCATTTGCTGAAAACAGAAGGCAAATGCAACTTGTAAACTACAATTTCAGTTTTGGTACAGTGCTTTCCGATTACACAGTCAAACGGTTCTCCTAGCTTGTCCTAATTAAACTATTTTCCTTCCTGCTTCCATGCTTTGGAAGCATGCCAAATTATTCCAAAAGCATTCAAGTGTTTCATAAACTGTGCTGTCATTCTATTACAGAGAGCCCAAGACTCTATATCAAATGCACACACTTTATATTTTATATTCATTTCCTATTTCCTACATTTCATAAGAAGTTCATATTAATAACTATAATTTCATTTATATATTTATTTTAATATTCAGATTCCACTTTGTCCTAAGCTTTCACAAAAGTTTTAAATGATATCAATATGGTTAACTTACAGAAAAATACAAGTAAAAAGGCATTTTTATAAAGAAATTAAGTGAGCTGCATCACGTAAGTATTATATGATTGCCACTTATCAAGTACGTTATTTAATTTGTTTAATACATCTGGAATTATTAGCTAAGGAGAACAGAAAGATAATATATGATTTGCCTGCAAGATTTTTAGTCTTGTGCCATAAATATACCTAAAGTAAACAATATTATATTATGGAAAGTCAATGTGTAACTAATAGGTTAAGAAAATGATTAATGCAAACTTTAAAATCTTGGTAAATAATATTTTAAACTAATTGCTGAATAATGAGTTGCATTCCCCAATGTGAAAACCAGGATAAAATGAACTATTTACCACATGCTGGCAATATACAAGGTGCTTTCACGTGCATTATTCCTAAATTATCCCAAATAATATTTAGTTTTTACTTTTTTTTATTTATATGAATCCCTTTTATTGAAATATAACCCACATACTATGCACCGCACCTTGTTGAAGTGTGCAATTCAAGGTGTACAATTCAATGGCTTTCAGTATATTAGCATACATGTACAATTGTCACCACAATATTTTTTTGTTTGTTTGATCAAGTATTCGAGACTCATAGAATGATCTTATGCAAATCACTCAGCTTGAAGGGTAAGAGCAGGACTCCTGTTCTATGAAACTGTGAAGTTCATTTTTTGTTGTGCTCATGTAGTTAGGTTTCTTTCTCTCCTGTCCTGTCCTGTCCTCTCCTCTCCTCTTTTCCTCTTCCCTCACCTCCTCTTTGCTCCCTCTCCTCCCACATCCTCTTCTCTCCATTCTTTCCTTCCCTTTCATATGTGTCACAAGAACACCATGCACCAAGTGCAGTAGAAAGGAAAATGACTATTTGTGATAGGGGACAATTTATTGGTGTGGTTGTTTGAGGAAAGAAGGTAGAAATCATCGGGAAAAGATCTGAAATGCCATCCCTAGAAGCCAGTGGCTCTCAAGGGATATGAATGGGATATGGAGAGGCGTTGAGTCTTTGAGGAGAGATAATCATTTAAATTATTTGAAATTCTTTCTGAATTTATAAACACTACTGTGTACCTCCATTCCCCCCGCAATTCTTTTTTGAGAATTATGACTCCAAAACAGAGATTGGCAAGGTTTCTTTTTGCTTTTGTTTTGTTTCTGCTGTAAAAGTCCAGTAGTAAATATTTTAGGCTTTGTGGCCCACACAGTCTCTGTGGCAACTACTCACCTCTGCTACAGCAGCATGAAAGCCGCTATAGACAGTATTTTTTAAAATAAGTGCAGCTGTGTTCTAAAAACAAAACCAAAAACAAGTAAAAAATTGCTGTAATCACAAAAATAGGCAACTCTCAAGATTTGGCCTGTGGGCCTTAGTGTGCAGCCTCCTTCTCTAAAAGAGAGAGAGTGAACCGTGTATTTAAGTCTGCATCAGCTTCTTGTTTTATGTGAAATATGGCCCTCTCCAGAGAACACACTTTTCTTTCAAGACCCACACACTTGACCAAATCCCCTAGATTTTTTGAAACATCCATCAACTTATTCCTTTTTTAAATTCTCTCTTCTTATTATTCTTATATGTTCTCCTAACCTATATGCCGCCCTCTCATTTCGTCCTTTCCTACGTAATCTAGCATTTCCAGATGTTTGCTTTTCCAGTGCCACAGCTACCAATAGCCTCATCCATTCATCGTCCTGTCCCATATGCCTACTAACCTTCCAAACTAGAACAAGTTGACATATGTCTGCACCTGATATCCCTGGCATCTATTTTTTTGAGTAAATTATGAGACTATTGTATTAGAGAATTTATAAATTTTCATATTTATTGTTTTTAATTAGCAGGATGTTAAATGCAAATAAATATTTTTATTTGACTTTTACAATTAGATGCCTTTCATAACCTATTCTACTTTTACTTCGAATCTTTACTCTTTTTAATGATGTTTCCCATTATAATACTAACTGTAAAGTATGAACTACATACAAGTGATTAGAAAGTAAACCCAAATCAGTTCACCATATAAACTTGTATGAAATCATCATTTAATATACCTTAAACTTATACAATATTATATTTCAATTATATTTTAATAAAAGCTGGAAAAAAAGAATGGTAACCCCAACTTCCTGTTTTCATCTACTTCTTCACCTTTATTTACTTCTCAATGGAAATTTTCTCTCTTTCTAAGAAAAAAATCTCCTCTCTTCTCTTGCTGATTTCTACTACAACTTTGTTCATTCTTCCCCTCCTTCACTATCTACACATCTCTTTAACTATATTCCTTCAAACTGATAAATTGCCCAGCAAATGAATATCTTCATTAGTCCTGATCCTTTACAACAGCATATGCTTTCTTTTTTTTTTCTTTCAAAATCTGGACAGAGATTTTTATACTTCTTACCTTATTTTCATTTCTAAATCCACTAAAGATTGATTATTACTAATACTACTTTTTCTAAATATCACAAGGACAAACCAATCATATAACCCATGCACACATTTTAAAGACCTTCATTGACCTTTCTATGCATCTGACATTATTGAACTTTTTTGCCATCTTTAGCTCTCTCTCTCTTTTTTTTTAACGTAGTATCACCTTGTTCTCCTGCCTGTTTTCTGATTTTTACTCTCCTTGTATTATTTATCTTGATTTGCCTGCCAAAATATGTTTCTATTATTCCAGGAATTTGCTTCCTTTCATTAGCATAGTATCTCTTCCATTGCCGTAATTATTCAATTAGTGCCTGGACTTGGACCTCACATAGAAATGCTAAATAAGCTTTTGATCAATAATTGAATAATGAAATAACTATAGTATTTGGTAATATGGAATCATATATAAAGCCACATGGAATTTCACACTCCTATGCACCCAGATCTCTCTCTCAAAACTTTACTGATTTTCTCTTGTTTTTAAAAATGAAAATAGCTATTTACAAGGGTCCCTGTCCTTTCAATATTGAGTCTAGAATATAATCACCTCCTTAAATCTGTTTCCTATATATTCTTGAAAGCAAAGATATAATATGCTCATATAACATGGTTTACTGCAATTAAATGGGCAAGAAATGACAAAATCAGAATCTAATTAGATCTTTTATCACTTTAATTTCTGTCAATCAGATTAATCCTCTTCTGAGACTATAGACACTGAGATATAATCAATAAATAGAAACACATAAATTTGTTGGGTCTACTTATATTAATATAGAGATTTCTAGAATTTAGGTTTTAAAGGTCAAAAATATATTCAATGTCATTTTTGTCTTTTAAAAATAAGTAAATGTTTAAAAAAGATTTGTTCAAAAATGCATGCTGGTAAAACATATTCACTGTTAAAGTAGAATAATATGTCTATGCTTTAAAAATAATTTAAAAATAAAAATATATTCATTTCTAAAAGTATGGATTGAAGGAATTTAAAGGCATGGGATAAGAATAAAATGCCATGCAACAGATACTCCAGTAAAATGACTGTGTACTACTCTTGACAATGGAAATAAGATTTGTACATTTTCTTTACTTACTAGTATAATAAACATTTATGCAACTGTCTCTGTGTTATTTAGATTATTTGATATTACAAAGATTGGTTTTGTTTTTCATTTACCATATACTTGTAATTATTATATTCTTTATAATAATTGATTGATTATATATACACATTAGAATATTACATGAAGAATAGTTTATATATTACAATGTGATAACTTCATAACTTTAAAACAATGTAAACATGAAACATTTGGTAACATTTTGGTATTTTTCTTTTTTCATATGTAAAGTATGCAGCAAAATATTCACTAAAAACTTTCTATATTATGAACACCCTTTTTAATACATATTTTAATGTATGGTTTAAACATTTAAATAGTTCAGAAATATATTCTATGAAAAGTCCCAATTATTTTGTTCAGCATATCTTTTCTAATTCAGTAGACAAGTATTTAAAAGACAGATAATTTTATATTTTACTTATGACCAAAATAATGATATAACTAATCATCATGACAACACTATTATTTAAAACATTAAAAACATAAAGGACTCTAATTCAAATATAATGTCTTAGGTGCAATCTATATATTTTTTCTCATTCATGAATTCTGTTGCCACCAAGCCTCATTTTCTCTTTTTTTCCAAGTGATATAAAATATGATATAAATATTTTAGTATAAGTTTTCTTTATGATCATTTAAGAGAAAAAATGCAAATAAAAAGCACCTTGAAGTGTGAGTTGTTTGGACAGCTTTGGCGTAATATCAATTCCATTCTTTAGCCAGCCCAGCTGAGGGTTTGGTATGCCTTCTGCATGGCACCTCAGACTTGCAGTTACCCCAGGTTCTCTAGCCTGACTCTCTGGATACACCCGAATTACTGGAGGAACTGAAAGGAGAAATAGAAAAGAAAATGAATTAATACTCCATACTCATCATTTCATTTTCTAAAACAAACAAAAATTCAATATAAGAAAAATACAAATTATATATTTTAATGATGTGTATTTCTACAGTTTTTAGTTTCCAAATATCATTTTCTACTAAAAGATAATGAGTTCCTTGGATAAAAATTATCCTGAGACTGTGCTAGGGAAAAATATAAGCTGAGCCTGGGATATCTTGCTGAGGTCATTAAAGAAATCCCCAAAGAATGACAAAAAAAACATATTTTGAAAAAGACATCATGTATACAGAGATTGAAAGAATTAATTGGTAAGAGAGTAGTAATTGGTAAGAATTATTTCTGGTAAAGTGACAACATTCCACAATTGATCGGCAGACACAGTGTAATCCCCATCAAAAATTCTACCACATTTTTGTAGAATTGGAAGAGATCATTCTCAGGTTCCTATGAATTTACAAGGTGCCTCAACAATCTTAAGAGGGAAGAAAAAACTAGAAGTTTCATACATCTCAACTTTCATACACACAATGAAGTTATGGTTATGAAAACAATGTGGTACTGGCAAGAATAAAAATATGAATCTGTGGTACAGAGTTGACAATGCAGAAATAAAATTATACATCTATGGTCAAATGATTTTCAGGAAGAATGCCAAGAAAGTCATTTCAAGAATTGATGCTGGAGCAACTGGATATTTGCATGCAAAACAATGGACCCTACCTCTCACTATATATAACAATTAACTCAAAATGAATCAAAAACCTAAATAGGAGATAAAACAATAAAACTCAGAAGAAAACATAAGAGCAAATCTTCTTGACTTTGTATTTGACTGTAATTTCTTAGATATGACCTCAAAACACTAACAACAAAGAAAAATATATAATTGGACTTCATCAAAATTAAAGTATTTGGTGCATCAAAGGATACTATAAAGAAGGTATAAATACAATTGACATAATATGAAACAATTGCAAATTATATGATGAGACTACTATCCAGAATATGTAATAAACTGTTACAACTTAGCAGCTAACAGACAGCTTCTTCTGCACAGCAAAGAAAACCATTGACAAAATAAAAAGGCTACCTACAGAATGGGAGAAATAAATTGGTAAACCACATTTTCTATAAAAAGTTAATTCCAAGATATACAAAGAACTCATATAACTTAAGAGGAAAAATAATCCAATTAAAAAATGAGCAATGAACCTAAATAGACATTTTCCAAAAAAGAAGAAAATACAATGTCCAACAGGTATAAGATAAGGTGTTCGATATCATTGATCAGGAAAATGCAAATCAAAACCACAATGAGATATCACTTTATATCTGTTAGGTTGTCCGTTATCAAAAATACAACAGATAAATGCTGGCAAGGGTAATGAGAATACGGAACACTTGGACACTGTTGGTGGGAGTGTAAACTGGTACAGCCACTATGGAAAACTGTATGGAAGTTCCTCAAGAAATTAAAAGTAGAACTAACAGATTCTTTTTGAACTTTAGCCTCAATATTCTCTTCAGTAAAAATTTGATTTACGTCCCTTTTTTACTATGATATATGTCAATTATTATGGTGATAAAAAATAATATTAGCAGCAGTACTTTAAAAGTTAAAACTATAACATATTTATAGATATTATAGAAAGGACCTCATACCAGAATGAACTAGAATCATATAGCTAAGCTGTTCTCAAATTTTTTATTATTTCATTTCTTTATGTATATTTCATATATCTATTTTACTATTACTATCTCATAAGATAATAAATGTTTGTTGTTTTGAGCCACTACATTTTAGAATATGTATAATAACCTTCTTGATAGAAGGGTTCTGCCTTATTCAATTATCGTATCCCTATACATAGCTGACTGACTACAGTACTTTAGAACATGCAGAAGTGGTCCACAGGATGTGCATTACAGGTTTATCACACTTATCTCTTTTCACATCCACCTTTGCATTTGCTGTTTAGCATGACCATGAGAGCATACATACCCTTCATTTGCCTTAATAAGAATACGATTTGATAAACAAGAGAAAACACTCTAGTTTTTGGCTGAAGAATTTTCTGCAAGAGCTATCTTATCATAAGACAGTGGACAGAAGTTTTGTTCAACTGAACCCACACTTTGGTTAGTGTATAGACTTTGCACTACCTGATTTCTTTTAATTTCACTCATCAGAATGCCAGTCAAAGATGTAAGGTCAGTAACCATTATGAGACTCTTTTTAGAGCCTCAAATTCAGCTAAAGTTAATTTTATCACTCTCCTTTCAGTTGATTGGAGGAGCCACTCTCTATATAAATTTGATTGACTAATGAATAAGTGTCAGCCTTCCAGATTTACTGAAATTATAAAAGCAATGCAAACCATTATACTAGTTGACGCCATCAGGTCAGGACTATAGACACACCTCTTAGCCTATTGGCCTCTTAGTCCCCTTTTTTGCCTGTATCCTAGGGATCTTTTTTTTTTAAATTAAGTTTATTGGGGTGACATGGTTAATACAATCATATAATTTTCAGGTGTACATTATCATTTGACATCTGTGTATTCTATTGTGTGTTCACCACCCAGAGTCTAGCTTTCTTCAGCTACCTTATATTTGATCCTCTTTGCTCACTTCACCCTCCCGCTACACCCCTATATTTGATCCCCTTTACCCTGTCTACCTCCCCCCTCCTCCCCATCCCCTACCCTCTGGTAACCACTAGTCTATAGTTCATGTCCCTGAGTCTCTATTTGTCCT
>NW_006439757.1:6606912-6612486 GCF_000325575.1 Pteropus alecto
TTTTCCGATAAGGGCCTGATACTCTAGGGATCTTAAACTAGACTCCTGTCAACTTATAACACAGAGACAAAGGGGGAGGGAAGAGTTCTCAGAAAGGCCCAATAATCTTTTGAGTATGCAGCTGGCACTTTATCTTGTGCATTGCTTTTAATAGTTCCAGGGACAGAAAAATAACACACTTCCAAAACTCTGAGCATTAGAATTCTGCTATTTCCTTCCCCCTCTCTTAAATATAATTCAAAATAAAAACAGCATACACTAATAAACATCCACAACAACAATGAGAAATGAAACCAAGATATGATGTGTTTTTTCCCTCGATGACTACTTAGTTTGTTTTAAAATATCAAATACATTTTCAAAAAATAGTTCTCATAATATTCTATATCAGACTTGCTAGTAACATAGAGCATGAATTTAGCCTCTTTTGATATATCTAACACAGAGTTGTTTTTGTAGTATTTTATTATATTGGAAGGTCAAATAAATAACTTTTTAAAGAGGTACGTTAACACATTTTCAGCAAAACCACATTTACCATAAGATCTAGAGTAAAGAGACTCACATACTCAGACCTAATCTCTAATCTCTTAACAACCTGGGAGTTAGGAGATGAGCTTTCTAGAAAGACTTATATAGAGAGCCAAAATGGATAACTACTCTTAATGAATATTTAATAAAAGCCACTGTATCTTGCCACAGAACTTAAAGCCAAGGCAAGGATCAATTCTTCATGCAACATTCTTTGGAATAGTAAATAAATAAGACAATGTAAATATATTTTAAAGTTAATTTGAAAGGAAGCACATTAATCAACTCAGTGATAATGGATTCTACATTTTTCATATTAGAAAATATAGATATTATATTAGCCACTTATACTGTTGCTGATACTCTCCAAAGGACAACTTTTCAAATAAGATGTTTAATTTTTCCCTGGCATTCCTAGAAGCTTCTATTTTATTGATATACTTGTACATGAACTGAAAGAAAAACAATGAGCAATCATTTTTGTCATATTGAACATTTATACCCAAATAGATAATATATGTACTAAAAAATAATAATAGTCTCATATAATATGTTTCTCATTTAGTATAATGGTATCAAGTGATTATCTTAAAAATCTCTTAACTCACATAGAATTGAAGAATAAGTGATTGGCATAACAACTATTTAACCTCAGTGACAAGCTACACATTTAAAAGTAGGTTATTTTTCCCGGGATACATATTATGAAATATAAATGAGGATTGATGGAAGCCTGAATTAAAAAGTCAATAATCCTCCAGAGAACATTTCAAGCCATTTGTTACAGTCATTTTTAGTTAGGAAGTGCACTCTATGAACTTGTCTTTCCTTTCTATTGGCAGTGCATGAAAAAAAGAAACTGATGAAGAACACCAAAGGTTTTGCACATTGGATTCAGAATCAAATTTGTGCACAGTTTCCTGAAAATCTTTAAATGAGGTTCCTAATATTTTAAGCAAAAGGTGATATTTAAAAATTTAAGTTTCCTAATGATGTTCAAATGTCACTAATTCAGAAAGTAGTTTACACTGGTTGGTTTTATATGGTAAAATATTATCAAATAAGGTCAAATAATATTAATATTAAATAATATAATGTTATGCGTGTGTATGTACGAACATTTAAATAGTTGAGATTGATATAATTCCATTTTATTCTGTAAAATATAACCAAATAAGTTTCTGTTACTTAAAATGGAAAAAATTCAAGAAGATGTTAATATATAGACTTTATTCATGAATAAAATTTAAGTATCTGTTTTTAAAATTTTTTAGTTTTAAGATAACAATTTACAAACATTAATTGAGCAACCACAGAGTGTAGCACATTGTGCTCGGTGACTTTCTCCATTTCTCACATGTTCTCTTTTATATATTAACCTGTTGCATGTTTTTGAAATTAGCCAAAAAGAACACTAAAAAAAAAAATGCATTGTTGGCCCAAATTGTCTTAGCTGATACTAATCATAAAATAAATGTCCTCATGGAAGTATATACAGAAATTTGACTACTTGCAATCTAATATAAATTCTGAATTAGATTTTTAGCAGTAATATGGAAGGTATATTTGAGGTCTCGAAAAATTATTATTTTTTAAATGTAAAGGTCAAATAAATTATCAGTGCACTTATAGTATTTTGGAGTGGTAGTAATAATTCACCTCAAACAGATACAATTTCTCAAGGAAGCTGAAATACTCTTTTTTATCACCCAGTTAAATTACACAATACCACCATGTGACTAAATTGAACTAATATAATAAAATTGTATTTAATTTATCTAACATTTCTTAGAGTATAAATTACATATAATTGAAAACTATATATATTAAAAATGGAAATGAGATTCTAATACTAAAATTATTAAATTTAGAAATCAAAAAATAGATAAGCTAAAGATAATAAAGTATAATTAGTATAATTATATTTTCTTAGAGCTTTCTAGAAAATTTGAGGTTTATATGAAATAAGTTGTAAATATTTATCAGTTCAAAACCATGAGTATTTAATAATAATAATAATAATAGGTGTGAAACTAGGTGAAAGCTGATGGATATATTTCTCGAAGGTCCATAATAATTTCATTGTGTTTGAATAAATCAGTGCTTTTCTCAGAATTTGGAAGGATCTAATAGAATTATGCTAGTCTAATAATCCTTCTAACAAGATATTAGAAAGAATCTAATGGAAAAAATAGACCTCTGTCATACTGAAATCATGCTTTTTTTCCTCCTTCAACTTTCATTCTGTGATCTTTCTTTAGAAGTTTCCTCACTATTGCCAGAAAGTACGGAAACAGCACAATCTGGGTACTTTAGAGGCCTGATTTTAGAGTCAGGAAGCAGAGATCACTGACCCAATACAGTGACTTCATTCTAACTGAAACGAAAATGAATTTAAAGTGCATCGTCAGGTCACAGGTATGTAAACAACAAAACATTGCGTATTTTTTTTTCTTTCTTTCTTGATGCCATTACCTTGTACTCTTGAAGGATTCTATCACTGCTCTTCCACAAATTATTCACACAGCTGCAACTGTTAGAAAAGGTTCTAAGAAAGCTTGAGGATAAGAATATAAATGTGTCTGAAGTAGTGCTGACTCACAGTGGCATCTGGATTGTTTTGTTTGTATTATGACTTCCTTTGTCATTAAAGCAACTTTACTATGAAAAATTACAGACTGGGTTTAATAAATATTTTAAATGCTACTGAGCTTGTCCAATGCCTTTTTCTCTGACATTATTAAAGCCATCAATTTCTCTTTAACTTTGTCCCAAAGCAGTCTTTTTATATTCATGACTTTCCCACTGCCTCTTGTCAATATTACAAATCTCTCTGATCATATTATGGCAGGCTTCATGAAAGTGTAGAGGCTGCAACAAATGTTGCAGGCAAAATATAAATTAACAGCAACATCCTTATGTTCATAAACTTTTGTGATTTTTTTTAATTAGTTCTTTCTATTTATCTTATGGCAGTGTAAAAAAAAATCACAACTTTTTAAGGTTTTTTTTCAAAAGGAATAGCAGTTTATTCTAATTTAACAGATCTATTCTGCTGATCCTTAAATTAGTGGCTTTTAATCCCCAATTTTGATGTCTCAAAAGTCATCGTTTTCAGAAAAAACTCTCTAGAACACAAAAGAAAACAACAAAAGCATTCAAAGTAATAATACATAGGATATTGTTTTTCTAAATCTATGTTTTGGGGACAACGAGATTTAATTAAATGAATTGGTACATTAAAAATACATGCATTTAAAGTTGGATAAATAAGGCTAGATTACTATGCTTACATTTTGTAGGAATCTCTTTTCCCAAAACTAACCAATGAGAGTGTCTATTTTTCCACAAATTCATGGAAATAAATGTTACTAATCATTTTATTTTGGAAAATGATTCTTCATTTTATGTAAACTGAATTTCATTGATTGCTACATGGGTGAGTATGGTTTGTATACTCAAACCAATGTATACTCATTATCGATTCTGATTATTTAAATGAATGACCTTTTTATAGTCTACCCATTTTTTTCTTGTTAATAAGTATGAATAGTTATTCAACTAGAAAAATGTATACTGAGCCTTTATCCCTTATTTGTGCTGTAAATGGTTTATCTAGTCTACTTATTTTGAATAATTACAATATAGAATATTTTTATTTAACATAACCTGTCCAACATCTCTTATAGTACTACTATATTTCTTCTCTTGTTAAAGAAATACACTCACACTGCCATCCGTACTTGGATATTTTCATAACTAATAAAGTCCTAATATTTAATTTATTTTTAACACAATTATATTTAAGATTAGATTACAATCTAGTTCCATCCAATTTCCAGTTAGATTTTTAAAATTTTATGTAATATGTAAAGAAACATAATTTTCTTTCAGTAGTATTGTTTATTTTTTACATATCATCCAAGAATAAAGCAACATATAATCCCTAGCTTGATATTCTTTTTTTTATTGTACACTATACATAATAATTTTTCAGTCACTATATATATTTTCATCATAAATTCTGTTTATTTTATACAATATATATACACATATATACTTTCATACTTAAAATGATTTTGCACGTGTGCTGCTTCCATCACTTTCTGATATCCATTCTATCCTCATGAATCTATACTGTATTCTTTGGTTAGTGTAGTTTTAAAATAAATTTTAATATCCCTTATAATATGTTCCTTCAAACTAGTGTTTATTTGATCAATTTTTTTAGTAATTTTTCCATACTTACTATTTTATTGGAAGAAAGTGGGGCGGAAAGTGAAAAGAAAGAAGGATATGTAGGGAAGAGTGGAAGAAAAAGAATAAAGAATGAAAGGAATGAAAAATAAATATTTTGGATTCTCATTAATATTGTTTTAAACTTGCAATTAAAGAAAATGTGCAATTATTTTATCATAGAATATGTCTCAACCTAGGAACATGTTATAGTATTCCACTTATTTACATTATTTTTAGGCCCTTCAATAAATTTTATGGTTTTCTTAAGTTAAAATATGAATTTTTTCAAACCTTTTTCTTAAATATTTTCTTTGTTTGCTATTAATGGAAAATGTAGGTTTTATATATATTCATAAATAGTAACTTCCCATGGGCCTTAATTTTCTTTTAGTTAAAATATTTTTAATTTTGCTCTCTTAGGTTTCAGAGGTTAGTCATCATATCATTTGCAAATTTATAATAATTTCCTATTTTGTAATATGTATATTTTTAAATTCCAAAACAATTTGAATAATAGTTGAGAGGGACGATAGATGATAACCCTGCCTTGTTTTGATGTTAGTTAGCATTTTAAAAATAAACACTGTAAATTATAGCCTGAATATCTAATTTAGAATTTTTGAAAATGGCATATTAATTTTATCAGATACTTTTCAGTATCTATTATAAGACTTTTTTAAAAGCCACTCTCATTCTGGTCAAATATATGATTTTAAAAAATAAAATAAAGGAAGAGCATTACTGATACAGCTGTCTAGTTCTCCATCTATCTATAATCTCTACACTATACATATATAAGGCATA
>NW_006439757.1:6613170-6624805 GCF_000325575.1 Pteropus alecto
TCACTTGCTGCTTATAATGTCATACTCATGGATAGAAGCTTCTATTTCTCTATTGTTAGTGTTAATATATTATCCTGTCATAAAAATATTATTGATTCGCATCTCATATCTTATACAAAAGTTAACTCAGAATGGATTGTGAACTTAAAGGCAGAATGTAAAATTAAAAAAATTTTAGGAAAGTACGAAAGAAAATTTATTTTTTTTTTATCTAGAACTCAGCAAAGAATTCTTAGACTTCAGAAGAAAAATACTATCTATAAAAGAAAAAAAAAATAAATGTACTTTCATAAAATTTAAAAATTTACTCTGGAAAAGACCACCCCTCAAAAAAAATTTACTCTGATAGATTAAAAGACAAGCTACAGAATGGAAGAAAATATTTATAACCCAGATATGAAACAAAAGACTAGTATCTAGATCTCTAAGGAACTACCAAAATTCAACAGTAAAAACAAGCAATCCAATTAGAAAATGGGCAAAATACATGAGAGAACAGTTTACTGAAGATGATATACATGGTAAATGATATGAAAAGATGTTTGACTTTACTAGCTATTAATAAGTAAATGCAGATTAATATAACAATAAAATATCACTACACACCTATCAAAATGGCTAAAATAAAAATAGTGATAATGCTGAATGTTGGCAAGGATGCAAATTAACTAAATTACTCATAAATTGCTAGTAATAATGCATGATGATAAGGACACTCTGTCAGTTAAAAAAAGAACAACTAAACATACAACTACAATACAAATTAGCAATTAAACTCCTGAGCATTTATCTCAGACAAATGAAAATTTAAGTTCACATAAAAACCTCTACATGAATATTTGTTTGCAGCCTTATTTATAATAGACAACAACTGGAATCAGCCTAGATATCATTCAACAGGCAAATAGTTAAACAAATCCTGGTATTTTCATACCACAAAATACTATTCAGCAGTAAAAGAGAACAAACTATTGATACATGCAACAAGATAAATGAATCTCCAGATAATTGTACTGAGTGGGGAAAAAAAGTCAAGAATATATATTGTATTATTCCATGTATATAACATTCTTGAAATAAATTACAGAAAGGGAGAATATTAGTGGTTTCCCGAGAGTAAATGAAGAAGTGGGGACAGGAGAGAAGTGAGTGTGGGATCCTTGTGGTGATGGAACTTCTCTGTATCTTGACTGTGTCAGTTTCAATATCCTGGTTCTTATGTTGTACTATAGTTTTGCAAGATGTTAGCAGTGAGAGAAAATGCATAGAGGATTCAAAGGATATTTTTGCATCATTTCTTAAAACTGCATGAGAATCCACAATTATTTCACGTTTGTTTGTTGTATTTTAGATTTATATCCCACATATAAGTGATATCATGTGGTTTTCAACTTTTTCTATCTGGATTATTGGGTAGGAGGGAGGAGGGAGGTAGATGGCGTAAAAGGGGTCAAATATGTGGTGACAGAAAGAATGGGCAGTGAACACACAATGGGCGGTGAACACACAATGCAGTATATATATATGACTTACTGTTGAATTGTACTCTTGAAACTTATTGGATTTCATTAACTAATGTCACTATAGTAATAATAAAAAAGAATCCACAGTTATTTCAAATAAAAAAATTAGTGAAAATATTATTGATTCATCTTTAATAAAACATGGTTTATTGCAGTAGTGGAGAGAAGTCCATCTTGAATAGCTCAAAGAAAATGAATCATTTGATCGAAACCATCAAAACGTCCTTCTAACGATCTCAGGCAATCCCTTGTTCCCTTGTTCCTAGTCGTTACATACACTCTGCATCCTTATAGTTCTGGTTCCCTAGGGCCTCTCTTCACATATCTCATTGCTAATGTGTGCCCTGACTAGGCAGAAGTGCTTGTTTATTTTTTACATGCCTAATGGCAGATGCTGCTGCCACCAAGTAATGTAAATTATCTCTCAAGTTAATGCCATAGTCTACTAAAAAATGTCATACTTGCCACAAGTTCATTTGCAAATAATGTTGCCAGCAACATTAATCATAATCTCTAGCTAAATTAGAAAACTGAGAGTCATCTGTGACTTGTCCCTCTAATTCATTAACAACCTTCCCAACTAATCCACAATATAATTATTTACCGCAACCTATTGATTCTTAATTTTCCCTCAATTTTATCCCAGTTTAGGGTTTTACTAATCTTAAAGATACTCTAAACTTAGAAAGTTCACTATTTGTAGTCTTTGATAATGTAAATTCTGTTAACTGGCCTTCTTATCACAACTCTGAAGAAATCTATTATCCACATCACTACAAAAATTATTTTTCAATTGAAAGTAGGGCATTACTTGTAATCTACTGAAGGTCTTTTATTATATCACTTCTTTTTTTTCAGAATAATATCCAAACTACTTAACATAAAATGTCCTTTTTTAAATCTGGTCTTCACTTGCCTCTCAAAATTTATGTTTTATCAACCCTTTCTTAAGCACCTTCATGAATGTTTCCAAATTATCATGTTCTCCTTTCTTCTCTTACTTTGATTCCACTTTCCCCTATTTTATTTTTTCTCTTCCTCTTCCCTTTCATCCTTCCCTCCTGCTTTCTCCATCACTGCCAACTCTTCTTCCTCCCTTTTCTCTTCCCTTTTATTTTCCTCCTCTTTTTTAATTATCCTTTTCTCTTTTTTCATCCTGCTCCAAATTTTTATATTCATGTTTTAGTTTCAAATTTTTCATTCAGTGTCACAATCTACATATATATAGCTATCCACATATATAGATATAGATATAATTACAAATATACACATTATATGTAGATTCTATCATCTATCTGTCTTTACATCTATCATCTGTCTATCATCTATGTATGTATGTATGTATGTATGTATGTATGTATGTATGTATCTATCTATCTATCTATCTATCTATCTATCTATCTATCTATCATCTCTGTCTGTCTATCTATCTGGATTTGTTACAGGAATTTGACCTTATACAACTGGATAAACAGCTTCTGTGAGGCTGTTGTCTTGTTGTCTGATTCTGGAATTTGAAGTACACAGGGCAGACAATCCAAAAGGAAGATTAATGGAAAGTATGAAAATAGGCAAATCCACAGAAAAAGAAACTAGATTAGTGGTCGCCAGGAGCTGGAGGGTTGAAGCTAAATGCCAAGTGAACCACTAATTGGTACCTGGTTACTTTTTTGAGGTGGTAAAAATGTTATGGAATTGGTGGTGAAACTTGTACAACTCTGGGAATACACCAAAACAACACCGAATTGTATGCCTTAAAAGGGTGATTATTATGGTACAAGAATTATAGCTCAAAAAATTCAAAGCAAAATAAATAAATAAATAAATAAATAAAGGGAGAAAACTGAGTATAGTGTGTTATCATTTGTGTGAAGAAAAAGTAAGAAAAAATAGTAGCTTTTTAATGTTTCAATTTGGCTAAGCTGAATTACATTTCCAAGAATTCCCTCTCTTGAATGTTTCCAGTTAAGATTGGTCATAATAGTTACTATAATTTTAATTGTGTCCAAGATTTGATGGGCAGAAATGAAGCCATTTTTTAATGTTGGGGCAAGATCCTTGTGTGATCTCCTAGCTCACAAATATGGTTGCTGATCTGGAGCTCATGTGGTTGACTGGGTTGGGGCAGCAGCCAAGCCTGCAACTGCTCCAATTTCCCTCTAGCTTTGTCAGATCCTGGACATGGTGTGCAGTTAGTTCTGAACAAAAGAAAGCCAGAATCTCAGGACATTAACCTCAAATTGGTGGCAGTGAGAATTGACATGGATACCAAGCCAATCTCGTGGGCTCCAGTTCATGGTCATAGGTTTGTATTTTCCTTTGCTCTTCTCAACTTAACATTCGCTTTTCCTTCTCCAATGCTCTCAATTCTGTTTTGCTGATTTACATAACTATCCTATGCCAGTACCACACCAGCTTGATTACTGTGTCTTCATAGTCCAATTATACTTTGCTTATCATAGATTTCTCAGCTCATTATATGATCAGACCAATGGCAGTAAAATTTTTTGAGAAAAGGGCAGTTTGTATTTAATATATGGGAAGTTGGATTAACATCAAGAATGACAGTAAGCTCTTCAAAGAATATAGCTATTAGTTGCTCACTATTGGATCCTCAGCATCCAGCATAGTATGTAATAGAACTCAACCTACAGTTACAAAATAGGTCAATTACATATGTATGAGGAAATGAATGAATGAGAGCATAATATTAGCTTCATGTTCGAATAGTCACCATCGTACCGCGCCTCAGGCTTCATTTTAGTTTCTCCCTGTTAAGGTGGTGCTTGTGTTTATAGTTGCTGCTCTTGTCAATCACATTGTTCCAAACCCTCTGCTGCACCTGTTAATGCTCTGGCACCTGTCACCTACAACATATAATCTGATCATATCCTAAAGGTCAATAGATATCACCACTGCTTTCTGCTCCTTTCTTCTCTGTAGTCTTGTCCCTTAATTAGTATATATCTTTAAAAGTTTAAATCTCCTAAACTATTCAGTATCACTCTGACAATTTGACCAGATCAGACCAGATAGCATATAGATTATTCTAGCCAGGTGTACTGTAGCAAATTTGGAAAAATCCAAGATATAATTTAAAATTATTGAAAACAGTCAATCTAATTAGAGTTTTCTAAATAATAATCTATTATTATATATAATTGAACCAAAATTAAAAAGACAATAAAAGTATTAAAATATTCATAGTAGAGTACTAAAACATAAATATGCAAATTTTACATGTTAAAATATTTTCTGCATATCAAATTAGGCTAAATAAAAAGGGACATGATTCATCTTCTACCACATAGCTATTCATTGTTTAATTTTTTAGCAGAAAGTATTTAATATTAAATCTAATTTTCTTTAATGATTAAATTTATTATTATTAAAGTGAATGAAGTCAGCCCAGTTAAACTTAAATCAATAGCCAACATTTATTATTAGAGGTATCACATTATTAATTACATATACATACACTCAAACATATATACACAAACACACACACATATATATATATATACACACACACACACACACACACACACACATTATCTTTAATACAGTTCCAGTATTTACGCTAACATAATAATAATTTACAATAATCACAAAATAAGGAATCATCAGTTTTGGAAATATAGTACTTTAAGTATGAAAGTCTTAGTTTTCCTTACTTTAGAAGAAACTGTAGTTTTCAGTTTTTTCAATAGATGGCACTACTATTTACCTTTTTTTTTTGCTACTCTATAACTTAAAATATTTGCCAAAATATATCAGTTGATTTAATAATATACCTTTTCTTCTAAAAAACTTACTTTCCATAAATAATTTGTTATTTCTTTGACATAGTGATGTTACTTTAAAAGATTTGCTTTCAAAAGTGATACTAACAATTATAATATATAATAATTACTGTATAATACACTGTTATCATCTATAAATTTCCCAGATACTTTCTAAGAAATCTTTTATTATTATTATTTTTTAAGACATTGTGAGTAGAGTTTATGAGGAAGATGACCGTTTAGTTGTGGGGTGTTGTTCTCATTGAGTGTTTGTTCTGCTTGTATATGAATTGCTTTTATTTTAAAATAGTGGCCTTAAATCAAAAAATGAGTTGGAGGAAACTCTAAATTTAATAGCATAAATTATCTATTAATAGTGACAGAGCATTACTGATAGTCACAAATGATGTATTTTCTATTGTTAATTCCTTATGGAACATATGAGACACAAAATTATCCATATTTTGTCATGAAGCATACTCCTAAGTCAGTATTATAAATGCCAGTGTATAGCAAACCTCCTACTCACCCTCTGGCAAAGCTTATTTAAACTAGTTTGAGTTAGCTGGAATTTGAAGCCTGAAGCAAAAAAGAGCTTTTCAGGCCACCTAATTAACAATGAAATAATCAGAGACTTCCAATCTAAACTGATTTCTCATTTTCTTTTGTCTGTCATCATCATCATATTCATCATAATTAGCAATAATTACAACATCTCTTAACACTTTATCACTATGGGGTATTTATTGACATCAAACTTTTAGAAGTATGCTTGCCTAATCACAACTAAATTAAAACCCATTTGTACTTAATATATTCTCAATAAATATATTGAAATAAACCAATATGCATATTGTTTGAGGAAAAAATGTTATTTGCCTGACCACAACTTTCTCCCTGAGTCTCAACTATATTTATCTAAATGAAGAGCAATCCTGCTATTAAGAGAAAATTTAAACAAGCCAAGAATGTTTCCTTATTCCATTTTGAAATAGTTTTTCTTTAGCACTTCACGTACAACTTTTTGGATTTAGATGCTATCTCAAATTTCCAAAAGGCTATATGGGTTGGAACTCTGTCCTTTTTTTTATGCCACCAGAACACTTAATTAATGACCTGACCTACTGTGAAATTAGTCTAAGCACTGATTTCATCATAGGGTGAGGGTACTACATCTTGAGACACAAATATCATGAGTACATATAGAGTAACCAACTTTCTCCAGTCCTCATGCCATCGATTACTTATTTTATTCTGTTAAATATTAAAATGTTAAAAAGTAGTTTAATGAACAAAATAGATTAAGATTTGTTTATTACTTGTTATTTGCAAAATACAAAATTAAGCCTGTAAAGAAAGCAATGAATTTTTGAAATATGACCTTTGTTCTTTGGATATCTAATTACAAAGCTCTATATACATTAAAAACCTAAAAGAAAAGTGGCATGAAAATCAAATTAATTACTTCTAATGAAAAAACAAAAACCAAAAACAATGTACTAATGCAGGGTGTATGAAGTGGAAGAGATTACTGTGAGCTGCAGTGTTCACTGAAACCTTCATGGAGAACATGGAACATAAATTGAGCCTTCAGAAAATGAAAGAAAATGGATCTGACTTAAATAGGCCAGAGAAAATGAGCAACCCATACATGCCAGTACTCACGCCTCGATGACTTTAAGAATTAATGTTGTGCAAGAGTAAACTGCATTGAAAAAGAAATAAGGAATGAGTAATAAAAGTAATGTAAATAAATTATAATAATCACTCAAGTATAAGAAAAGCATAAAAAAAGGTATTAATTTGGAGAACTCTTAAAGCCTGAATACAGAATATGAAAATGCAATCTTATATTTCCTCAGTTCTCCAGAAAATGGTATACTATTGACTAAATTAGTGCTACAAATGATGTTCTATTTCATTGTTAAATTAAATTTGGTCAAGTTTAGAAATGTCACAGTTATCAAAGAATAAAATCGAATTTACTGATATATCGTATGGTACAATAAAGTATACTAAACGACATAAAGATTAGTTAATGAGTCCAGTCATGTCGTAAGTACTTGAATTATACTAAGCTATTATTTTGCAATTTTAAAATGAATTGAACTATAATTTAAGCATAATATGGAAGAAATAAAATAAATAATACACATAAAATGAAAAATTAAAATATATATACCATCAGCAGTAACAATAAAACAACACAGAAAAAGAGGTTAAGCAAATTCATTCATTTAAAGTAAAATTATTTTTAGAACATATGGATTAACAAGTACACATGCAAATTGTAAAAGGTGCTTAAAATCTAATTAAGCTATCCTGAGAGTGCCCTCATGCTAAATCTTTAAGATCAAACAAGCCTCATTATCACATTAACCTTCTTTTGACTCTCTTGTTATACAAGTGTCATTACATTAATTAGCCATTATACTCTTCTTTAAGTGCTGACCACCTCACGTGTGTTTTGTAACATTATCCAGTACTTTTATACACAGAAGTAATATGTGAAATATCGCTCCTGTTGACCTGTGTAAACTAGTACGGCAAACCATGTCATGCTAATTTAAATATGAGTATAGATATAATTAGATCATAATTTTATGAAGGAAAATAATTTTGTTATATTAAAAAACAAGATTCAGTACATTCACTTACCCATAAAAGTATATAAGTATATTCATTTATACCATAAAAGAATTCTAGCTGAATGAGTAGATGAGTACAGGACTGTAGTATGTAAGAATGAGTCATCTACCTGAGAGATTTGACTCTGTTAACAAAAAGATCCACACGCCTCTTTGATTCATGTCCAGGAGTGTTTCTCTCCCCAGCCATTACTAAGTCCAGAAGTAAAAGGATGAAGTGTCTGTTTTATGTGTTTTGAGAAAGACTGAGCATATTCTGCTCATCCCTTCTTACATTTGGGATCTGCCTGCAAAGAGGATGCATTCTTTTCAGCCCTCTTGGCCAATCAGTAGCACTGGCGCTGTTTCTGTGTGCTGAGGTCTACAGCGATGTTTGGGACATGGTGGGCAACTCAAATTATGACAATTAAATAATTGCCTTATATTTCAACCACGTTCTCTAAGTAGCTTTTCTGTAAGGTAGAGGATATTTTGTGCTTTATATGACTCACTACCTTTCTCTTAATTGGTTCAGAAGGCAAGATCATAAGAGAGTGATGTTATTTACTGATCCCCTACATGCCCAATATCTGATGCTTTAGCAAACCTTGAGAAATTTGCAAAAAGTGTGGTTGCATATTAATACTGGAAGAATCACAGCTTTTTAAGTGGCACCAGTGGGTAACTTAGTCCTCATGGCATGTTTCTCAGAGCTAATTTTTTTTAATAGAAGGAAAGTTGGCTTCTATATGCTGCAGTCTCAACATGTGGCTTTAGGCCTTAAGCTTTAATAAATATGGGATAATAAAATTTTATCTCATTGGCTGACTATTTTTTCCAGAAGTGAATACTTCTGTTTATGTAGGCAGAGCTGTATCTAGCAAATACAGACCTTAGGAAGCAGGTCATCCTGTGTATGAACTGTCATAGTTCAACTTTGAATTATACACATTCAGTTCTGTCTGGTATTTCAATCAAGGCTAAAGCAGGGATAGGTCCTTTGTTTGGTACTAGTAAGCGGCTTTTGCTATTTTTCAATTAGGTCTGTGGGCGGCATTTTTTTTTTTCCTAATGCACAGGCAGCTAATTTCCATTAATGTTACAAAGCACTAAGGATAGATTATTGCTTTAAAGTATTAGGAGCAGCCCTAGGTAGGCAGTACCAAACTGACTACCCAAATTCCATTAACTATCATGAGTTACAAGGAGGCACCTTGCAGAGCTAACTTTCTATAAAGAGAGACTTGTTCAAAGGCTCCTGGACAACAGCCCACTGCTATGAGGTAACAAGTACAGGTGCCCCTCCCTTTTTGAAAGTTCACATTACACCACTTCGTTTTTACAAAAGATCTGTATCAGTCAGTACCTGTTTTCCCTAACTGAAAAAAAAATCTGCAGAGAATATTCACTTTTACAAAAAAGGTGAACCATGAAAGTAGCACTTATCAGTTTGCTCTGCTGCAGGCTGTCATAGGGGCTGCGCACAGCCCAGGACAGCCAGAGTGGCCCCTCCACGCTCCTTCCCTGGGAGCTGCACTTGACATCGCAGCCTCAAGCATCATAGCTTTGAACTGTGTCTGTGAGCGTCTTGTCTTTATCTGCATTTATTTTGTGCATCCATTAGCAAGCTCTGTCTCAAGGTAATTGCTTCTACATTATACATCATTTTAGTTTATGAAAAGTTTAAGAGGAACACTCTACTTTTGGATAGCAGAGGAAACCAAGCATCTGGTTTTTCTATTTATATAAATTCTGATCATAGCCTTAGATTGCAAAGATTTACAATATGTGTTCACCCAAAGAAAAATGACATTTTATTTATAAACAAATACAACACAAAAAGTCTCTTATTTTAGAGAAATAAATCTCAAAATCTGGATAGAGAAAAAAAAAAACTTAAAGCCTAAGACAGCAATTAAACTTCCCATATCTCTAATGTCTCTAAGAATTGGGTTTGCTTAGGATGTCAAGGAAAAATTGGAATGGTTTAAAAAATATTCTTTAATTTTTCTATCAGGATGTGAGTACTGGAAAATAAGAACAAAATAAAGAAAGAAAGAGTGATTAAACTGTAGAAAGAGATTCACTTAGGGAAACATTTCAGAGGACAGAGCAGCCAGAAGTCCAATACACACACACACACACACACACACGGAAAGGTGGCTCTTAAAAAAGGCATTATTAAAAAATAAGGAAATATTTTAGTTGTCTATTTAATAAAACCATGGATAGTTGATATGACACAGAGGAGAGTGGAAAAATCTCAGAGAGCAGACGAGAGTGATTTTTCAAAGGGATTCTGAACCAGGAACTAATGAGAAACATTTATTCAACTGTTCATGTGCAAGGCTCTGTTCTAGGCACCTAAGAACAGAGAGAAAGAAGAAGAGCGAGAGCGAGAGCGAGAGCGAGAGAGAGAGAGAGAGGAGACGGAGAGAGAGAAAGGGAGGGAGAGAAGAAATGAGAAAGAATCTTCTCTGGTGAGAGAGATCGAAAATAAACTGTAAATATATTAAATAAGTAATTTACCTCAGTTAATTAAATCTAAGAAGTTATTTATCTACCACTAAGAAAGAAAAAGATGCTGCCAGTTTAGTAGACCCATTGCTTTTTATAAGCATACATTGTAGAATGGATCTCTATTTCAAAGATAAAATATGAGAGAAAAAACTGTAAATAGTAAATGCAACTTGATAGAAAGTAATAGTGTTATGGATAAATAAAGTTAAGAGACGTTAAGTATAGAATGGTGAGAACTAGTTAAAATTTTAAATTATGTAGTCTGGATAGGCTTCATTAAGAAAGGGACATTTAATGAAAAGAGTTGAAAGAGATTGAAACTGAGCTCTGTGGAAGTCTGGAAAGTTATTCAGGCAGAGGGAATAACCAACTGCAAATATTTAAGGACAAAAAAGTAGTGAATGTTAAGTGCTGCTGGAGTGGAGTCTGCAAGAAGGAGGGTAACAGAATAGAAAGTTACCACAAATTCAGAACCCTTACGGTTTGGAAGGACACTCAAAAGACTAGCTTTTAATCTGAGTGACATTGGGAGCCACTATAGGATTTTAAGAAGAGGAAAGATGTGACCTGATCTCATAAATGTGAAGTTAGGAAAACACAAAATAAGAATAATTTTTAAGTTGGGGAAACACAAAAATAAGAGTAATATTTCCTAGATCTCTAAAAAGTATTTATACAAATTATGGGGAAAAAAAATGTGTTAGAAGAAGGACACTAAAGACTAGCTTTTAATCTGAGTGACATTGGGAGCCACTATAGGATTTTAAGAAGAGGAAAGATGTGACCTGATCTCATAAATGTGAAGTTAGGAAAACACAAAATAAGAATAATTTGTAAGTTGGGGAAAAACAAAGGTGGAAAAGTTTGAACCATGAATGTTTTTGACAGACCGAAATGCAATATTTTTAAATATCTCACCATGACAGATTCCATAAGATAACACATCAAGAAAAGAAATGAAACAAAAATGTTTGGGCCAGAAAGCAGAGAACAATAAAAAAGAAGAAAGACACTTATTTCTAGTGCTTTGCTCTATCAAAAGGAAAAGGAAGGAGTCCCAATCGAGTAGATGGTTCAAGTGGCTGAGCACTCCTGAAAGAAATAATGGAACAGACAAGAGAAAGTGCGTTAGAAGCAGGGGGAAATGTAGCAGAAATAAATATGGCACAAGGTCTAGAAA
>NW_006439757.1:6626525-6644042 GCF_000325575.1 Pteropus alecto
ATTCTGGCATCCGTGGATGTATTGCAGAGTAATGGTAGTGCAGGTGGTCATGGAGCTATCCTCGGTACCCAAGGGCACATGCCAAGAAATCTATGAAATGAAGACTCTGAAGGAAGTCACAACCACGATGAAGCACACTAGCCAAGGTAATGATGGATCGTGTCTGGACATGGGTTAGATATCATTCTAATGAAAAACTAGCCTCTGGATGGGATTACTCAAATCAGTAAGGACAAGGTGGAAAATACTTGTTTGAACCATGAATGTTTTTGACAGACCGAAATGCAATATTTTTAAATATCTCACCATGACAGATTCCATAAGATAACACATCAAGAAATGCATGAAAACAAAAATGTTTGGGCCAGAAAGCAGAGAACAATAAAAAAGAAGAAAGACACTTATTTCTAGTGCTTTGCTCTATCAAAAGGAAAAGGAAGGAGTCCCAATCGAGTAGATGGTTCAAGTGGCTGAGCACTCCTGAAAGAAATAATGGAACAGACAAGAGAAAGTGCGTTAGAAGCAGGGGGAAATGTAGCAGAAATAAATATGGCACAAGGTCTAGAAATGTAGCAGAAATAAATATGGCACAAGGTCTAGAAACTTTTTAAACTGAAGAAATGATATATTGTGGAGCTCACAGCGAGGTTAAGGTCTCTTCTAGCTCCCTGAAGGCACAGTCTTTAGAAACATTAATCTCGATTTTAGTTTTTAGTTTTGGAATTGGCTAAAGTATATATGCCAGCTGATACAATGTTGGTGAAACCCCTGTGGACCTGGTTTCACAACTGCAAGAATTTCTATTGTGGCATTTGGTCCAAAGTGCCTATTCCCAGGGACAATATGATTGTCTTAAATGTTTTCAGACAAAGGTGACACTTCCCATGGTTCGATCTTTCTTCCAGAAAACTTAGGAGCACGGTGTTCTGTGGTAAAATCAGGATGGATATACACCAAATGTATTCTCTCTTTTTTCTGAGCCCAGAGCTGGCTTACCTTTTTCAGACTCCCTTATAACCAAGCACACTAATTATGAGTCCAGGTAAGTAGGCAAAAGTGTTATCTGCTACCACAAGGCCTGTCCTATAACACCTACATGTTGTCTCTTATGCTGTCCCCCTGAAACAGAGGGTCCAGTGGAGGACTCCAAGGACTTAGGGAAGTGATTCTGAAGCTATCTGTAGTAAGCATCTTATTTTTTTTTCCCTCCAACTTCTACAGTTACCAGAAAATAAGATCACTTACAGAGATGACGTAGCAATAAGAAATTACGGTAAAACTTTTTCAAAGCCTACTCATAAATTCTATACTTTCATAAACAGGTAAAAAATAGTTCACAGATTGGGTCAAGGACATGGGGCAGACCTGAACTTCACATTGTGAAAAGATGTTCATTAAGCTAAGGGAAAATTCAGAAATTTGGATTTACATGAAAGAATAAGGGGGTTTAGAAAGGGTAAATGTAAAAGTCTCACATACTTATTTTTTTAAAAAATATGTATCTGTGGGAGATATTTAACTATTGAAAGCAAAAATAAAATAATGCATGTGGGGTTTATAACATACGGAGTAGTAAAATGTTTGCCAATATTATCACAAAGTATGGAAAGGGGAGAGATCTAAGTATGCTATTTTAGGGTTTTTATTTTATATGTGAGAGGTAAAATATTTGAAGATAGATAGATGACAATAAGTTAAAATTGTACATTGTAAATATACCTTATAGTTGCACCTAAAAAAACAAAATAAAATAAAATAAAATCAGAAGTATAGCTAATAAGCCAATAGTAGAGATAAAATAGAATTCTAAAAGTTATGCAGCTCAGCAGAAGACAGAATACTAAGAAAATCATGAATAAAGAACTAATGCGACCATTTGAAAGCAAATAACATGATGGTACATTTAAATCCAGTGAAATTACCCCAATATACACATGTTGAAGTTATCCCAAAGCTACAAACTTTTCAAGGACCTCTTTCACTTAAAGGGAACAAAATAAAAAATTAAGGAACAATTTGATTCTTTAGACTTTAGTTGTACTTAAAACTTTTAGATTTTCTTTAAACTTTATGTTGCAAGAGCAGAATTTAATTTTGGATATTAATTACTTTGGACTAATTTATTGAAACTTTAATCTTTAAAGTTTTATCTCTCTCTGGGAATTTAATAATTAGATTATATATTAAATTTTGAGCATCTCTATGCTCTTTCTATTGCATAATTGGAGTATCTTGGTGTCATGATTTAATCTAATTGCAGAAGCTCAGAAGAGCTCTATTGAACAGTGTAACTGGACATAATTTAGCATGCGAAATAACAGAGAGAGAGAATTTTTAGGCTTTGGAGTTAATGAATTAATGTACTGTTCTGTCATATTTCAAAGCCTTCTGGAAGCAAACATGTAGCATCTACTAGCACTTCTCAGGGAGAGTACAAAAGGGCAGCAATAGTAATTAAGGCAGGGACTTTTCTAAGTAGGAGTGTCTGCAAGAGAAGCTCTGAGAAAAGAACTTAGGGTCAGTTAGTTGATTGAGAAGAAATCCTAGGAAGCACAAATTAGAGAGTAGAAAAAATAAGATAGAAGAAAAAAATAGCAAAAAAAAAAAATGGGTAAGGTGCATTCATGAGATTCATGAGCATGTTATTACTATAAGCAAAAAGAGCTCAGTTTCAGTGTGGACCCACTAAAGAATCATTTACAGTGCAGCTAAGAATCTTCTCAAGGTTTGAATGGAAAACTGTGCTTCTTATCCATTGACTTGTGTCTCTCGTTCGTTAAGGGCTTTCTATGGGGGCATTAAATCCCTGACACATCTGGACTACCTCGAGAGCATCTGATTAAGCTTCCTGTATCAAATAAAGTTCTTAAGAAGACTGGCAGAGAGACTGGTTCCTGCAATAACAAGCTGTCAGAGGACCTTGACCACAGCTGAGGTCGCCAGTGTGAGGTTTGGAGGAAGACATCTAGATTGTCAGTTGCAAGACCTCATGAGGGGAAGACTGGTTTGATACATGTCTGATCTCACCTCCACTAAAGGATAGTCACTCACTCAGATCACTATAAGCTTAGTTTCAAGTCAAAATTAAGAGAATAAAGCTGGAGAATGAGGAAGGAATGCATACTCCCACTTCTCAGATTTCGAGAGAAAACAATTGCTAGAGCAGTTCTCAAACTTTATTGTCCAAGACTTCAAGAGGGTTTGTTAAAATACAGATTGTTCTACCTCGGGCTCAGAGCCTCAGATTCAGTGGGCATGGTGTGCCCTGCACTGAGAATTTGCATTTAAAACAAGTCTCCAAGGTTGGTTGCATAAGAACCACAGTTAGAGAAATCACTGAGCCAGAATAACCCTCAAGGCATCTCTCTCTTTCATCCTTCAATAACTCACAGTAGAAGGAGGAGAGAGGAGAAAGTAGGCCTCTCACTTCCGGCTTTCTGGATCTTTCGAGCCAAAGGTTTTTATTCCCATTCGCACTTTGGCCATGCAGAAAGTATAGCAGGGTTAGCAGGGAAGGCTGCCTGGGAATGGACAAGGAAGTTTAATTCTATGATGCAAATGAAGCAGCACATTATTGCCTTAGACTTAAGCCACTTTCTAGCTTTGAATGAAAAAAAATGGGGGTGTTCTATACAGACATCCTCTAAAACCTGCAACTTTGTCTTAAAAAATATGAATGAGAGAGAAACAGCAGCATACTAAGGGTCTATTGTGAATATGGACAAGCTTTCTGCCCAGAAGGTAGTGTAAACACTGAATAACTTTTAAAATTTCAAACATTCTGTATCATACGCTGAAGATCTAAAGACGATTTACTTTATGTAAAAAGGAAAAGAAAAGCATGAAATGAATTCCACTGGCAGAGTCAAGTTTCTTTGATTTATACATAATGTTTCTTCTGACAAGGACACAGAAGCACTCTCATATTTCAATAATCTAATTTCTCATTGTTTGAAAAGAAACAGGGATATTGATAGACTTTTATTTGGCATGCTCCCTGGGATATTTAAATAGACTTTGCACTTCAAAAGCACTCTTTCACAAATTCCATTAACTAGTGGTATTTTCAGAGCTTTTTATGGTAATCAATGATATATTTTATTTTTACTACTAATTGACAAATTGTTAAGATAAATATGTTAAATTCCCTATGAAAATCTAATTTTCTAAAGGTCTTTTTAACCTTTTCTGAAAAGTGGATGGAGAATGAAAAATGAGTTAAACTAGTTTTAGAGATTTATTGGGTCCATAAATGTGCTATTTGGCTATCTAATTTACATTTTTCTTGCACTTTCATTGTATTTTTTCACTGTCAAAGCACATTCCTAACTATTCTTTTGTGATTGAACTATAACAATTTTCTGAGTGATCTCAAGTTTACTATACTTATTTATACACAAAACATATGTTTAAAGTTTTTATGCCAAATCTAAAACACCATAAAACCAAAGGAAAAGGAAACACTAAAAAAAGGGAACAATGGCTTGTTTAGCCAATCATTTGTAGGGCTGCTGTTTTATAGCTAATCCTACCACTTCAAAACATTTTATTGTAAAGTGTCATGTTAAAGAGAAGACAATAGGCTCAAACTGGCATCAGTCATGCTAAAAGCCATGAAAGCAAAACTAGTTTTAATACCTGATCAAATTTCAGTTTCAACCTCTCCTAGAAATGTTATCTTAATTAATCTGTCTTGAATTTTTTTGGTTAAACACCAGTAAGGTCATTTGTAAGGTAGACCATCATCATCACCCACAGAAATCTGCCCAATTAAAACACTTTCTGTTCTCATCCTCCAAATAAAAGAGACTTTGGCCCCCAAATAATCCTTTCTTTTATTAATAGTTCCCTTGCCCCACCTTCCTTTTTATAAAAATCTTCCATTTTGTGCAACCTGTCAGATCTCCCTCTAGTTGCTAGATGGGATGCTGCCTGGTTCATGCATCACTTACTAAAGCCTATTAGACCTCCAAATTTACTCATTTTGTTGTGTAACAGTCATTATTCTATTAGTTTTGCAAAATGTTTTGACATACCAGACACTTTACTGATAAAGATGGCTAATTACCTACAAAATGTATCCCTACCTTCTTCTCTTCTTTAAAATGAACTGAACCCTTAATTGTTGCAGATTAAGGTCAAAGAAATGTACTTTATAATCTCTGCATTTAGAGATGGCCAGTGGGAGTTATTGTTGGCGCTTCCACTAAAGTTCTTTTCAAAGTGCTCTCTCTGGTATCAGGAGCTGTTTATCCTTCCCCCTTCTTCCTTTTTTCCTTGAGAAATATGAACATGATCATTGGAATTTGCATAACCATTTGGAAAACAAGGGATGACGCCAAGAATGGAAACCATGTGCTAATTGCCATAGAGGGAGCGTAGGACCTTGATGACACTGTGGAGTGACCATCGCAAACCATCTCGTCAGGGTTTCTTCCATGCAAAATTAAAACATACTGATATCTTCTTTCAGCCCTGTTACTGTGAGTCTCTGTTATAGTAGCTAAAGGTAATCTCTTACTGGTACACATACATTTCCTACAGCTTTTTGGCTTCTTCCAAAAGAAGATTTAAATATTAAAGATTTTTCTTGAAATGCACGTATGGTTTTCCCTTTTTGATAAAAATGCAGTAGAACAAAGTTTTGATTAATTATAGTTGAATTTGATGAATTAATGTTTTTTTTAATGCTTTGTTTTTCCCTTTCAGCTAAAGCCAAAGTAGCAAGTTAGAGTTAGATTAGCTGGGCTTCCTAAACATCTATCAAAACTTAAAGTCCCAAATATTCTTTTATATAGACTTGACCTAATTAAAAGTATTTCTTATAGACAGAAATAGTCATATGCCTTGAGAAAAGGCTTTCAGTGAAGGTATTGCATTTATTTTTATATAGTACTCCATTATATTATTATCTGAACAACGTGGAAACTCCAGTCAATTTGTCACTTCATTTTACATTTCTCATGGCCTCACTTCTTTCCTTAGTTTATCACTTATTCTGTGGTCCCTTATTACAATCATTCTCTTGTAAACTTACTTAACTTCCTCGTACCTAACTCTGGTTAAATACTGGTTAAAATACTGGTTAAAATCAAATCTTTCTCTGATTGCAAATTCACAGCCAACCACAACTGAAAACAAACAAACAAACATCTACCTTCTCAAGGACACCCAAAGATCTGCCCAATATACCAACTATATACCGCTATTTCCATCACCTTCTTAACCTGCAAGATAATTATTTTATATCTCATCATCTCCTCAAATCACTAACGTTCTTACAAACTTGTTATTTCCAATAGTTGGTGTTCTTCATTGCACTGAAAAACTCTTAAGCAATAGAGTATTTCCTCATGCCCCCATGCTGAGCATTTGTTCCCAACACATGTCTTCTTGCTTCCTGTTTCGACAGATTAACTATTCCTCTTCCAAAGACCAATACTTCCATCAGTGTAACTATATTATATCAACTTTTGAAGGACTTCACTACTGCCTTTTCCCTCTTTTTTTTTTGTCTTAAATTAGCTGCTTTTCACCTTTACTAGATTATTCACCTCGGCATAAAAGATGATCACATCTACGACTTTTATAAATTTCCCTTCTTTGATCCACATCATTATCCAGTACTGCACAGTTCTGTCTCTGTTCACTTTCAACCAATGTTCAACAATAATAATATCATTGTTCCACTTTCCCAGCCCCATCCCGCATGAAAACGTTTACACCAAGAGTTCCGAAGCAGATTAAATGTAGTAGGAAGTGATAGAAAGAGACAGGTTTTACTCCTCAGTTCAGGTATTTTTGTTCCCAGAAAAGGGTAAACATGAGAGCTCGCCCTAGGTAATCACTGCTAATACAGTAGTCCCCCACATAGCCACAGTTTTGCTTTACACAGTTTGTTGCCTGGAGTCAACCAATGTCCAAAAATTTGAAAAGGAAAATTCCAAAAATAAACAACTCATAAGTATTAAATTGCACATGGTTCTGAGTAGTGTGATGAAATCTTTCACAGTCCCAATACACTGCCCAGGACATAAATCATTCTTTTGTCCAGTGTTCCCATGCTGTATATGCTCCCCATCCCTTTGGATTAGTAGCCACCTAGGTTCTCATATCGACTGTCCTGGTATCACAGTGCTTGTGTTCAAGTAACCCTTATTTTACTTAATAATGCCCCCAAAGTACAGGAGTAGTGATGCCAGCACCTGGTGATTGGGTCCAAGAACCCAATTACAAGCCTTCACCCATGTCTAGTTGCCTACTGGTTTTGAGCCAGAAATAAGGCCTGGAGTACCGACGATGAGTTGAGTGTCAAACCATAAACTCCCAAATCTTTTTAACCTTTATTCCAACATTTTCTTAATTGATTTCCAGGATACATATTTCCCATTACAGGATGCTCATTCTAGGTCATCTTTTTTCTTCTTGTTAATCTCAGCTCCAAGGTTCTGACTTCATAACCAACTATATTTATTCGTAAGGTGGCCTCATCAAGCTCAGATTTATGGCTTTAAATATAGTCTTTGCACTTTGATATTATTAAATATACAACTTTGGCCTGTTATTTCCCTCTGATCTCTAGACATATACACTAGCTTGCATATTTGACTTCTATCTGGATAATTGTATTGAAATTAACTAGTCAAAAAATTTCACTCAATCTTCCAATGTGCTTCTTCTCCATTATAGTTAATATTATGACCATATGTCTAAAGGATTCCTTCAAATTCCTTGGGTTATTTATTTGTTTAATTCTCTTTCTCTCACACTCACATGCTATTCCTCAGGATATTGTAGAGCTACTTTTAAAATACATTTCAAATCTGACCATTTCTTTACCTCTTCACCATTCGACTATATCTTAAGCCACCATTATCTCTTTCCAGACTTAATTTTTTTTTTTTTTAACAGCTCTTAGTGCTTCCAGTCATTCTAAAACAAATCAGATTGCACCACTTCATACACTAAACACTTTGATGGCTTCCTATTACACTTACAATGGGAATCCAAATATTTAGGTCCACAGGGCTCCATGTGATCTCACCTCAAGTCACCTGTCCAAATTCATATCTGCCACTCTCCTCTTATTTATACCAACAACACTAGCCATCTTGCTATTTCTACAGAAAGCCAAGTAAGTTTCTGCCTCTTTTTTATAAATCATAGAGAAAATTAACATATATCAGTATGAAAGTAAATTAGTGTATATTAATGATACATGCAATTTTATGTAACAATTCAACTAAATAACTAAAATTTGAAGTAACTCATAAATAAAACAAAGCTCTGATTGTAAGAATGAGATCAGCCTACTTAGCCAATGTCCACAGCCATTTAATTAACCATTATAAGTATAAAATTTGTTGTACATAAATAACAGTGTTCTCTATTATTAATAAGATCAGATAAATAGATGATCTAATTAAAATTTTTAAATGCTTAATTTTTTTCAGTTTCTAAAATTTATATGGCTGCCTTTTTGTTGATATTCTCATGCTAAAAAAAAGTAATTCAAATTCCCTATGCTTTAATTTTCCAATTATGACAAGTTATTTTGCAACATTTTATGAGAATTTGAAATAGTAGTACAAATTTACAATTTTTATTCACCCAAATACTTTTTTTAAATTGAAAAACATTTTCCATTAACAGTAAGTTCCAAAAACTAAAGAAAAAAAAAATTGATGCCTTGCCTTCCTAGTCAACTGCGATATTCTTCAAATATCTATTGAAGCACAAAGTAATTATAGCAACACCACATTTCTTACCATTCACTTGGAAGATGTGAGTCTGATAAACCTCTTCATAGCCATTTGCATAGCAGGTGTAATTGCCCATGTGAGTTGTGGTAACCTTAGTAATATACAAGGACCCATCATCTCCAAAGTCCTAGAGAAAAAAAGTAAAATTTAAAAAAGGAGCTGTTCAAGTTTAATATATTTTTGACAATCCACTTTTTAAAAATGTGTATTCAGGAGCAAACTAAATACAATAAAATATTGTTTTAAATTATCCAAATGATCAGTGTTAGTTTTATAAAGTTGAAAGACCTGTAATTCTTATTTTCCCATAATATATTTTGTTTAAAAAGCATAAGCTCATAAACATAACTTTTTAGTATTTATTTGAAATACATGAGTTTATATGTAAAGTAACTCAACTTCCACATTTTTTTCTAATTCAGTTTACATCTTTAATTAATAAAGCTATACTATATTTTTTCTTATTTGTAGCTAAAAAAACAAATAGATCTGAATTATATTCTTTACACTTGTAACTGTCCATTAATTTTATTATCCTTAAATTTAAATATATATTTACCCAGAAAAAAATTATTAAAGCAGTGTGATCTCAGAGATAAAATTTATAGCCATATTGATAGAATAGGGTTTTTTAAAAACCTAGAAATAATCAATACATTACAAAAAGTAATCATAACATTTCAAAGCTACGGGAACAAATATATAACCATTGTGGAAAAAAAAGAAAAGAAAATGCACATTTTGTCAAAATCAAATCCAGGAAGCACCTTTTGAACAGTAAAGACCAGAAAAGTCTTCTCTTTCAGAAAGGAAATTAATATACTAGTAAAAATTATCAAAGTCAACTTTTTCAGAACTCTGGAAATAAGCAAAAGCTTGCACCAGTTCACAGAGCACCAATTGTGGTAACCATTTCACAATATATGGAAATCAAATCATCACGTAAGTATGTCATTTACTTCTTAATAAAACTAGGCAGGAAGAGGAGAGTAGCTAAATCTCTACGAAACAGTGAGATTTTTGGCATCTCTCTCTGCACAACTGCATGGAAGCTCCGACCCACCAGCTTTGTAACTTAGCTAGCTGGTAAACCGTCATCCTAGCAGACACTTGAGGGAGAACAGGAAGGGAACTCTTGGCCTTATCCCCAGATGATTGTCACTATTTTAACCGATCTAGCAGCTTCCTGAAAACTTCCATTTTTAAGACTTCTTTTTTATTTGAGCAAGACTTAGATCTCAGGCTGTGTAAATGGTCCTACTCCTAAGGCTTTTATTGGAAAAAGAAAAGAAAAGAAACAGCAATTTTTAACATTATGCTTCTTTTGATATGGATAATAGCTGTGCATAACAATAGGCACCAAAAAAAAAAAAAAAAAACTTAGGAAAAATGGAATGAGATGCCCATAGCAGGATTTGAAAAGACCTGTATATTCCCAGGAATCTATAAGGCCATACAATTGCGCATGATGGTGTGCATGACCAGAAAGATGTATTTTCTTTATTTTTAGGATTAGGGAGAAAATTCCTAATCTCTCATCTCTGGCTGACCTTGAGGCCCTGTGTTGGCAGAGAGTGAAGGCTAAGGCAGACTTATAAATGCTTGTAGGAATATTCAATGCATGACAATAAATAGAAATAGAACACCTCAGCAAAGTCTGGAAGACTTATTGATTCAAAGCATTTAATTAAATCTCTGTCCAATCATTAGCTCATCATAAAAGACAAGTGAACAAAGATTTCAGTGACCCCACACAGCAAACTAAAGAAAAATAAATAAAATACACTTCATCAAAATTAGAAACTTTTTCTCCCCAAAGGACACTATCAAGAAAGTGAAAGCACACCCCACAGAATGCGAGAAAATATTTGCAAGTCATTTATCTCATATAGTTCTTGTATCCAGAATATATGAAGTATCACACAATTGAGTAACAAGAACACAATAATCCAATTAAAACAATGGGTAAAGGATTTGAAAAGCTATTTCTCAAAAAAAGATTTACAATGGGCAATAAGCATATAAAAGCATAATCACCTTCCTTAGTCATTAGAGAAATCAAAATAAAAACCACTTACAAGATACCATTTTGTATCTTCTAGACTAACTAAAATAAAAAAGATGGGTAATACAACTATATGAGAGGATGTGGCAAAACTAGAACTTTTAAATGTTACTGGTGGGAATAGTAAATGATATAACTACTTTGAATAACAGTTTGGTAGTTCCTCAAAAAGTTAAACAATGGGTCATCATAAGTCTAACAATTTAATTCTTAGGCATATACCTAAAGAATAAAAAACATATTTCTATATAGCAATGGATGTTCACAGTAGCATTACTTAAAATAACCAAAAAGAGAAAACAGCTCAATATCTATCAACTGATAAATGGGTAAACACAAAGTAGTATATTTATATGCAATAAAATTATATAACAATAGAATTATAATTTTGGCAATTAAAGAGCATAAAGTACTGATGTATACTACAACCTGAATGAATCTTGAAAACATGCTGAAAGAAAGAAGCTGGACACAAAAAGCCACAAATTGCATGAGTCTATTTATATGAAAGTCCAGAATAGCCAAATCCCATAGAGATAGAAATTAGATTAGTGGTTACCAGGAATGGAGAAGTTGGGTTGATGGAAAATGACTTTTAATAGGTATGGAGTATTTTTTTGAATGATGAAAATGGTCTAAACTTTGATAGTCCTGATGGCTGCACAATTTTATGAATATACCGAAACCACTGAATTGTACATTTTAAAGAAGTTAATTTTATGATATGAAGATTATATTTCAATAAAACTGTTATTAAAATAAATTATGTATGAAATATTTAAATATAAAAAGTTAAATATGCCGAAATAAAACTGTATATCACTTTGGCTAATGCAATCTTTATTGAGTATAAAAAATTTAGAAGACAAGAAGAAAAAATGATCAATATATTTATATAAAAAAACCCTACGTTACAAAACACTGTAAGCATTAAAAGAAAGATGATAAATTATCCATGTAAAATATTTTAAAAATCAATGCATTTGGATCCTTATTTATATAGTGGTTATTATATGCCAGATTCTGCTGTAAGTAATTCATAAATATTGACATATTTGATGTGTATACCTGACCTATGAGAAGAAAATCTTCTAAAATCCTCCTACATTATAGCAGGAGATAATAAAATAATCTCCTTAGTCACAATCAGACTCTAATTAGTAGAGCTGGGATTTGAAGCCAGGTAGGTTGACTCCAGAGTCTATGCTTTAAACCCCTGCATGACTGCTGCCTTCCTTCTCAATCAGGGACTGAATTAGGAATAAAGACAGGAAAAGAGAACAAAGAAGAATGTCAAGACAAAATATTCAAGACAAAGGAGGTCAGATACACCAGTAGGTTGAAGAAAAGAGGCTAGAAATAAAGTGAGACTACATGTGGAAAAAGAAGAAGGAAAGCTGGATCTGTCTCTTAAGATCAAAAAACAATAGCATTTTGCAACATAACTCAACAACTGTGTCTCTCCCCTTTCTCAGCAGCAGAGAATAAAGATGAATATGAGGCTGATTTTATACTCACTCTTCTTAAGATGCAATTATCAAATTTTAAATATCTTTTATTACAAGTATTATTAAAAGGTTTTTTTTTTCATATATTTGGTAACTATTAAGATTTACCCTCTAAGAATTTTGTCTCTCCCAACTTTAAAATTCTGAGTTTACTCTTTTTCATGTTGATTCCCAAATTTTTAAATTATCCATTTATCAAGTAATAGGTATTTTTGGTTTGGATAATTTTTTTTTATTCCTTATATCGGCTTTATGATTAGAAAGCCATTTTTCATTCTGATTTAATATAAATATTTTGCAGCATTATCTCCTAATTTCCTTATGGTCATAACAGTTATATCTAACCCTTTAATATTTATATACACATTTGTTTATGAAGTAAACATGTACCTTTTCTTCTTTTTCTAAACTGTAATTAATTGTATCTTCATCATTTGGTCAAGAAAACTTTTCCTCCCATCTGTGATTTTTTATCCTTGTATCTTTAAAATATGATAGTACCCAGTGACTTACCAACATTCACATTACAAACAGCGTTCCAAAAATACGCCTTATATGTTTTTACCTAACATATTCATACCATGTGCATTCCTGTTAAAAATAGCTTCCCTCTAACTGATACTCACTACAGATTGATTGCAATCAAGAAAATTACTATGGGGCTATTAAATCCAGGCCTGAAAATAATGAAAATGTTCTATCAGTGAGTAGAGAATGAGAGGGACAGAGAGAAGGAGAGAAAGAAAGAGGGAGAGAGAGGGGTGGAGAGAGAAGAATAAGAATAAAATATGGAGGGGGAGGAAGAGAAGGAGGAGAAAGGAGAGTTTAAGAGGGAGGGTTAAAGAAGAGAAGGGGCAGGGAGGAAGGAGAAACGTATTGTATATTCTGGCCATCACATTTAGCTGAAGAAAAATATTTCCTTAATAACTATCAAATAAAATACAATTTCTCAACATCATATCATATACAAATTAATTAATTAACAACATTTCTACAGCTCCCAGGGGGAACTTTCATAGAGTTCCAGGGAAAATCTCATTACCTGTATAACAGGAGAGGATTTGGAGCTTGAACTCTGTCAAGGAAGCTGCCATGTGATACAAATGTGTGATTAAACTTCCTGCATTACCACACGCTACCATTAAAAATATTGCTTATAGGGCTGAACGCTCAGGCTAGAGAATGGACATTACAAACAGAAACACCAGAGCCTTGCCTCCGGTTAACGATAAGGCAGATAGCTGACACGGGGTGTGGTATGATGTTGGAAAGCCAAACTTCTATAGAAGTCAATTCAGAATTATGAGACTTAAAAATATTTTGAGTAAGAGTGAGACCCAAATAATTATTGATAACCTAAAATTAGTAAGATATCCAGTGGGCATATGATAGAAAAGCACACAGAACATACACATATAAGAAAGACATCATAAGCAGAACAAGTCATTGTCAGAATAGAGGTGAATCCCTTCCCTGGATAAGAATAATTGGAAATAATTATAAAAACCCAAAATATGTCTGATATTTGTAGTTATGTTTACATTCATATATGCCAAACTGTAAGTAGGCCTTTTAGAGAAGATTTTCAAAAGATCCTATTAAATCTCCATAGAATCTGAAATAAACAACTTTGTCATATGTTCTATATAGTTATCTAGAAAGCCTGGTCTTTCCAAGAATATAAGCTTGAGAATGTTTATTTAAAGTATCTTATTGCTATTTGTGTTATTCCTCAACATGGACTCCCTTTAACTTAGAATATTCTCTAAATTAGCATGCGTGTGACCTCTTCTAATCTATAGCGTAGTTTATGTTTTCTTCCTCTTTCTTCTAAATGGAAGCAACATCATCCAGACTCAATTTCTTTCAATATGCAACTATATAATCACCTTTTCAGACAGCTTTTCTGAATAAGAAAGGACAAATATTCCCTCACTACTTTGAATAAAGCATGAATCTTTTCTCTACACTTAAAATAAACCCTAATAAATATTTATTGAAGACTTAAATATGCCAGGCACTGTGCTAAATCATTTAAATAAATCATCAAAATTTCATCCTTTAAACAACCTTTATTTAAATGCACCACTATTAGTCCCATTTTATATGTAACTGAAATATGCTAATAAGTTTGAAGTTACTAAATGCTATGGTCTGAATGTGTCTCCTCTCCAATTCATCCCTTGAAATCCCAATGCCCAGTGTGATGGTATTAGGAGTGTGACTCTTGGAGGTGATTAGGTCATGGGTATGAAGCCCTCATAAATGAGATTAGTGCTCTTTTAAAAGAGACCCTACTGAGATCTCTGCCATTTAAGGATACAGGGAGAAGGCATCAGCTATGAACCAGGAAGTCAGCTCTCACCAGAATGTTTAATGTGCTGGCATCTTGATCTTCTCAGCCTCTGAGCTGTGAGAAATAAATTTCTGTTGTTTATGCTACCCACTCTGTAGTATTTTGTTATAGCAGCCCAGCAGAATAAGACACCAACCAAAGCGAGGTTTTAAGATTAGCATCCAAAGGATCAGATGGCAGAATTGAACTGCTCTTGTTATTATGAAATTCTTAACACATCTTCCTCTTTCTAGATCCTCCATTATCATAACCAAACGTCAAACTTACCTTCATTTTTTTCTAATACAGATACATCAATCCTGCTTTTTACCTCCGTCCTGATTCGGCATTTCTAATCTTGTAATCTTTCAATTTCTCAGCATTTTTCTAAATCAAATGTGCAATGTTGATGCTCAGCCATGGTTGAAAATTATGACCTTAGAACAGGCACTCCATAAATTCAGGGATAAAAGTTTGCACTTATTCAGAACGCCCATTATACCTTTATAATCTTGATGCCATAAATAGTCCATAAATATTTCTTCAGCAATTAAACCTTTATAGCCTTTACACCATTAAAAAATTGCCTCAAGGCACTGATGTCTGGAAAGTTGATAGAAAAACTTAAAATCATTTATTTTGTTGAGTTGATTGTTTATATTCTTTTCAAGGCAATACAAAAGGGAACTGTGGGAAAAAATCTATAGCACATATCTAAAATTTTGAAAATGTTATGGCTACTATTGACTATGATTAATTGTATAAGAGTAATAATCAAAATATTTAACAACCTGTAAATGATGAGCACTGATCAATCAGAATATAAAAGGCAGTAAACATCAGGTATGATTATACTAGAACACAACAGATGAATTCAGGCCTATATTTAAACACAAGCATTTATCCCAATCTGAAAGATAAATCTTGTCCATTAGAAATAGTGACTTTTAAATTTAAGTTTACTTTACTATTTTATGTTATGTTTTTCTTTATAGTTCTAAATTGTATAGTACCAGTCTTACAACACTTTAAATGAGGTTTTCTGTGTAATATACATTGTTTTGATATGCACTGCCATTAGAGTAATTTCCTTTCCTGTTTTGATTATGCTACTGTGCTTTTACTTTGTAATATTGTGAAAGCTATTTTCCTAGCTTTTATGTGTATAAAATATATTTTCATAAAATATCAATGAAAGTAATTTAAGCAAACATCTACATATTGAAATTGACTAAAGTACTTTCTCATGATTTACGTGATTTTCTAAAAACTATGGAAATTTCTCACTAGTCTATTTACTTAGATATTCAATCAATCATGAAAAATAGCACAGTGAAATATAAAATTAAATAAGTTCAATTTGGTAAATAAATTATTTTTTAAAAAGTTTTTTCCTAAAGTAAACCATTTCATATATTTTAAACAGCACAATAAAAAAGTAAACTAATGTAGACTGAAATTGTTATTTCAAATTTATAAGCAAGGCAAAACTCAAGCAACTGCATTTCCTGGTAGGAGAACCAGAACAAAGAGCATAAAATTATGTGTAACAATATAATTTGATGGTATAAGTAAGTCATTAGATTAATCATGTTACTTCGCTTAGGAAAATAATACTGCAAAACGTTTCCAATAATATAATATAATAATGAGTAATAAAAACAAATTAAAAATCTATTAGTTTTATAGAACCATTATTCAAAGTGTTTTACATATATACAGAGTTCGATTTGCCATGAAGATGATAAAATTTTAGCATCAGCCTCTCATTTGTATAAGACCTTTCTAAGATCTGAAATTAGCTCTGCGATGTGTATATATAGTCTTATGTTTGTGTAAAATTTACAAATATATTTATAATTTTCTGCAATTTCGTATTGTAAAAAATATTAAATTTTAAAATCTAATTGTTATTTATAATTTGTAATCTATTTTTTAAATAAAGCATCTTCAAAATATAGGTGCTTTAACTTCATGATTTACTTCACCTTGAACGACCATCGAGTATATTAATTCTTTATATTTTGACAATTCCATGTTTTACAAACAAACAGAAGTCAGAAAAGTTAATTAACTTATATATAAATGTGATTAAGTTAATGATCTACCATTTAAAACTAGGGCATCTGCCTCTAGAGTCCAGGTCCTGAAAGTTCATACTTTATAGATACTGACATCGATATGAATCGATATGGGTGAATCCCCAAACAATGTGTATATATGCGTTTACATAAAATATATATAATATGACTCAATTTATATAAAGTTCAAAACAGGAAAAATAAACTGTATGCTTTAGGTATATATACATTATATACATTTATGATAAAAATTAAAAGAATAACAAGGAATGGGTTAACACGTAACTCATGGTAGGAGTATGTCCAGGATATAATGAAGAGGAGCCTATCAAGGTCTTCGAATTTGTTGTCAATGTTATATTTTTTAAATGGTTATTGAATCTATAGTTACCAGTGTATCATTTCACTTTAAATTGTAGAGATCTTACATACACCCTTGGGTATGTGTAACACTGAAATATAAAAAACTAATTAAAAATTTATACTAGACCTTAAATCATGTATCTAAAAGTATGCAGCTTCCCCTAAGTATATGTAGAAAGTCCCAAGTCTCTTTCCTGTTACTCAAGACTAAAATTGTACTTCTTGAAAATTTAATGGAAAAAATACCATTTAGATATTTGACTATATTTAGCATATTTTGAAAGAGAATTAATCCTTATCTTGGTTTCATCAAAAATATTAATAACATAATACGCAAAGGTACCTGGATTCCTTGTAACTTTTATATAATCAGTGAATTAATAATGCGTACTGCAGAGTTCTG
>NW_006439757.1:6644070-6691570 GCF_000325575.1 Pteropus alecto
CATACCTATCCGAAAAAACAAGAAGAAACTGAGCAATCTGCAAAATACTACTGTTCTTGAACTCATCAGAGTGCTGACTTCCAGGGGCAAGTGATTACAGTAAAATCTGAGGAAAAATTGGAGAGAGCCTCCAGGAAGAGACAAGACATTAGTAGGGGTAATCACTATCTAGTATAGGCAGTCACTCATCTATACCAGAGTACTGGAAGAAAACAACTAAATTTTTAATGAACTGTTAAAAGCTGAACATGCACAGTTGTGTGAATATAGAGCCCTGAGTGGACAAACACTTGCAGCCTCTCCTCCACGGACCTCACTATTTGCTCATGAGGAAGACTGAGAGAAAGAGAAATCAGAGAAAGCATCCCTCGTAGTGTGGTTCCACTGCTGGGTAACAGCTGCTGCTGAGGAATGAAATAATTTTTAACTGGATTCTTCTTGCAATAGAATAAAGTCTTAAGCTGCTTAAGAAAGGCAGGAGATCTCACTTTGAGTGGGTGAAAATCCGTTGAGTTTGAGAAAAAGAGAAAGGCAAGAAATTCTCTTAGTTCCAGAAAATTACAGATCTGTTTCCACTGGGGCAGGCAGGATCACAGAGAAAAAAACTCCGTTCAAAGGCTCAGACACATGAACTGCTTAAGGCTGAGGCTGAATGAGAAAAATGTAGAATGCTTCCTTGCTCTGAACCACTTAGGCTAACAAGATCAGGAAACAAGCAACAGCAGACTGCCACTAGTGGACGGACAAGAGCACGGGGAAACAACCTCTGTGAGGTACAGGCTCACAGGGAAAGGCTAAAACTGAGGGTGGACCAAACATAATCAAGAATAGAAAAATAGCAATTTGAGGGGTTGTTTTATAAACTATATAAATGTCTAACCAATGTACTGTATACTTGAAACTAAAAATAAAATGAAATAAAATAAATAAAAAATAAAATAAAATAAAATAATAAAATAAAATAAAATAATAAAATAAAATCCTGCCCTAACCACAAAGGACCACTAGAGGGATTTGAAGCTGGAGGGGCACTGAAGGAAATCACAGCAACTAACAAAAGTGAAATAGCTCAACTCCTCAATAAAGGCCAAGCAGAAAAAGAGACATTCCTATTTTCAGGTATAAGTACTATTTACATTTCTACTAACCCACACAGAATATGTAGATTTCAACTAAAAGTAATGAGATACACAGAATGGAAAGAAATAATTCTGCCGTTGGGAGACAAAACAATCAATAGAACTAATCTCAAATATAATTCTGTTACTGGAAAAATCATATAGGTGATTTAAAATAACTATGATTACTATGTCATAGACTGTAGTGGAAAACTTGATGACATTCATGAATAGATGGGTAATTTTAGCAAAGAAATGGAAACAATAGGAAAATGTCAAAGGATAATCTAGAAATAAATTCAAACACACACAGTAACAGAGATGAAGGCTGTCTTTGACAGGCTCATCAGTACACCTGATACATCCAGAGAAAGAGTCAGAGAACTTGAATATAGGTCATTGGACATTACATAAATGGAAATACAATAGGAAATTTGTGAGAACAAAAACAAAAAAGAAAGAAAAGAACAGAGTATCTAAGAGATATAGGCTGAAATCAGTCTAAAATATGTAATTAGTATTCTAGAAAGAAAAAAAAAGGGAGAATGGAGAGAAAAATATTTGCAAATAAATAGTCAATAATTTTCCAAAAGTAACGAATTAAAAAATAACCTAGAAATATATTCATACTACTGAAGACAACAGATAGCAAGAAATGTTATAGGCTATCAGAGAAAAGCACATAATCATCTTCAAAAAATGGAAAGACTCCCACGTTTTTGAGACCAAGTATAACCAGAGTAAAGGTATCATCATACCTGAAAAAAATTATATGTAATATAGAGGAGTGAATGATCTACTAAAGAGATTAAGAAAAATCAGAGAGATGAGGTAACAATGTCAGCCAGTCCTCCAGCATAAGTATGCTTTGCGTGACTAAGAGAAGTGGGATCACTTAGTTATCTATAATCTCATTGTTAAAATCAATCAATCGATCAATTAATTAATTGTATGAGCATATATATAACAAGTAAATATAATTTTAAAAGGAAATAATCAGAATTTGATGCTATTACATATTTAAATGATAAAACTAATCATCACTTGTTTTTTTTGACTCAAAAAATATTCATTTCTGATCATTTTCTTTTCAACAGCACTTGTTTCTTACTTTCAATGCAATTTTGATAATTATTTTCTAATATTTTTTGGTTGATTTCAACATTAAATTGAGTTTATGTTCATTGATAATATATTTTAAATATCCTGAATTAAATCAGCAAATAACAATATGCAAAAATTCATTTGGCATTATTTTCATGAATCATTGGTCTTGAATCAGAAGAACTCTGAGACCCTGAAGAGAACAAGCATATCATTCAGGAACTAATCAAGAGGTAGAAACCACACAGTAGTTTGAACATGGAAATTTTAATTAAAAATATTAACTATAACAAGGATTTGGAGAAATAGATAATCGTTTACTACAAGAAAAAAAAAGATACTCTAAGCAGCAGTCCCCAACCTTTGTGGCAGCAGAGACAGATGGTCCTATGAGAATCTAACGCCTGATGATCTGAAGTGGAGCTGAGGCAGTGATGCTAGCTCCGGGGAGCGGCTACAGATACAGAGGAAGCTTTGCCTGCTCTCCCACTGCTCACCTCCTTCTGTGCAGCTCAGTTCCTAACAGACCCCTACTTTAAAGAATATAGGAATAATAAATACAGGAGCAACCATTATCCCTAGAGAAGAAACAGTGAACTCAAAGAAGAGATGCCTTCTCTGCAAGGTTGATACCCAGATCTCTTTGTAGAGGGTGGGCAGGTCTATGGCTCATTGGAGAGTAGAGAATAGAGAAATTCACTGAGGCTGCAGAGGGTCCAAGAGGGTCCAAGAAGAAATTTTTAATGAGGTACCCTGCTGGAAAGCCCCCACTGAGAAGCCACTTGTGGTATTATTGGGTAGCAAATTACTAAGGAAGTCTGCCTATGGGGAGTCCCATGAGCTGCTATCAATCAGGAGCAAAGGCCTGCAGAAGGTGCATGCTTCCTAGGCGCTAAGGAAGTTGCACATAACTAAGAGGCTGCCTAGAAAAACACACCAGACTTGAAAGAGAAACCCCTCTCCTACTCTAATGTCCCTCTACTACTCTCTGCTAACAAAATATGTCATCTGCTATAGGAAAAATAATTATTAGATCCAGATAAATTATTGCAGAGCAGTCACGTAAGGGTGATTTTGGAGCAGAGGCAATGGGTTGATAACTAGTGTATCAAATTTCAATATTTCTCAAGAAAAATGTCAGATTAGGAAAACAATGGTCAGCTATCTAGTCAACTGTAGGCCACATGTTTTGAACGACACACACTTTCTATCCTTATCATTCAACAATAAAAAAGTGGATGACATAAAGAGTATAAATTCAAAAGTGTCACAGAGCTGATATTACACAGATGTTTTGAATTTGTAAAAATTCATTATGCTGTAAACTTATGGTTTATGTACTTGTCTCTATCATTTTTATATTTCAATAAAAACTTTTAAAATAAAACACCCATGCTGCAAAGTTTAATTTCTGATTATAGTTAGCTTATACATAGCGCATCATAGAATTCATATACTTAGCCTTATGGACACACTTATTTCTCTGCATTTTAATTGCCTTTTTAATCACAATGACTCTGAATTGAAAATAATTTTATTTACAATCTCTAAATAAAGGTTGAAAAAATTGAAGAATGAGTTTGTTTTAGAAGTAAAGACTTGTCAATCATTCAAAATATCTTCTAGGATTTCTTAGAGGTTCTCGGTTTGCCTCTAAATGAAGGTAATTGCCATTATAAATGAATGCTATCTGGAAGCCACTTTAAACATTATAAATTATTTTATGGTAAAAAATAAGTTCTTGCCCTGCAATGAAATTCACTAGTTGGAGACTGAGCTTTTCCTCACACAACTGAAAATTAAATATCTTCAACCTTCAATGGAGAATTATTCCGTATCTTAGCAGACAGATCTTTTAACAAAGTGTTGTTAACAAATGAATCACCTTTTGTGATAGACTAATTTCACTGATGATCTCAATTATCATCACCAAATGCTTTACTAAACCATGCCATTTGCTATGTAAATTTCTTGTCATCTTCCCTCTGACTGTGGACTTTTCTGTTACTTGCTCTGGCCAAAGTAATATTAGCAAATGTGATGCAAGCAGGAGCTTGAAGAAAGAAAAGTGCATTTCTGCTTGGCCTATTATATGACAGGGCCTGCTTTCTCTTGGATCTTTGCCAACATTATGAGACTAGCCTCCTAGAAGGTGAGAGACCACATGGAGCTGAACTGTTATTCTAGCTGAGATTATCAAAGGCTAGTCTGTTAATAGCTTACCAATGAGAAAGCTCAACCAAGATCAGTCAAAGTCAAGCCACATTGGTAGGACCTCCACACTGACATAAAACATTACAAGAAATAATGAACTGTAGTGATTTTAACACATTGAAATTTGGAGTAATATGTTATGTAGCAATATCTATCTAGTATAATGTTTTAATTCTGGTTGACAATGTTTCCCTCACTTGAATTTTTTTAATTGTTAAAATTTTGTTTTGTTTTCTTTTCTTAAGAAATAATGTTCATAGGACTTTACTGGAGTTATTGTACAGACAAACTGAATTGAGAACAAAAACACCACACTGAGAGTCTTATATGAGGTGGTCACATGGATTTCTTATTAGCCAGACACCATTTTTGTTCATACTGGCAATAAGAGATTGTGAATCTAAATTGCATCGCAAGCAAAACACATAATATTGTATACCATGAAATTCTGTGGTTGCTTGGGAAGAGTTAAAAGCTTAGATATAAAATCTATAAATGTTGAGTTCACCAAATGGTATAATTGATTAAAAAATAATAATTAAACATACAGTAGTTAATCAGTGATCTGATTTCCTCATTAAGAGATGTTGCAAGAGTTAAATAAAACATTTTGAAAATCATTTGAAATTTTTTATAATTAAAAGATGATAATTAATAAATTTAGACTTACTGTTTTGCTAAGTGTGCACTAACCCAAAGGTTGTTAGAAGGTAATATAACAAGTTTGATGAATGTCAATTAGGCAATAAAGATGAATGGATGCACAAAACTCAACAGTCCTATGTTCTGAATCATTCTAAAAACGTGGGGAAAGAAGCTGTGACTTGAAGATTAGTCAAGTCATATAGTTTACATGAGAAATTTATTACTAAATTTTTGAATTTTCCTTCTGTGTGCTGCTATATGATAAGTAATATAACAAGTTTGATGACTGTCAATTAGGCAATAAAGATGAATGAATGCACAAAACTCAACAGTCCTACGTTCTGAATCATTCTAAAAACGTGGGGAAAGAAGCTGTGACTTGAAGATTAGTCAAGTCATATAGTTTACATGAGAAATTTATTACTAAATTTTTGAATTTTCCTTCTGTGTGCTGCTATATGATACTGCTCTTGTTGGCTCAGCTGGTTTTATGTCAAGAGAGAATTGGGAATATTGTTCTGCTAATTGCATACACCACAGCTACAATATATATTGTGTCCCAAAATAATGACTCTTTTTTTATATTTAGGTTGTCTGTCTGTTTCTGAAATAAAAACAAATAAGACTTTTAAAAATAAAGACCACTAAAAATCTTCTCTAAGATAATTTATTTTTTTAGGAAATGTTTATTGGGTACCTCTTTTTTGCCAGCCACTGTGACTCCCAGGCAAAGACTGCATAGTTGTCTTTTCAGATGTCCTAGAGGAAGGGATAATTTCCTTTTAACTAATCACAAAGGAAAATATATAATTGGTATTGAGGACCTGAATAAAGCCAACAGATTCTCATTTTTCTCTTAATCTTAAATAATTTTCAACTCTCAATTTCAATGTATGCTTATGTAGAATAAAAGATATTTACAGAATTCATAGGATGTTGATTATTTTTTATCCATAAATATTTATTTTTCTTTCTACTTATTTTTTCTGCTTCCTTCAGCTATGTCGGAGGATATTATGTATCCACACATGCATAATAATTTTTCCATCAAACATGTGCTTCTTAGAGAGCCTTGTTGTTGCTTTTGTTAACTTTACAACACTTCAAATCCAATTATTCATTTAGGGCATCAAGTGTTTGAAAAATAAAGACTGGGATTTGAAACCCCACTTTGCCACTGACTGCTTTCGAGAAACTGGGGAAAGTTCTTTCCTCTTTATAAGTTTTAATTTCTAAATGTGTACAAAATGGGAATTAAAGCATTTGCTCACTTTATCTCACAAACAGATGTAAGGAGAAAATAAAATGATGTTTTGAAAAGCATTTTGTAAATTACAATAAAATGTGAGACATAATTTCCTTAATGATAAGGAGTTAATAGTTTGTATATTGGCACATCTAATTTGGCATGTATTGGAGGTTTCTAAATGGGAGTAAACTTGTTAAAGTAATAAGGACTAAAATTTTATAATTACTTCTAATAGTTCATCCTAACATCCACAATCAGTATATTTTTCATGTCATTCATAAAGTTAAGATGTTCTGAAGTTCTTTTAAAAGTGAACTTGGAGATTCTTGCTTCCTCCTGGAAGAACTACTACTCTAGTGGTCCCTTTTCTCAGGCTCAGACGGCTTCATTGTTCAGATAATAGTTTCCCATTTAGAGAAAAAAAGGAAAGAAAAGAGGAACTGGAAATAAGGCTTTTTTCATAATTTGGAAATTTTCTACACATTTTTAAAACTCTGAAAAATGATAAAGTAAAAATTCATAACTATGATTCTTAAAATAGTAATATAATAGGTCTCTAGAGTGAATATATTATAATACCGCAATAATAAATAACTAGTAGTACATATCCTTTAAAAATATTCATACCAAACTATTCTTGCTAATAAAACATGGATACCAATATGAAGTTTCAGAAATACTGAATATCGGCTTCCCTTCTTTTAGATTGCATTTCTAGTGTCAATCATGTTACACATTTGCAAAGTGCTCTGTTAGAAGTGTAAGAGCTACATGTGCTCTAATAACAAAACTACCGTTTTATTATAGAACATGATAAAGTATGCAAAACATGAATTCCTAATGTAGCTCAACAATTTTCATATAATATTGACTAATTCAATCATTCTTATGTTTATTTTACTTTTTAATTCTTATGGCACCATACATATGTATGTAAAACACCATACCAAATTATTTTTTTATGTTAAAAAATATCTGAGGGTATAATTTTTAAAAATGATATGGCTTATAATAAATTGTTGTTATTTAAAATGTTTTTGCTTTCAATTTATTTAAACTTCCTGAAATGGGAGTTTCATAGTGCATTTTTTATATGAGAGAGTCCTAATCTCTTCTGCTACTCTTGTTTAGTATTACTTTATCTCAGAATTTTTGAAAATCGAATTAATAAAATTAATATGACTATTAAATCTATTAAATTTCTCAGTCTTGTACAAACCAACCGATCTTAACGTTTAACAATTATGTGATTCTGAAAAAGCGAGTTGAGCTTCTTGAATCTCAGCTTCCTCTTTTTAAAAATAAGGTTATTAAAACTTACATCATTTGATTAAATAGTTTACGTAGTATATCTTCTCATATACTACCCATCACAAAATAGGTGGTCCTTAAATCAGAATAATAATATGTAATTTAGCAGAGTGTCAAAAGCAAGGATTTTGAAATTAGAATCTGGGAAAGGATTTGAATTCCATTCTTTACTTGCTGTGTATGTTCACAAGTTAACTGGCTTCATTGATCACTAAGAATAAAAATGCTTATGTTGCATGATACATGTACACAAATTCCCCGGTAAATTGCAAGCAATCACTATCATTGTCATTTGTAATTAGATTCCTACTATATATTCTCATTAATAAATCTACCTATACTCTGATAGCAAATCATTCTTATATTCCATTCGTCATACAATGCACTATATTGAAAATAATTTTAGTCTAAGTATTCACAATTATTAAAAGTTCATCAATACCTCTTTGTCATTTGACAGTTGACCATCCCAAAAATACTAAAGTAAAGGAGAATCTCAATTTAAATATAGGACTATAATCAGGTGTCTATTACTATCTCTTATGGGGTCTCAATTAGGGAGAGACATTGAGATGATAGAAATTGTAATCGATCAACAAATATAAAGTTATCAGATAAAATAAATAAAGGGTAAAAGCCTCTTGAATAATTAAAAATTTATGTACTCACTTCCTTAAGATATATATACAAAGGCTACATACCCCCTGCCAAAAGGTACATTTAACAAATGTTGCAACTATCTAAGATTAAAGAATTCTGATTGGTTTTTTTTGCCTCTTTAAATATTAAGCTCTTTAAAAATGAAAAACATTTAAAAAGTTATACAATACCTTTGTCATCACATAAAAATATTATTAATTATTTCATTGAAAGCATATCACTCCCTATAGCTCAATAAGAAATGTTAAAGTAAGTGACAATGGGATTGAATTATCCTCATTAGATCAAATTAACTTTAAAACCAAATGGTACAAGTATTCTCCATTCCTTCCAGTGCTTCTATATTTACACTATCATTATACTTCTGGTACCATCAACATTTTCCATAATTGCATGTATATAAACTTTTTAATAGGCTATCATAACAATACATTTAAAAATGTAACACACTAAGCTTTCTGTCTGTCAAAGTTATTTTATTATGCCACAACTTTTTAAATGATTTGGATTCTGGCTGCTGTTCAGCAATTACATTTTCTTATTTCTTCTAGTAATCTGATTTTCAAAAAAAAAAAAAAGAATTATCTTTCTTTTTCTAAAATAGAAGCCTACTTTATCGAGATTTTACTATTTTCATTTTATAAATATCATAAATATTATAAATATGGATTTGTGTTCCCCAGTATTTCTTATAATTTACTTCTTTCAATTTTTTTTCCTAACCCTCAGAGGGTAAACCCTAAGGTTGTATTTGTGAAGTTCAATTTAGATCATTACATATTTATTACTATTTACAATTGGCATAGTTTGCAAAGCAAAGTATACATTAGGAATATATAGGAACAAGTTTAAGTTTTAAAGCTACGAATCATCTTAGTTGTTTTATATTTCTTCAGGATAGGTCACCTGATATATAAGAAATAAAATTAGCATTATTGTAGCCTGAGAACATCCTTCAGCTGAATTACTTCACTTTTTGTTGTGGTTGACACCAGACTGCAGGGTCCTGTTAGAGAAACAGGGACTGGGCAATATAACCAAAGCTTATATATTCATCTTGGGAATCTTCTAACAGTAGCCATAAAACTTTTAAAAATTTTTCTCAAGCCTCAAGTCTTACTCACAAAACTATTATAATAGACACAGAACCATATTATCTACTGTATAGAGAAAACATGTGAACTCTTGCAAATCCTCTCCTTTCTTATTTTAAATATACTTTTTAAAAATGTAATCTGCGCATGACTTTCATCAAAATCTCAATAAGTGCTTGTTTAAAATTACTTCTTCCAGCCCAGCTACTTATTAGATTTTGAGAGTAGACAAAGCACGACACAATTAAATTTGTAAGTGATGAAAAGAATTATAGGAATGAATGTGCAAAAATGAAAATTTCCAATACTGGTTATGTAGTATTTCATATAAGACAAATAAATGTGTGGGAATAAGTGCTTCCTCATAAGAGACAAGATAGCTATTATCAATTAAGAAACTACATTTTAAGGAATTACTAAAGAATAACAGCAATCACCTTATTTGTATTTTTAATTACTCTTTCCTGGAAAATAAAATGTGGACCTCTTCTCCATAATTTACTGTACTAAATTTGCTTTATTTTTTCTTTTTCTTATATTAATAGGACTACATGTATGTTGACTTTCAAAAGCCTAAATCACTTCCAATTCTAAAATCTAGAGATAAGCACTTTTATTTTGATATTTTAATTTTTCCCTGCACGTTATGTCCATGTCTATAGATATACCACTGTAATTTTTTTTAAAAAACTGAAATTTAGGATATTTTCTGATATTATAATTTAGAGAATAATTAAAAATGCAAAATTATTGTACTTCAAATCTGATAATTACATAATGTATTTTTCATTCTAATATATAAATACTTATTAAAATTGCTTTATGTCATAAATAGAGCTATAGATTTACAATAGGTGTCTATGATTTTTTTTAAACCATAAACACCTTAAAAAGTTTCATCCTTCAATGTAAGTTATTTGTCACATGCTCATTATAGTAAAGTGCTTATAAACCTCCATTCCAAAATAGAAAACTGCACTGCTTGAGAAAACAAAATGTCATCTGCTATTCTGCAATTAGTTAAACATCTAGAACAAGAAAAAGTGATGATATGGCAAGATTAAAATAAGTATTCTCTATTCTAATCTGCTTCTCCACCTTTGTATATATATATATATACTTTATCTCTTCCATAGGTATTATTGAGTCTAGACCATCTGCTGTATACAAAACTTTACTTTCAATCCTGTGCAAATTAGGCTGCAGTTACGATTGGAAAAAGCAGAGAAGCAGGTGTTGTAGTGAATCACTTGTATACTGCATGGGGCCTCTTCAGCAAGCATCACAGCCGCTGTAGTTAGAGTCATGTTAGTAAATACTAGTTTGCCATTCTAACTCTTCTATGACTGTTAATGGCATGTAGCAATTTTTGCTAATAGAATAACAATAAAATATGTCATCATATGGAAATAATAGCCTTCAGAAATTTCTTTTTAATTACATTAAAAGTAATTACAATTTATTAAGACTTAATTTAAAGTCTTAATTTAAATTTAAAGTCTTAATAAATTGACTATTTTCTATGTTTACTAGTTTTTAATACCAGTATTTCACAATGATTTTAAGAAATATATTTTTGTCAGGTGCCATTATGCAAAATACATAAGCTCGAAACCTTAATGGTTAATTATATGGAATTAATCTTTGTTAATTCACCATATTTTAATATATTTTATTATATTGCTTAAGGCATGAGTATTGTACAACCAGATGTTTTCTCATGTGATAACTTTGAGTAGTATCAAATATTTTTCTGGAGTATTAAAGTGGAATTGACTAAAATCACAGCATTTCATTACACATATTAAAAAGCACAAAATTCCAAATCTGAATTAAAAATTACTATGAAGAAAATTTTAAATTTATATCGATGCTATCATACAGATATAGACTTTGAAATAGTTTTATGATGGCAACATATGTCCAAATCACTCATTCTTTTTCATTTTTTTTTTCTTTTTTTAAAGCCTACAGCCTCTGGTATTCCTAGATGGTCTCCCATCCAAGTACTAACCAGGCCTGACTCTGCTTAGCTTTTGAGATCAGACGAGATCGGGCATGTTCAGGGTGGCATGATCATAGACCCAAATCACTCATTTTGAATTCAAGACTAATACACAAGGAAGAATTAGACATCAATGGAAATATTCTTATATAGACTAAATGAGGTGAGTTTGAAGCCAACAAACCTGGCTTTTAATTCTGGCTTTTACTTATAACTCCTTTTGTATGATTTTAATTAAATCATCTCAGCCTTGGTTTCTCAGACATAAATGGGGAGAAGACATATTTCCTGACAACATTTTTATCTTGATTGAATAAGCCAATTTAATATAATGCATTTGTCTGTCACATGACAGGTGCCCTACAAATGTTAATTCCCCCGACATATATATTTTTCTACTTTACAGATTCTATTTTAAAATCAATAATTTCTATGTTTTGAGTTATGGATAATATTTTAGTTAAGAAAAATTGTAACAAAACAGAAAAAAATATTGAATTAAAAACATCAATGTATCCTGATGAGTCTACAAATCTTCCTAAGGCACGAATGTTACACTCTAAGCAGAAACATGGCCATAGTGCTAAAAACTGCTTAAAGGTAACACACAAGTGGAAGCTCTATGTTTAAAATTATGCCTAAAGAAAAATGAATATATGGAACATAATATCAGAGTATAATTATTTTACTTCCTCAGATTAACCAAAGATGAATGACAGGCATGTTACTTTAAACGTGTAGAGAGGTGCCAAAAAAGGACATTTGAAATCACTTTAGTCCATTAAGTGTAACATTAAATCCCAATGAAATTTAAGTTTGAATTTTATAATGCATCTTAATCTGAAACTTCCATTTCTAATTAGTAATTTATTCTTTTTGACTTCTTGTTAGGTTGGCCTTGCCAATATTAAGCTCCTGATCACAATTTGTCATTTCTAGTGCCAAGATTAGAACTCCTAATGGGCAGCCACATTATTCTGCTGCCTGGATGTACCAGAAAGTCCCTGATCTCCAGGAAAAACAAAGCTCTCTATTTTATTAATTGCTTAGCACATTCAACTGAGAAATATTTATTGGGAACTTCTTATGCAGAAATAATTTCATTACATGGTTACCAAATATGAATTAAGAAATACTGCCAGTGACCAGTGTTTGGGATTTAGTGAAGGAGTGAAGGCAACGTATATAGAGATAGTGTTAGACAAAGTAGAAAGAAATGGTATCAATGAAATATTAGTTAAATCTAAGTTTATTTTATTTCTGGAGATCAGTGACTTTCATGATACATCTAGACAGCTAAACCCTATGACTATCTAACATAAATCCCAGCACGGCTGGTTTCTGCCTCTACTACTTTTTAGGTGGCCTTTGGGTCTATGGGACTACACCTTTACCTCCATGTCTGTTTTCTATCCCAAGTGACAAGAAAATTTCCAAACATATACTTTATTAGTAAAGAAGAGTAAAATTATAAGAGATTATAGGAAAATCAATAAAGTTATAGGCAACTTGCTAAAAATGATTTTAATGAGAGCAGCATCTTGAATAGAAAAATATATAATTTTTTCCCAAGCCATACAAGTATAAGTTTTGAATTGGGTCAGTTTGTGCCCAAATTATTGAGGCTCCTGGTCAAAAAACTGCATGTGATCTTTCAGGCCTGACCACAGGTAGTTGCAAAGGCTTAACTCGGCAGGACTCACAGGCAAAAGCTGCCCTCTCAACACCAGACTCTGCCCAGCCAACACATTGCCATCTCTGAAGGACTAGAAGGCAAGGACTCAGGGTCTTTTGGCCAGCCATGCTATTATCCTCTCTGTATTACTGGCCCTGGTACCTCCTTAGGAGGCATCTTCATCAGGAGTCTATGGCTGAGCCTTTCTGGAGACCTCTTTATGGAGAAAAGGAGTAGTGGGAAACAAAGACGCTTTTTCATCTCTGACTTGGTATTTAGTGCTGTGCCACCCTATCCCTTACACCTCCTTTCCCTTCTACTCCCAAGTCTATGAAACTGCAGGATCATTTATGTTCAGTCATTCTTGGCAATGAGAAGGCTTACGATTTATTATGTCTATGCTGATCTACTTGACCCTTGATGGTGACAATTTCATAGAGAAAAATGAAACACTGGGACAGTCAGCACTTCCTCTAATTTAGCCTCATATTTTTGCACTAAGTGACTAAAAGTTTTCATGTTACTTTCACTTTAGCTTGTGGTGTCAATCAGCTGCTGACACCTGGCAGCTCATCTCTGTCCAACTCAGCTTAGCCCTTGAAGTCATCTACCTTCTTTGTGCCTTTCTTGCTGGCAAAACTGGCACAGTAATACTTTTTTCATCATAAAAGATGATATAAGTGGATTTCTTAGGATAAACCTGACATTCAATAATGGCAATCTCAAAACTGTAATCATAACTGGGAACTTGAATGATATTCAAAATAATAAATAACAGTAATTGAACATAAGAATCACTTTACACTTTGGTCAGTAAGTTTTCATAAAGATGGATAATAAATCTTGTGTCTTCAAACTACACATATATTCTAATTATGTGTAGTAGGATGTCTTTCAAAAACTTCAAGTCAACATATTTATGTATAAACTGTATTCTGATGATTTTTCCATTTTTACCAAAAGTATTGTTTTTCTTTGAGTCACTAGAACCCAAGTTCTTTAATCTTATTTTGTTCCTGCTTTTCTCCATCATATGTTGACAGAACGTTGCTATAGATTCACTTTGTGAAAGAAACTGACCCTTGCTTGCTATCTATGCCTGTTCCCTTAGTAGGAATCTCACACAAAATGTCACCCTGCCTCTTCTCAACATTTCTCTAATACATTTTTGCTCAATAACAAACAAATGAGCAAAACTGAAGCAAATAAATTCTTTATAGACCAAGTTAATCATTGATCAGTTGCACCTAGGCATTTTTCAGTATTGATTTAGACTCAAGAAAATTCTGTTCCCCACTAATCTTATACTGAGTCACTATGGCAATGGAATTGGTTGGTTCTATGTCTCCTGAATATTATTTATCTATTTCTGTCTTCATAAAAATGTCTCTTCAGTTAAAGTTTCTACATATTTCTTTAGAAATATTTTGTTCCTTCTTATTCTTCAAGGTCAAAGTCTGAATTAATTTTTGAGTCCACTAATTCATAATCTTTTCTTCTATCAATAATTCATTACCCATAACACTCATTTGACACCTGATGCTGCTATTATATTTATTTAAGAATATAACTATTATTTAATGTGCCACATAATCTCCTTTGGCACACACAATTACCACATCATTTCAACTAGACAACTCTAATAACCAATTAAAACTTTAAAGTATATCTTAATTATTCATTTAACAAGCACAATTTCAAATTTGAACCTGTGCCTAAATAAGCCTGGTAATTAAAACAAATTAAGAAATTTCAGCATGTTTTTTAAGTGGAAACTCAGGTGAGGAATTTCCTTTAAGCCTTGACTTATTCTCTCCTAGATCTTCTCCTTTAAAGTTACTTCCAATTTAGAAATACCTTGAAGTTATAGTTGGTTCATATAAGATTTATTTTAGTGTGTGACAAGGTCAATACTGACTTTAACAAAATACTTTTAACTGACATTTCACTGCACAGGGGTAACTTTATTTTATTTAGAGGGAAATAGATTTAAGTAAATATAGTAGCAATGATAATATTCAGACTCAGTGTGTACTTTTTCAAGTCCTAAAACTTTATATTATTTAAAGGCTAATAACAGTTTTTCTAAGTAAATTACACGACCATGCATAATTTTCTATTAACACAAGTGTATTCTTTTGACTACTGTTCTACCAATTATAGCTGGAATATTCTACTTTATAAATTCATATCAGAGTAAACACATGTTATGTAATATTAAGAATTTGAGAAATAAAGAATATTTTCTTATCAATTATTTTTGTATTTTCCAGTTAGAAGCTGAATATTACATATTCTTATGAAGTACTCTTTTGAGTTTTATAAACTTTTTCTAATTTATTTAAAAGTTGAATTTTCAGTCCTTTGATAAATATAATATTCAGATATAATAAGAAAAAATCTTTAAAGCAAATGATCAAGGGAATTTAAGGGAGTACAAAAGCAATAGAGTAAATGTTTCTGTCAGGGAAGGAGAACTAAATCTTATTAAATTTTTACAATTTATGTGGTGTTAGATTAAAGATGTATGTTTCATTTAATATAATTTTTTCACAAATCTGTATGGCAAGTTGCTAGGATGTCTTTTATCTTCCTTACGAATAAGAAGATTGTCATTTAAAGGGATTTCATGTCTTTCCAGCAGCCAGTTACCTAGGAAATGACAGAGCAATGACTGAGGTGTTTCATGGGTGTATACCTGTTAGAAAAGGAATTCTGTTCAGGTCTCTAAATGTCTTAAAACAGTAGAAGCATTTAAGTCCTTCCACTACCACTTTACAAAAAAAGCAGTTCCTGATGCCAAATTTTATCACTAAATTGTATAACTAACAGCTATCTCTTTTATTCAGTTAAATTGTGGGAAGTAAAAAACACATCTTACCAAAGTATTACGCTACAGCGCATAGGAACCATAGAAGTGTGGAGCTTAAAACATTGTTGAAGTGTAATTTTAAAAGTTAAAACACAATTTTCATGTAAATATAAAATGAACATTAATAAAGAATCCAGCAAGATGATAAAGCTACTTCAAAGTTCATTTAAAATGCAGAGAATTATATAATTTAGGAAAGGCATGCTGAAATAAGTTTGTTAAGTTAAATGCAAAAGTGGTTAATATCTTACAGGGCAACAAAACAATTATTTTGGAGTCATCTTTTCTATAGAACAGAAATCATTTGCATCTTTTTTGGACAACATATACACAAGGTAACATGCATGTCCACAGAGTCTATACCTTAAAGAGTGGAGTGTTAGACCACATTCCAATATGACTTTGAAAGATATGTCTGTCTTTATTTTTTATGTCACAATTTTTCTTGACATAAATTAAAATAAACCTTCATCTATAAATTTTAGAATCATAGATTATAAAATATATCCCTGGCCATAACCTCATACTCTTTATATTTACTCATTGACAAATTGTTGAAGAAGCACATTCAAGTTAAATCATTGGACTTAAATAAGCCATCATGGAATTGAAATGAGTAAAATAACAGAGGAATTAATATCTTCCCTCTGGACAATCACTGGTTTATTATTTTTAGGCAAAAATCATAAAATCACAATCCATTTTCCCCACTGAAAGACAGTTTTATGAATCATAGTAATGTCAGTATAAATATATTTGAACATTTATTATATAAATTTAAGGATGTTAACTAAAGTTAGCTACAATGTCATAAATATTAATAATTTTAAGAGGAAAAACAATAATTTATAAGCAATTGTCAATTACCATGCTTCACTAATATAACTTTGATTTCACACCTCCGCATCAAATTCCTTGAGTGAGCAAAAAACAATATTCTTTATTAATAGAGCTTTAATTCCCTTGTCTAATTTTAATAGTGTACACTGTTAGAAAGAAAATATGTGATGTCTCCAATATTTGCCAAAACTCTGCTAATTGAACAGAAATAAAATAAATCATTGAAAAAACAACAAAATGAATATTTTACAATTTTTCTCTTTGGCTAATCAACTCTAACACCTTTCTTAAATGTCTCTCTCTAAAATCCTGAGTACTCAGAAGTATAATGGTGGTAGCTTATATAGATATTGTTACAGGACAAAAATATCTATGATATTGTTTCTTTATTTTAGATCAACTATAACATCTGCTTCTTGCACAAAATGAGAAAGATAAGGCAAATAAGGATTAACAATTAGTGTTAAGTGATGGGTTGTCTTTATTAAAAAGTATTCATCTATTATACCTTTAATTATGGAAAATTTTTATTTTATACCCTGTGAATATTGGTATTTGGAAGCAATTATCTCACTATAATTTTTCCTTAGTTTCGTAAAACATAAATTTTGTAGGGGATATATGGCTCACAAGCTGGTGATTATTTAAAAGCTTAGGAAGAAACAACTATAATTAGCAATAGAAATGCTGCTGTGAGAGGAATAGTATGTACTTTAGGGGGTTTGTAAGAACAATTGGCATAAGCTATATATCCTTCTAATGGTGCTTGGTATTCTCCTTTGCTATGGAACTGAAAAGTTGCTTAAAATTTTACAGATGTACTATTTGTTTAAATTATAGTTCTATTTGCATATATAGATCAAAGTGACTGGTGAAAGTTAAATTCCAAAGAGAATCAAAATTTGTATTGAAATTCTGCAGTTAAAAATCAATTTAAGCATAATTATGTGTATAGGTATAGTTATGTTGGTTTACACGTGTCTTTTGTTGAGAAATGAGTTAATGTAGTTTTCTAAAATGACAAATTATAATGAATGGTAAATAGTATTCATTAATGTTATCACTGTGTTATATGCTATAAATGTAAACATATAGCTCTATAATCAAATGCAAAAAACAAGTTTTATATAATATATTCAAACCTTTATTTAATCTACTGTCTTTGCTGACTCAGACATATCAGGGGATTTTTACTACACCAAATGCACCGTGTTATCTTAATGCCTTTCCCAAGAAAAACTGTTTATCACTCCTTCATCTAGCTATCATCTAATCCACAAGACTAGTGCATTCTTAGAAATCTTCTATAATTCTGAAAACTTAAAATTGGCTTCCCTTTTCTATTCTTCAAATACTTGTATATAAAGTATATAAATACATGCCCTTATGAAACAGTTTCATGTTGTATTATTAAGTGTAATGCAGTTGTTTTCTTTTGAGTCCTTCAATCTGTGAAATTCCGAAGACTAAATGCTGAGTATATCCTCAGCATTTAGCTGAGTGCCTGAAAAAAGTATAGCAGTTAAATCGATATTTGTTGAATGCATGAAGATTAAACAATGACCAAATATGTGTTTCTTCTCATCTTTTTCTTGGACCCCCCCTTATTGCATATAATAGGAGATTAAATTGAAACTGTAGTAAAAAATCAATGTGCTTAATGAGAAATGTTATTGAAGAAATTAAATATAGAAATTGTTGAGCTGTACTAGGCTTAAATAATTGATTGCCAATAAAAATCAGCTGATTTATAATACTGCATGTGGCTACAATTAGTAAATAAAATCCCTGGTAAGGTTTTAAACATAAAAACTCCACAAATAAACCCAATATAGTAGTCTGCCCTTTATCCACGGTTCCACTTTCTGCAATTTCAATTACCCATGGCCAATAGCAACCCAAAAATATTAAATAAAAAATTCAAGAAATAAACAATTCATAAGTTTTAAATTGCATACCATGAGTGGCAAGGTAATATCTCATGACTTCCCACTCCATACTGCCCAGGATGTGAATCATCCTTATGTCCAGCATGTCCACACTATATATGCTCGCCTATTAGTCATTTAGCTTCTGTCTTGATTATTAGATTGACTGTCACAATATTGCAGTGCTAGTGTTCAAGTAACACTTATTTTACTTAATAATGGCCTTAAAACACTAGAGTAGTGATTCTGACAAATCAGATATATTCAGATATGCCAAAGAGAAGCTGTACAGTGCTTCCTTTCAGTGAAAAGGTGTGTACAGAATATGATATTTTGGGAAGAGAGACCACATTTACATAACTTTTATTACAGTATATTATTACAATTGTTCTATTTTATTAGTAGTTATTGCTGTTAATCCTTACTGTGCCTAATTGATAAATTAAACTTTATCACACATATGTACATATAGGAAAATATGTAGTATATACAGGGTTTGATACTATCCATGGTTTCAGTGATACACTGGGGGCCATGGAACATATCCCCTGCAATTAAGGAGGGGCTACAGTAATGTGTAATTGTGACTATAAGAAATATCACTATGTCCTTTTTAATTTGTGCATTTAAAAATTATTGAGTTTTTCCTATATGTCAGTACTGTGCTAACGTCATAAAAAAAAGTTGTACAGGTAAAGTCCTTGTGCTCAGAGTCTCTAGTCCACAGAAGAAAGGCAAGAGCATTAGGAGTTTCATTATGATGCCACAAGTACTGTAGTTACTGAACAAAGAATTTTAAGAAAATGTTAAGTTAGGTTATGAGAAGCGCTTGTCTGTTCTTAAAGGATGTACTGGATTTAGGTAGATGAAGGGGACAAAGGGAGGTTTTCCTGTAGAAACAAGAAAGAGTTCAAGAATGCTAGTAATAATACAACATAGTCAAAGAATAGCAAGTGTTTTGGAGAGGCTGTAGTAAAAAGTGAATATATATGAATCGTAAGAAGATTTCATAGACACAGACTTTCTAGAACAAGCTAAGTAATTTTAATCTTTTTTTTTTTTTTTCTGAAAGCTACAAGAAGCCATTAAAGAGTCTTAAAGGAAAAAGTGAAATGGCCAGATGTGAATTTATGAAGATTTGTCTGGCTGTAATAAGAAGTACAAGTTTAAAGTGAAGGGGCTGTCTGACTCAGGAGGCAAGGATAGAGTTTAAAGGTAAGAAATGATAACAGCTTAAACTAAGGCAGCCATAGTGGAAATGAAATGACAGAATGGATTTAAGATAAATAAAAAAGTTATATTCACAAGGATGTGACAGATTAAAGGAAAAAAAAAAAAACGAGAGAGAACTCTAGCAGAACTGAGTTTTCTGGCTATGTTTACATGAAATAAGAACCACTGCAAATGTCGGTTTTTGGGATAGATATTGCTTTTGCACATGTAATTGGAAAAAAATGGTACTCAGAAGAGAAATTTCAAGTAGAATATAACTTGGAACGCACCAGTTTAAACAGTAATCGAAGCCATGGGCTCAGAGACATAATAATGGGGAAAGAAATGAAAAAAAAAGTATCATAAATTTAAAAATATATATAGTTATTTAGCCAAGGTTCTTACTAAAAGAAGAAAAAAAAGGATGTCATAGTGAAGTCACGTTTCTATATTAATTTTCTTCATTAACTTATTTAAACAACATGATCTTTTGTAATTTTGAAAACTAAACCTAAAATTAAAAAATAAAAAATAAATTACTAGATACACAACAAACATATGTGAATATTTCTTCCATTCATTCACATATAGACATTTTATTTTTATGTGTTGCTATTTATAAGTTCCAAAAGAATATCATCAAAGACATTTAAAAAATATTTTTAAATTACTGATTTTAAGACTCTTGAGAAGTAAATTGTAATATGCAATGCTCTATTATAGCATCAGAAAAAAGAATTTAATAATAATGAATTTAATAATAATTCATTTTAAAACAGCATAACTTTAGGCAATATTTATGATCACATGCAATTTCACCAATTTAATAATTAGCATTAGAACTGTGTAATATAAATTTATGTAGAAAATGAACGCTTGTCATGTGCTTTAAATTTGTGGAAGAAATTCAACTTCTTTGGCCATGATAATACTCCCTGATTTATATGGCTTGGAAGATTTGCATCATAAATATTCTTTGATTCTACTTAGATTTTAAGAGCTACAATGGCCTTAGGCTTATATTAAAAATGAATTAATGAAAAAAATTACATGGCAAATGATGTATTATATTATAAACATTAAATGTCTACATTTTTAGTTCAGGGGAAAAATGGATTTTTTATTTTCTAAAGAAGCAAAGTCAACAGCTTTCTTTTTAAAGAACTAATTTTCATGGTATGCTCTAATATGTTTCATATTAAAAGACAACACTGTAGGTTATAGAAAGTTAAAATGAAACTTTGCTAATTAAATTATTTTTATTGGTGACAAATAATGTGGCTCAGCTACCATTGAAAGCTTAAAGGGTAAAAACGCCCCTTTCATATATATTAAAACTTTAAAGTTCATATATTTAACTGAAAATTTTGTATATTCTCATTGCTTCATATGTTAAAATTGAGTAATAGAGTCAGAATTCTCTACTCCTAAGATCACTCCTTTCAGTCTCTGGGAACAAACATGACTTGGGGATTTTACTTCTAAATTTGAAGTACAGTACATATTCTGAAACAGTTTTATCAGAATAAGATATAATGTTTTCTATTAAGCATTTAATGGCTTTAAAAATCTAAAAATAAGGAAAATTTAATTATGCTTTGAATGTTATCACCCAATGCTAGTTTTGCCAGCTATATACCAGAAGATCCAGCATTTTAAAATACATAGTAATATGGCAAGCTGCCACACCTGTAATAGGATTCTGATTTGAATTAAAATGATCATCTCAATAGTTTCATTGTCTGTATTTTCTTTAAACCAACAGAATGCTTTTTCCTTTAAGTGAAGTTCAACTGTACATGGTGAGAATTATTTTATAAAATTGCAGGGATGTTACTAGCTTAAGAATGATCAGAAGGAAAACTCATCAGACTGAATGCAAAAAGAAAAAAAAAAGGAATATTTAAGAAAAAGCTTATAAAAGTAAAACGAAACAATCAAAGAAATAAATTGAAGGCTGACATAACTACCAAAGGAACAAAAACAGTGTGCAGAGTTGCTTAGATTTGAATTCAGATAAACAATTATATTCAATCAATGCAGAAAAACAAACAAAAAAAAATAGAGTAGAACATTTTATATCCTATTGGATGGCCTTGAATAGAGAGGTAGAGATTATTCTCTTGTTCCTCCTTTGTAACATACGGCTAAACAGTATGCTTACCTAAACGATTGTATTTACCAGCTTCCCCACTATAGTTATTGCAGTTATTGTACATCAATGACCCATAAATAGTTGTGGGACTTCCAAGAATAAGTGTTATTTATCTTTCACCTGCTTTGAACTGCTGTGGCTCTGGATTATAGATTGATGGAATATAGATCGGCGGCTGGAGTTCCAACAGGTTTTTTGAACCCTGAGATGACCTTGAAGATGAAAGCTATGCTCTTGGAATGCCAGAAAGAAGAAAAGAGATTGAGTTCCAGATGCTTCATGGAGCAATCATATTAGCTGTAGACAGTGTATTTTATGAAAGAATAAACTTCTATGCATTTAATTCACTATTTTTTCCCCAGTCTCTTCTATTCAGTGCTGGACACAATGACTAACACAATTTAGAGATACAGAAAACAAAAATCACAGAACAAATACTAAGAATGAGAAAACAACAGGAATCCACAAAGCCAATGGATTAAATTCACATAAACGGATCAAACTTTTAATCTCAGTGATACAAGCCATAGTATCATTTGTAGGAAAGGGGCTTAATGCAGTATTCAAACCAATTTGAGTTTCATATAAATTGAGTGCCAGCAAAAAAAATAAGACACCTAATTAAAGTTGAATATCAAATAGACAAGAATAATTTTTGTATAAGTACATCTCGTGCAACATTTGGTACATACTTAGAGTAAAAAATTGTTTATTCTATATCTGAATTCAAAATTACCTGAGAGTTCTATATATTTCATCCAGCAAATTGTTGAAAGTCAGGATAATACATATTACATCAGGTTATTTTCAAATAAATAATATTTTCATGGGGTTTCACAATTGTTATTAAACATGATCAACAATGTCATATTGAATCGTTACTTAAAGTGACAAAAGAAATAATATATTTATTGAGCACTTGGTATGTGTCATTGAATTTTATGAGAATCAATTCTTTATAGATGAAGAGACTGAAACTTAAATTGCTTCAATCAATTTATTGTGATTATACAGCTAATAAGTGGTAACACTAGAATAAAATTTAGGTTGGTATGACATCATTTGATTTCAATGTTGAATAAAGATCAAATTGTGATATAACTTAATGCATGATGAAAGACTGCAGTTATTATAAATAAGATACACACAATTTAGCAGTTCTTTATAAAGCAGCAAAGAATAAGTGGATAAGTGATAGCTTTCTTGAGTAGTAAGAAAAAAAATAATTAAAATGTATATGTAAAACATCGTGAAAACCAAAAATCGCTAAGGCAAAGGATTGTACCACCTCATTTCCATAGACATTCCATAACTAACATAAAAATTTTACTTATCAAAATCTAGGATGATGTTCACTTTTGGATGCTCATTTTCAGCAGATAGCACAACAGAAACAGATGAATACCCCGAAGTTTGTTCTGTTTTTGTTTCATCTTTGGAGCTGTACCCTATTTAATTGAGTTTAGATTCTGAATTTCTAGGATTCAACGGGGTTGGAGAAACATGTTTCTTCATTCTAGAAAAATAACTCTTTTATTTGTTTGGTTATTATTTATTGTTTCTGACACAATATAAAATATTTGAAGCAAAAACTAGCTTTACTTACTTTAATGTTTCACCAGTTATAGGGTATTGCTCAACTATAATATCAATTGCTAGATTAATTATTGGTAATTAGAAAAATTCTGATAGACCTTTGTGGTTTAAGTTGGTGTGATTCATACTTATTGTAGTGCTACATAACCTGCTTACCATATCTATACAAGTGATTTGGATAATTTGGATAATATCAAATGATCTATAGTTTAGCTTCCATGCAGTTAAATGGATATGGCAATGCTCAAATAATTATCTTCTACTCTATATCCAATATTCATTAAATTCCTCAGAATTCACAAAGGCTAGGTATGTCACATGAAATATACAAATTATAAAACAATGTCTATTTATATACTCACATTGATGTCTTCCAAATCTAAATTATTTAGAATAATATTGTTCCTTTTCCAGATGATGGGGGGTCTCAGTGCTCCCTGAATGGCACAGCTCAAAACAGCACTTTGTCCCACAGTTGCCGTTGTAATGCTTAGTTTCTGATCTTCAGGCAGACTCAACTGGATAACCTCTGTAAAGATAAAATGTCAGTAATGTTGATGAGCACATAGTTTTGTAAGATTAATTAGTATAAAGTTTTTAAATACTAATAATTATGGTTCTTAATTTAAATATAAAGGCAAAAACTCATGATGAAATGAAAAAAGAGTAAATTGTTTCCAATAAGAGGTCAGAATGACATTTCAATTTAATTAATTGACAAGCACCCTCATGAGGCAAAGAACTATTAAACATGAAATGAATATTAGAAATATAGTCATAATAAGTCTGGCAGATTGCACCCAAAAGAGAGAGAAATTATTTAATTGCCAAATCGACAAGTAGTGTGTCATCGGCATTGAAATAAAAATGATGTTGATGCACCGGTACATTTATATTGTAAGTGAGGTGAGATCATTGCTGGCTGGCTTGAGAGAACACTAGCATAGCTGAACAGATAAAATGCATCATTATGCTGGGAAATATAAATTGATTCTAAAGGATTAAGATTTATTTGTGAAGTTGAAGGAGGACAAACTAAAGTTCACTTACTAAACAGTGATTAAGGAAAATTCTATCAGCTGCCTTTATCATATTGTATTGGTACATATAGTCACTTCCTGACCCTTAAAATTTAAAGTTAATTATCATATTTTTAACTAACCATGGAAGACATATGCCAAACCAGAAGATATTATTTATAATCTGGATATGGCTTTTCTTTTATGTTTTCAGACAATCTTTACCAACTGCAAGAGTTAACAACTGTCATTTTTCATTATCATGGGAGATGACACTGATAATCTTACCAGTTTTCATCCAGGTGAAAGGCGACCTTTAGTTTTCAGCTGACATTCACAGCCTGACAATCTTAGCCAGGTTAGAAATATCACAAATCACTATTCTAATTGAAATTTCCATGATGGTTGGGGTAACAATAGTAATCCTTGTTTCTTTGTTGTGGTTGATAACATTTTTTATGTGAATTGAGTGGAGAAAGTGGTGGTTTATAATTTATCATAAATATGGTCAGGTGCAATCATTGCTGTCTCCTCGTAAACCATCCCCTCATTCTTTTTCACCATTCTACCTTCTTCTTCTCTGTTTCTGATTTCTGTCTTCCTCTTAAGAAGGACGAGAAACACTAATGAAATGAATTTTATAAAATATTTAATAAATAGTTCTCTAAGTTTTTGGTACTATCACAAATTGTAATGTTAAACATGGCACATGTTTGTATCAAAAGGCCAGGATTGACCATATAATCTCCTACATACACATGTTACATTAATGTTAAGTGATCTCTGTTCTCATGGAACAGTGGCCGTCACACCATTATCTGATGAAAATAAACAGAAATAGACTGATCCTTATATATGTTATGTAAAATCTAGTTTTCAAATCTAATATCTGAAGTTATTTAAGTCATTATCGTTTTGTCTTGTCAAAGGAGGTAGGTGTGCTTTCGAAATTGAAAAATCTTATAAGAGAGACTCAGCCTAAGTTTATTTTTTTGGTCATTACATCACTAAAAAAAAATGGTAGAAATGGATAATGAGCATCTTGTTCAGTCATTTGTATTGACAGTTTAATGTTCCTTACCTACATTTATCCATATTCACAGTTTATTTCAATGTCTTCTGAGTAATAATAACATAAGGAATATTTTCAATCTGCTTGCCTTTCATAGTCATTCTGCTAGATCTATTTATATTTATATAAAATCACTAAAAAATTTGACCAATTAGCCATAGGAAAAGTTTGAAAAGAAACAGTGTTTCTTTATGTTTTTTTTTTATTTTTATATACAAACTTATAAGTAGAGAGGGCATAATAAAAGTAATAACATCATGTAGAGTATCAAATAAGAATTATTAATAATTTTCCATTAACATTTCTGAATTCCAGCTTCTGATTTCTCATAAAATCATGTAAGAGATCATGGGACATCTGGTTCTAACAACAGTGGGTTAGCATTGGCTGTTCTGACATTTAGAAATACAATTGTTACTAAGTCACCTTGGAATCTCTTCACTAACTCCCTGCATCTGGCATGAAGTCTCAAGCCATTCGAATTAGTTGTGCTTTTGGTAGTTACACATTGCAATGCTAATTAGATAATGTGAATATCTTAGAATAAATGCTGAGATTTGGCATAACATTATGTGAGACATCTAAAATGTAATTTTTTTTGAGAGGATGCATAATTAAAAATAAGAATTACTATCACCCAGGGAATAGTAACATGCACAGAAAAGTTTTTTTCTTTAATTTGGAGATTACATTTTAAAATGATTTTTAAGACTATCTCAGTAATATGTATTATTAAATAATGATATGAATTTTGAAAACTCTTTAGAATTTCTTTCTTGCATATTTCATGCTACACATTAAACCTCTTCCTCAATATATTATGTAGAACTACTTATACAAATTCAATTATGTTCACTTGTTACTTCTCAAAATCAAGTGGTCCTTTCCTTAAATAATGTAGCAGTAAGATGTATTTTACTTACAAAATTGTCGTGTTCACCTTTACTGGTCTTTCTGATAGTTATTAACAAGCAAAGATTGCATCTCACAAAATCACAAATGTTAAACATTTTTATTCTAAATTTTATCAAGAATGCTTTAATGGTGAATAATAGCCTTATAAAGCATATAAAATTTATGAGTTTTATAGATAAATGGTGATTATGTCTAGAAATACATTAACAACCTGAAACATAACTATGAATCGATGTATAAATGAATTTAAAACTGATTTTAAGAGCTACCGGTTGTTTCTGAATGTTTGTGTGTATTCGAGTGATCCTAGTTGTTAGTTTAGAAATACGAGTTTCAAAGAAAAATATTGAAAACAATTTTTTATCAATTACAGTTAATTTACATTTTTAAAGACATACATTAATTATGTCATATTTCATTCTATCATATTCTACCCACAGACATCTTATGCTGGTTATATACAGGCAACTACTTTGCAGCAAATAACATCAATCATTTTAGTACCCCTTCCCACCCCTTCAGCTCCAAAGATAGGTCTTTAATTAAAATCTTTTATCGCATAATATCATGAGTTATCTGATGCCTTGACAAAAGGTAAAAACATACAGCTAGGAATAGATGGTCCCGAGTTTTCCTTTAAATACTTGTTCTTTTTTTTATATATCAACTTTGCCCCCTATTGGAGGCCCTCTCAAGTATTCAAGGAAATAACTCAAATTCTGGTGTTTCCTCTGATCTCATGTTATAAATGAAGACTATTAATGTCATTTCCAGACCAGTTTTTTTTCTTTTGATTACTTAGAAAAGCTAAGAGGCAAGTAAAATAGTTTCTCCCTGTGGATCTCTTTCTGCACTTTCTCATTTTCACAACTTGGCTTAGAGAAATATTAAGAGTTTAACTTTAAAAGGAATAAAAATTGTAAGTCTCCTCTAGCAAAATCTGAAGCCAAAGAGACAAGTATAGTTTAGAACAATTTTAACCACAGGCATCTCACAAAAGCATTTTTTCCAAAAGCAACTAGGTGATATAAATAGCAATAGAAACTTGGGTGAAAACAATATATGAATTTAAAATAGAACAGAATGGGAACAAATATTATCGATTTTTGTGAAACACCAGTTTTAAAGAAGATGATTTTAATAATTTTGATTGAAAATCAATTCTTTAAAAATCATAAGAACAGAATCTATCAGACAGAGAATTGTGTTCTTCTAAATAACTATTTCTTTACAAGTCCTTACACCAAGACTTATGTTGAATATTTCATTTAATATATTTAAATACTAGTCTCATAATCTTATTGCTCTGATCATATTTATGATTCTTATTATAATAATAATGCCTAGAAGAAATTTTATCAGCAATGTCTTCAAATGACATCTGTTTTTTCCATCTTTATCAATAAGATAAATTACAAATTAAAAGTAGATAATTATAAAATAAATCAGAAATAAATCACTGAAAAGACACTTAGGAATCTTAGATGGAATAAATTAATTATTCTTATAATAAGAAAACTACAATTACTCAATGACAAGCTCATTAACTAATTGGGATATTCTGATGATATCTTTTGTCAAGAAACAGTTGATTTCAAAATAAATATTAATGCTTACCTAATTTAGAGATGTCAAGATACACTAATATATTATGATAAATATCTAGAATGTTTGGTACTAACTGCTTATTTGTAAACTATTGTATGCTTGTATTATAAAAATAAAAAGTAAATTTTAGTTATTTAGTAAAAGATTTAGATGCATCTTTCCTTAGGTAGTAATGGAATAGATAATTTGGCCTAACTCTTCTACTGAAGAAGAAAAATGATAACAAAAAAAACAAAAAACCTGGATTATATACAAATAACATATTTTAGTATATGTGTTGCCGAACTGAACAAACAAATAATATATTTTAAAAGCATGAATTGCTCAGCCTATGTACTGAAAGGAACTATAACTTAGAAAGATAAGATTGCACCTGGACTTACACATTGCGAATTTCCATTTTGGCAAGATGAGTAAGAGGTCTAAGTGCCCTTATGTGTTCCTCCAGGTATAGAGGATGGGTAAAATAATAGACTTCCTCCATCTCTGTGCTAGGACAGCAGTCCACTTTTATCTGGGTGTCTCATAAAACATAAAGCTTTCCATTCCATACTAAGATAGTATCATCTTATTTGAGTCATCTAATCATTGGTATAAGCAATTTTTAAATAAAATATCAAGCAAAGAATCAAGGAACACCAAGAAAGACAATGATATGATGAGAATGAACAGAAATATAACAGTAACACTCCCACCAGGATTATAAAATTCATTATGTTTATGAAAATGAAATACAGTTTAGAAATTTTGATAAAGAACTTAAGTCTATAAATATTTAAAGTTTATAAAAGAGCTAGGTAAAAATTATATAAGTAAAAATGTAATAACTGAAAATAAGAATTAAATTGATGTACTTAAGAACAGATAAAACAGCAGGGAAGGAGATTAGTAAACTGGGAAAGAGATTAAAAGAAACTTTATGGAATGAAAAGCAGAAAGGCAAAGATTTGAAAATACGGATGAAGAAAAGCAGAAAGAAAAAGATTTGAAAATACAACAATAGGTTTATTTGCAATCTCAGAAGTTAAGAATAAAGAAAATGGGCAGAGGCTATATGTGCAGAAACAGTAGCTAAAAATTTTCCATAAATGTTGAAAGAAACCAGTTAATAGATTGAAGAAGCTCATAAAATTTCAAGCAAAGCAACTGAAAAACTAGAATAATCCACACCTACACACTTAACAGTGACATTGAAGAAAATCAAAGACAAAGATAAATCTTAAAACTATGTAAATAAAAAAATACAGATAGCCTTCACATTAGGGACACTTAGACAGGTAACTGATATCACCAGCAAAAAGCAGAAACAAGAAGCTAGTGGAAGTGATGGAAAAAAAAAATAAAATCAATCTTAGAATTTTATATACATACATAAAAGTTAAAATACAAATATTAAAAAGAAACAGAAACTTCACCTCTAATAAACTTGTCTTAAGATAAATTATAAAGAATTTTCTTCAGTCAGAAGGAACATGATCCTAGATGAAAGTTCAAAGATGCAAGAAGGAAAGATGAGCTAAGAAGTTGTTGAAATATGATGTTAAAGTTTAACAGTAAGCTTTGATACTCCAAAAGCACCTGATGATATAAGAGAGTATCATTATAATCCTGTGGTATAGAAAAATTTCTTAAACAAGACATAAAGCAATTCACCATAAGGGAAATGATTTATAAGTTTGACTACATTATAATATAGATTGTCTCCTCCACAAAACATACTATTAAAAAAAACCTAAATGCAAGCCACCAAGCAGGAAAATATACTTGCCATTTACAAATCTAACAAATACCTCATATGGAGAATCAATGACAATCTCCTAAAAATCAATAAGGAAAAGAGAAACAGCTTCAAAGAATCATCAACAGAAGATTTGAACAAATGCCCATGAATTAGTTAATCCATATGGCTAAGAAAAATCGGAAAAAGTGCTCAACCATATGTGTCATCAAGAAGATGCAAATTTAAGCCAAATGTTTCAGACTGGCATAAAGTACCAAATCTGTTGATAGCAAGTATCAGGAAGAATATAAAGCAACATACATCCTTATATACCTCAAACAAGAGTATAAATTCATATATAAACTTTTCTTCATTGGTAAATTAAGCCTTCTCTAGACTAATGCCCTGCCAGCTCATGTTTCCAAGGACCGAGTTATCCTTATGCTTTGCTGAAGCCTAGGAGATGATGTAGAGAAAGCAGAGTGTTTAGGTAAAGAAATAGTGATGTAGCAATGCATAATTTTAATATATTGAGTAGAGAATTTTATAAAAGGAGAAATCTAAATGAGGAGAGACAAATCTGATGAAGAATAAAGGAATCCTGAGTTTATCCTGAAGAAAAGGAGCTGGTAGAAAGGAAAATTCTGAGAATAAAAGTGACAATGGAATTATTTCTGTCACAATTTCTGAAAGAAATGAGAAGGAATTATAATGGCAAGTATAAATAAAAATATTTAGCAGTTAAAACAAAAAGCTAATTTTTTCCTATGTCACTAGTTAAATTTAAAAGCTATGGAAAAATATTTTTAAAAAACTTTATCTATGTTATTGCAAATAGCAATATTTCATCTTTTCATGTATGTATGTACCGCATCTTACACACAATGCAATATATGGATGATGTATTATAGAACTGTACACTTAAAACCCATATAATTTTGTTAATCATTGTTATCCCAATAAATTTAATTTAAAAAGACTAAAAAAAATTCAATAAAAGATTTTCTCTAAAACAATGAAGCAAATGTTCTTGTGAAAAATTAGAATTTCATTTTTTCTCTTTATAACTGTAATAATGACAATACAATATTATAGACAGAGCTATATTTTGAGACTACTTCAAGCAATTTAACATGTTAACAATAGTGAGTCTCATTTTCTTTCTTTTCTTTTTTTTTATTCATGACTTTGATATTCCTTCTGTGGTCTTATGAATATAATACAATTAACATTCACCTTTCTGTTCAATTTTGTTTAATTTCTTTCTTTCAAATAATTTATATACATTTGAATTTTAAACTGAAATATGTGAAGAATGAGCCTATTCACTCAGTGATATGTATGACACTATTAACTGAAAAATAATTCTTTTTTATAAAGAATAGTTTCCATTTGACACCAGACCTTGTGAAAATTGCACCCAACAGAGAGAACTGAGTGGCCACCCTAAGTAGTCAAATTAATCTTAACTTTATGATTTAGAAAACTTCAAAGATGCTTACACCTGGGTGATTTTAACATTCTAGGTGTACAGGATGGAATAACAAGGCATTGATATTTCAATGTATATTATACCAAGTTTAAAATCTCTTTTCAAATGAGTTGCTCCTTGTAAGATGAGTAAAAGAAGAATAATTGTCAGAATTTCTCAGCACTTACTAATTTTTAGGCATTACTCTAACTATTTAATTCATTTAATCTTCAAAACTACCCTAGGATTCTGATTTTTTTTTTTTTTCTGTTTCTGATGCTGTTACGTGAAGGAGATATAACTGAAGCTTCACCAGCCATCTTGTCATCAGACAGGAACCTTCAACAACATACTTAGAATGGCTAATGCAAAGACAGTGCAGGTCCTTGACCACAATTGGTCAGAAGAGAAAAATTATCTTTTTTTAAAAAATCTTATAAAGCAATCATCTAAAAAAATAAAGACACATGCTACTGATGATGAAGTCTGAATAGCATAAAAGATAAAAAGCATGAAGTATATTATCAACAAAACCCAGATTTGAGATATGACTTTGATGCCTGCTTCATCTGATAGTTTGATAACGGGATGACTAGTGCACACTATTTGGAAAACTTTTGACAAGTTATTTATACTTTATGATTCTTCATTTTTTCATTTTTAAAATAAAATTGATGCCTAACTTTAAACACTATTGTGAAGATAAGATATGATGCTTTAAAATACTTATTACTGTGCCTAGCCTTTAGTAAATTCTGATTATGCTGTAGTTATTAATAGTTCTGAGCTACTGAAGTATTTGTGGGTTAAGAGAGACACCATTTCACCATGTTTAGGAATGTAACATTATGATCACTTTGAGAAAGGCACTGTTTATGTAAAATCACATTGGTTTAATTTTTATAGGTATTACTGAAGCATGGGAGGGAAAACCTAGGCTCATGACTCATATGGATGCTATGCTCTACTTTGGTTCTACTCTTACGCATAAACTAAGTGTCCTCGAGGTTGTACTTACTTACATACGTGCTGTTAAAAAAAGCCTATGGAATATAGTAATAATCACTCTTCTACTTACAAAAAATCATGAAAAATATCAATGAAATGTTGAGGTAATCAAAGATCTTTTTCCTGCATGAATTGTTGATATAAATACCATATATGATGGGAAAAAATGATATATACTTTAAATGCCTGAATTACTGAATACATAAAGTACTGAATTAAGTTACTATCTTTAATAATTTTTAAAAAGTTTTAGTATCATCACTTATAAATGGAATTCAATGTAGTAAATTGGGAAGAGAAATTACATAGACCTATGAGGGAAAGAATCTAACACAGAGTTTGCTGTGAATCCTCATTTGTCAGTCAGGAGAAAGCAATCAGCTAATCAATACCCATTTCCTGTATGTTAACAGCGTGTTCAGTGGTGTGTTAAAAAGCTATTATAGCTATAAGGAAAAAATGTTAACCTGTGTTCATTCCTTCAACTTATTGCAAGGAAACCCAGGATGTTAATGTAAGAGTCAATCAAATGACACCTTATTTGCTCTGTTTTTAATAAGTTGAAAATTTTTCACTATTTTTAAGATTACCATCAGTCACACAGAGCTAAATGAATGAACTGTTCCCTCCATGAAGTGTAATAGAATTTAAACATTTCAGACTGAAAAAGACTTTAGTATTGTTTGCCTAATTAAAACAATCCTGATAAAAGAGATTGCTACTTGCGGTAACACACTGCTCTTACTGATAAAACTGAAACAGGGATCCAAAGCATTTACCTTAGCTATGAAGTTTTACAGAGTTAGTGTCTCTCTAATATGTTATAGCAAAGAGATGTGAAAGATGGGGAATTGAACAACTAGCTGTTCATTTTGGCAGCTCTTCACAGTATCTGAAGACTGGGCCTCAGCTATGCAAATCCAGAAACAAATTTAACAATTCATCCAGAATTAATTAGGCTTCTGGGGATTTACTGAACTAATCAAAATCACAGGATATCTTTGTTTATGCTGGAATACCAATTTATTCATTTACAATGGGGAAAGCATCACATTTAGTCAGTTGTGTCAGCTGTGAGCCTGGGAATCTCCTTTCTAATGCACAGGTCAAAAGCTTCTCAAGATTGATGAACAGAAAATTACAAGAAGAGAGTCAGCTATACTCAAGCCAGTCAAGCTCTAATCAGCTAATGAATTGCCCTTTTCAACTCTAAAGACATTTCTGTCTAGAGAGCCTTTCTTTTTCTTGTCACTTTCAAGTTTATTGGCAAATTCTTAGTTCTCGGCCTCCCGTTTTCTATACTATGCACATCACCACGTTTGCAAGTAGAGCATTAATTCAGGTAGGCTATAAAGGAGTTGAGTGTATGAGAGGCTTCTTTACATCAGCAAATGTTCCTATAGTTCTGGGCTTGGCAAACTATGCCCATAAACCAAATCTGGCCCAGCATCACCTGTTTTTGTAAATAAAATTGTATCGAAACGCAACCATATCTATTCATTACTGTACTCTCTATGCTATTGTCTATGGCTGCTTTCAGCTACACAGTCACATACTACCTAACAAGAGACCAAATACATGCTGTGGTCTATATGATTATACTGTAAGGCCTAGGTGTGTAGTAGGCTATACCATCTAAGATTGGGTTAGTGTGCTCTTTGATGGTCACACAACGATGAAATCACCTAACGACTCATTTCTCAGAACTACTCCATCAGGCCACACATAACTGTATAGGCAGAGCTGAGGAGTTGATACAAAAACTTATGGTCTGCAAAGCCTGAAATATTTGCTCTCTGGCCCTTTACAGAAAGTTGTCTAGTCACTGAAACTACTTTGCTGGTTTTACATCCCTTTCATATGCTTTCGTTATTTAAATGTGATCTATTAGATTCTGCTCTTGTCTATGTTCAGAACACTAAGCATGAGATAATTACATGCAGAATATATAAAAATTGCTCCCACTTATATGTGGATGAGTTTGTAAACTATCAACACATTTTTTAAATCTTCTTTGAAAGGTACATAAATAATAGAAGGATGAGTTTCTATAATAACTATGACAGTTGTTAGTTCTACAGGCCAGTGCAAAATATAAAAGTGAGTAAGTTTGTCCTGTCCAAATACAATTTCGTAGTTCCTGGTAGTAACACCCTACTGGGTCTATCTTCTCCAAGTTTATCTTGTAGAACAATTATCAATCCTTCTCACTTCTTAACATCCAATCAAAATACTAATTCCCAGGGCACATTTCTCAGCCAGAAGGAAAGCAATCTGATTATCCCATGTAAATCTTTCACAGTACTAATCTGTGAACAAGCTTGATTTCCAAGACGGTATTTACATTTTAATGGGGAACATTTTAATTCAAATGTGTCTTTAACCACTAAAATGTTTAGTAGAAGTGCTTTTGAGAAGGAAAATATTCCAAGGAAGGCTTGAGAACTCTGCTACAACATCCTCTCTCGGAAATCAGAAGGACCTATATCTAATCAAGCAACCTTACTATTTCTCTTAGTTTGACTAAATTTTAGACAAAATCTATTTGGATTATAAACCTCTGATCTCCGTTTCCTTAGAGCATTTACTTTGGAAAATGTGCAATTGTATAAATTTTCTCTGCCCCTTTGAGATGTAAATCTTCCCCTAGCCTCTTGCCCCTTTTACCACCCAGGAATGTCTTTTTCAAGGACCATCCTTTTGAAATGTAACTATTATGGTAGACACACAGTGTCCCTAGCCCAGTCTCTGTGAGAAGGTAGGAGCCTAAATCCAAGAAGTGCCAATCAGCAGACACACAGGGCCTAATCAAGTTGACCAACCTCAACTCCAAGCGGTTGTTCTTCAGTGTTTTCCTCTTGCTCATGTGGCACCGCTTAATAACTCCATTGCCTGTTGTTTCAGCAGAGTTGAGTTTAATCTCTCCCCCTATTGTAAAAGTCTTCGTTCCTATTGTAAAAGTATTGGATAAAGTCTTGTCTTTTTAACTTATCTGGTGTAGTTTTTCATTGACAATCAGAAATTGGATTTCCTTTTCTGAAAAATAACCAGCATTCGCTTACCTTCATTTCTTCTCATTCATGCTTAAGAGACAGGAAGTTTACAAAGCATAAATGAGAAGATGAGTAATATTTATATATGATCTATAATTCTGGAAAGGTATAGAATTGAAGAAAAGAAGATTATCCTGGTTTATTTTCACCTGCACCCCCTCTCCCCCACAAAGCCATATATTTAGGAAATTTTACAAGTCTTTGATTGTTCCATACAATGATGGTTTTATAAAGCTAGGAATGCATCTTCTCTGCATATGAATGTAGTTTTAATTACTTTAAATATGTGCTTCTCTTAGGATCTTCTAGGCATAATTTTAAGCACCATCACTACCTTAAAACTATAGGTCTTTACAAATTTTATGTAAATACAGTACTATTGGAAACTCTCCAGCAAATCAAATGTTATCTAAATGCCTAAGAGCTCAGATTTGGGATTTAAGGTCATTTATCTTTATCATTCAAACAAACATATAAAAAGATGTGAATAATTACACACTTAACTCAGTAAGTGTAAATAGATGCTCTATACATTGATTGCTAAAATTAATGTACTAAGTTAAAATTATACATATTGAATATGCACTTATATAAATGAGAACTTGCATGGCTTTAAATTCTATATGTGTAGATCTTAGATTTGCTAAAGTACATTTGATTACTTGAGAAAAAGGGGCCAGGATAATAAATGTCAGAATCTACATTTTGTGACTTGTTTTTACATGTATAAAATTCAGTCTTTTACGTCAATTCAGTATTTGTAGTAAGGTTTTCAATTTTGTGGAGATTTTCCTAAGGTACTAATATCTTTACTCTGCTCTTTCGATGAAATTTTGTAAACAGCACTGACAAGAAGAATTAACTGTTTTTTTTTTTTTAAAGCTACTGAGGTGTATCCCAAAAGATGTATAGCAATTTTTAAAAATAAAAGCCTAAACTATTTACAGCATCATTAAAAAAAATAAAAGTTATTTTTCCTTAAGCAGATGAAAAGTGGGTCATTTCATATAATAATGAATTCTAGCCTCTGACACTATATTCATTTCTTTGTAATAAATAAATGTTAACAGAATATAGATCAATTTTCAAATGTCACTATTTTTATATTTAACTCTGAGTTTTGTATTATTAATTTGTGATATAATGTTAGAAATAAGAAATGCTCTATATCCCTTTCATATCTGCATCCTTCTTAGAAAAAAATTAAAATTGCTCCAAGACTCAACAGCCAGAGCTGCATGGTCCAGTCACATATTTTTGATGTTTCAAGCTGCACACTGATGGCATGGCATCGCTGTCAGATGGGTATGTCACTGTGCAAAGGGACTCCCATGTAGGCTTGCTTGATTGGGGTATCATATATTAAAGAGGTAGCTAGTGACCAATTTAGGAGCTCAGGTTTTCAACTTAATAGTTTATCAGGAAAAAAAAAAGTGTAACAAGGGCACTCAATATGCAGAAGACACAAAGGAAGACAATTAACTTTGATAGGGAAACATTTCAGTCAAGACATGTCCCATTCCGTTTAACAGAGGAATGCACAGAAATCTTGTTCCAGGGAGAACACTTCTAAACTTTAGCTCAGTGTCCGTAAGAGGTAGCGTCCCTCTGCCCCATTCAGAGGTCTCAGGCCTCAATACGTGAGTTCAGCTTTACAATTTCTGTTTGACCAAGCTATTTGTTACAAGATTAATAACATACAAATAGATTTAAAGATAAAAGAAATGACTATACCTAATACAGGATACTTCATAAATATTTTAATTCACTAAGTAGATATAATTCTCAATAGATATGCTTCTAATCACTTTAATAAAAAGTTAAAAATATAAGCATTACTAAATGATAACTTAATTGCTTACTATCAATAAAGTAATTGCATACATTTTTTAAAATTAGTACTATTCCCTTGATGGAAATTTGATAAACCAAAATAGGTTTTATTTTATTTTTAAATATGTTCTTTAAAGAGTGTCACATCATATTCTCTAAATGCATATTTCTTAGTATTTATGTTGGAAATAATAATACAAATAAACACACAGAACACAATATTTCCCCAGAACTACTTAATCATCAAGTTAATATTAGATAATTCAGACTTCTTAGATAATTATATAACTCACCATTTTGTTAAAATGGCAACCCAGGAACACTGCAATCCTCAACTAATTCCTCTTAAGCTCATAAAGACAAAGCTCTGTAATTAGCATAGTTAAATGGAAAGTACTTTTATATGTCCATATTTTTTTATTTATCAAAATTCTCATTTGGTAGTTGTAAAAAGAAGGGATTTAATGTATTGTCATGAAAGCATAAACTTGGATGTAGTAATCTACCCAAGAATACAATATTAAAATTCTAGTGAGACAACTAAAAAATCATAATTTTTCCCCTGAAGGCATGTTGTATAATTAGATTTTAATATATTGCTAAGAAATACTTACATAAGTGTGCTTTTTAAAAACCCTAAACTAGAAATATATATATCCCATACACTTAGATATAATCCCAGTGACAAATTTACACAAATTGACCTCATAGAAATCCATAAAATTAATTAAAGGTATGAATGTTGGGGAGGATTAAAGAAAATAATTATAAATATGCTCTCTTGGTTTTCCTTCATCACGAAAAATAGAATATTCACAGAAATTTCGCAACAATATTTGGCCCCATTTTTTTTCAGACATTTGGGCTCAGATAAATGCAAGAAAAGAATAGTTAACCAATCTTTATAGTTTCTAAGGCCCACATTCTTTCAGGTTTTGTTTTTATCATTATTACTACTATTACTGATAATATAAATTACACAAATAAATCATTGAAAATATAGAAAGAGAATGTTAGAATTAAATGAGACAAGTTGAATTCAGAGCGTGTTCTATCACTGTATTTGATCATCAGAAGGAATAGTGTGCATTTATCAGAGCTACAGCTATATTTTCAAAATAACCGCAAACTCAGTGAAAGGAGGAGAAAAGTTTCACAGCGATGAAAAGTGAGAAATGGGAAAACAGCAATACAAGACAAGATTTAATTTAGATAAATGTAAGGTAATACACAGAAGAAGTGCCAAGAGAAAGAAACAAATTGAAGAGTACTAGTGAGAGAACACCATTTGGAGATTAACTGTGGATTATTATGGGAGAGATTTTGCTACATGACAGTGAAGTAAAAACTAAATAAAATATGAATTGTAGTATATTAAGGGTATCATCACCTTTTTATTCTTACACCTAGAGTTCATTTTTAACATACAATAACTTTAAAAACAACGATAATAATTTTAAAGCTAAAAATTATTGAACACAAAGTACAAACTAGACATTGCATTGAATTTTTGTATCTTACTATTAAACACACTAAAGTAAATATTGAAGCAAGTACTGTTATTAACCTCATTTTACTGATGAGATAGTAAATCTAAGGTTAAGTAATTTTTCAAGGTTGGGCATTTATAAATACTAGAGCAAGGAAGATACAAAATTTGAAAATTTAGAGCATAAAACATAGAGAAGAGAAAAATAAAAGGAAACATGTAAAAGTACTGGATATTAATATATAGGGATAAAGGGTTTCAGTAAAACATGATTTTCACTAGTGGCAATAATTGCTAACATACATTGAATATTAACTATGTGCTACATACTGTTTTTCATGCTTTACTAGTTTTTATTTAATCATCACAAATCGTATGAATTAAAATTATTTCATTTTGAAGTTAGGGACACTGAAGAAGGGAAAGGTTGTGTAACTTGCCGAAGGTCATATAGCTATTAAGTAGTGGAACTGGAGTTTGAATCTAGCACTCTTCACCCCCCAGCTCCAGCAATGTTTTACCATTGTGCTGCACTGGTTCCAGCATTCAGAAAGCAGGCAAACATACAATAGATTACAAGTGTAAAAATAATGAATGCAAAAATATGGTGATTATTGAAATAGTATTGTGCCTGGTTTAATGTGGTTATTTATAAATATTTATGAAATAATAGAAAATAACCTAAGTGAATTAGGAAAATTTTGGAATAAACATTAGCTCATTGAGAAAATAAAATAATAAACCAATATGATCTCTTCCTTCCTTCACTGACAATATTTATTGAGCACATACTATGTCCTAGGGATTCTTCCAGTGTAATACATTTTTTTAAAACAGACAGGTAATCCTGCCCTCACAACCTTTATATTTCAGAAAGTAAAACATAATATTATACTAAGTTTCAAATATTTACACTTTTATTCCTAATTGTATTTTTCCAGTTGGTTTTGAATGAGAACATAATTACACAATATTAAATTAAATCTATTATATCAAGGATAATAAAATGATGTCAGTTTCACTTAAAAACTTTTTTATATAAATATGTTTATGAAAAAAATGATATGTTAAAATAAATATAATCTGGATTTTAGTTTAAGTACCTAGAACTTTAAGATTCAAATGAATTAGACTTGAACATGATACTAGATTCAATGTCATACATTATGCCTGTCACCACATCACATTCTGAGCTCTGAATCTCCTTAATTAGATCAGTGTTTGGACCACCTGGCCATCTTGTGCGTATATTATCCCAAATCTAAGCTATTCTTTGTCCCTTCCGCTACACATTTCCTCCTTCAACTCTTCTATTGTCTATTTAGCTCTAGGTCCACTAAGGTTCATGTCGTGACTCATTATTTAATCGGCTTAATGAAGGGCTACCAGTTAAACCAGATGAAGCGAAACAGCAGCAGCTTTAACGTTTCTGCTTTTGTTTTTTTGTTTTGTTTCCATCTTAATCTGCCATCTTCATTTGGGAGGGCAAGATGTGTTACAGACATTCATTTCCCAAAGCGACATGAATTATGCCACCTTCTTGGGTATTAGAGTTTGTTTTTATTTAAATGTTTTATTTTTCTTTCTATTATAGAAGAGAAAAAATGGTGGAAAAAGTATAATAAAGTATGTATTTTTGTATGTGTTTCTAAATTTCTAAGTTTCTTCTGGGAGAAAATGTCTGAATAAAACAAGTATTTTGTCTATCAAGAAATTTACAAATAATTATAAAACTTTTAGGTTACTCACTAACTGTGACATTATGAAGGCTTGAAAAGTATGAGGCACAGAGGGCTGAAAATAGCAAGATTCAAAGGAATTTCAGGTTTTCTACTCCCTCCTGTTTGTAAGGCTTTCTTTGGCACTAAAGAAAAATACATTAGGTCATTCAGTTCGGCGAAGTGTTACACTGCAAATAGTAATAATGTATAGATGCAGTCCAGAAATCAAACTGAATTAGAGAGTCAAGGCGAATGTTTCATTCCATGAGAGAGTAACTGTGGAAATCAATTAATGATGCAGCTAAATCCAGCCCTGGGTCAGTTGAGTCAAGTAAAAATGGCCTCTCTCTCTCTCTCATTGGGAAATGATTTCATAATCTTCATAAAACAGAAATGATTTCCCTAATAGCTGTTTAAATATTTGGACTGCAACACTTTAGGGCACCATTTTTTTGTTTGTTTCCTATTTTATAAAAGGAGAATCCACAATAACAAAAACGTTTCAAAACGTTTCATCACAGAAAATTTGAGAATTGTAAAATCTAATTAGGAAACAAACTAGCACACATCAGAAGCATTCTGGTGCATTTCTTTTGAGCTATTTTTCAGTGAATGAATGAATGTGGGTTTCAAACATGTTTAAGTTTATTTTCCATCCAGCTAACCAATTTATTCTTTTTTAGTGTAATAAATACAATAATATGAAAGTTCATAAATAGATTTTCTCTTATTTTTTATTTCCTCACTCTAAATTCAAAAGAGGAATTAAAGGTCAAAATTAAGAATATTTGTTAAGACTCTTGGTATGTATTGTTAAATCCCTTTACAAAAAAATGAACTGTACAAAGATCATACATATATAATGTGTTACTGGCTTCAACCTTTTAATAATTATATATATTGAACATACTATATATGTTTTATAATACTTAGAGAAAGAACAGAAAAAAACTATATATAAGGATTACTCATAATTCTCCTACACTGATATGGGTATAACCATATCAAATAATTGTATAATGAGATGTGAAGTATAATAAGTATGTGTATGTGTACATATGCATAAATATAGTAAAATAAAACAAAGATAATGTATCTGAACGTTAGTAACCTTTTTCTCAACAATATAATGTAATAGACATAATTTTATGTCATTATCCATATTTCTTTGTCTTCTTTTTAATAATTGCACTGTTACATCCTATAGATATAAAATATTTATAATTTAATCAATGTTATAATATTAGTATCTTGGTCATTTCCATCTTTATTATAATTTATTCTAAATAAATCATAATTTGCATACAATAAACACTCTTTTTTAAAACAAACTAGTTTTAGGATAAATATTTAGAAGTAGAATATGTGAAGCAAATTTGTGACAAATTTTAAATTTTCATCTATATTTGAAATTTGACCTGCAAAATCGATACCAATTTTTAATCTAATAAATTGGACAAAGCACATGTACTGCTCTGGTCCCTGCCAACATTATGCATTATCATTAAATAACACACACACATACATATGCACATACACATTGACAACTGAAGAAGTGATAAATTGTATCTCAATGCACTAATTTGCATTTTTGTCATTATTTATATTATAAGAATATAATAATGTGCTTTTTCATTATTATTATAATAATGAAAGATGAAGCAAACTAAATGCACACAGACACGATAATGGTTATATGATTTATATTACATCCATGATGATTTCATACAATGTTTAACATTTATTTCCTGCCTATACGTGTCCCAAATAACTCTGGTAGTTTATGCTATAGAGTCATATTTAATAATTGCAGCTCAATTTAACAAACATGCTTCTGTATTTATTTCATTGGTGCTCTTCTTACTTAAAGCCTTTCCAACTTGTGATTAAAATGTGTATTTTTTATGATATTCATTTCTTTTACTTTTATCTTTTTGAACCATTTCACATTAAATGTCCCCTAAGACATGAGGTAAGAATATAATAGAAAGATAATCTACAGGAACATATTAATGAACTCACATTTAAGATATGCAAAAAGAATGTAACTTTGGCTATATCTTTTGTGATGCATAAAACACTAAATTTCTATAGAATACAATTACATAAATGTATTTTAATTTGTACATTCATATGTCTATATTTTTATAATGCATATAACATGTTACTAATTATAAAAAGATTAGGACAGAAAGATTTCTACTTAAAATATATTTTTCAATTACATATCAATTACATATTTCGTTAACAATGATGTAATTTGGGGCTTCTTATTTCTTTCAAGTTCTAGTACATTGTTTTCTCAAAAATAGTGCTAAAATTCTAAACTAACAAATCTTATGAAGGTATATTCTTTATATCTGGAATAGGCATATTCCTTATATCTAAGAACTGAGAAGAAACCAGTAAATCTACTATAAAATCGGAACAAGTTTTATGTAAAACGAGGTGTAACTTTTACAGGCAATGTCACTGTCCATATTTTCAGAATGTCCATTTTTTTCTTGTACATAATAATGTTCTAAGCAAATTCTCCATATTGCCTTCCTTATTTAAAATATAAGTTAAAAATTTTATCGTAAGTATATTGGGTTAGAGGACAACTGTTTTGACTTAAATAGTTAAGTGACTCATTCAGACACGGTATTTAAACTATATTTGAATATTCTATGTATGGAATAACAAAGTGTTATAAAACAGTTTGAATTGGTTTCATGTTTTCATGCTTGGTATAAGAAAATGCCTGTTTTCAATGATGAAATTGAACTATATGTGTATTACTTACATACAAATGTTAACATATTAATTACAAAGATATTTTTATGAGGGCTATTTCTATCATAGTGAATTATATACTTCCTTTTTACATGTTTAAATATATTTGAAAGTAGGCAAAAATATATTCTGAAATTGGTGGAATTAGCAGAGTGTTAAAAAATTGACCATGGTATTCTCCTGGTTAAAACTATCAATGGTTTCCCTTGGTTTACAAAATAAAGTATAAGCTGCTTAATATAAGCTGTGATTGGATTTAATTGTTTCATGATACTCAGGATACAAGCAAAACCACACTGAACTTTAAAAATCTTTTTTAATCAAATGGAAGTTCAAGTCTGCCTGATGTTGATGGGAAGGGCAATAGCAACGTTACATGGTGATAGTCATTAATTTTTTATTACCAGGTTAGTCTCGTTATGTGAAGTCTATTTGAAGTTATCTCTCCTAATATTTCTAATTCCTCTGCCCCTTTACTTGGTCATGGAATGTTTTAGAAGGCTCCCATAGATATAGCAATTTATTAATGGCCATTTATCCATGGGCAGCCATACAGTCATCCTCAAAAAAGGAGTGCTACCCTAGGGTATTGCTTTAGAGTGAACTGGGAATTTTCTACCCTCTGCACTTCATTTCTTGTGACATCCTAGAATGAGAGAATAAAATCAAACCTGCTAATCATCAGACAGATAACAACCATAAATATGACTAGCTCCAAAGATAACAAACATTTTCTGTAGGCTGCCCCTACTGTAAAATACTAAAAGAAACATCTTTTATTGAGTGATTTCTCCTGTCTTACACTGATGTCTTCGAATTTGTTTTGCTGTTCTGGCTTCTGTTCAAAAGATTATTGACTTAACTGATTGCTAAGCCTCTCTTGCCTTATGACAGAAATTAATACAAAGCTAAAACCTGCTTCCCCTAGTCCTTCCTCAGAAAAACAACTGATATATAAGTGGTTACTGACTGAATTGTGTCCTCAAGTCTATGTTGAAGCTCTAACCCCTAGTACTTTACAATGTAAGTATATTGGGAGATTGGACTTTTAAAGGGGTAAATACATTGAAATGAGGCCATAGGGAGAGGCCTTAAACCAGTATGACTCACGTCATTTAAAAAAAAAAGACAAATCTAGGATGCTGGTACAGAGAATGACAACTGTGTGAGGACACAGTAAGAGGAAGCTAACTGCAAGCAAAGAGAAAGAACCAGGAGAAACCAAATCTGCCGCCACCTAGATTTTAGACTCCTAACCTCTGGAACTGTGAGAAAATAAATTTGTTTAAGCCACCCAGGGTGCGGTACTTTATTATGATAGCCCTAGCTGCCTATGTTCTTCCTTGTCTCAGTAAGTTAGTAAACTTAAATTTGTTTGATTCAAGGTTTGTTCCTGGTGGTATTTATGGAATGGACTTTATCATCCAATTCTTGAGGTTCAAAACCATCCTTGAGGTCAGGTACCACCACAAGAAACAAAAGCCTATAACCTCTCTCTCTTTCAACTGATAAAGCTTTATTCTCCCCACATGCTTATACCTTTATAATAATAGCCTTTTTATGTTGCCTTATGGGACACTGACTGATTTCACAGTTATTCTATTTTCCAGAAATGAAATAGGTTCTGAAGATCTCAGACCCAATGTTGCTGAACAACTGATAGTACTAATAGTTCTAATACTTCATGATGAATCCACAGGACGGACCATCATAAAACATAAGTTAATTTCTCAATTACCTGCTAAAGTATTAAGACTTAAAATGTACACGATGACTTAGCTCTATCTTTATTTCAGTTATAAAGTCTTCCCCTTCTTTGAACTGGCAAATGTATTACTATTGTCTTTATATATTAAAGGAACGACAAGTTTTTATAGCAAATAAACCCCTTAATTTTTATACAACCCACAATTTTTAAAGCATATTCAACCATAATTCCCCTTCTCCACATTTTATTAAAACTCTATGAAAATGCATTTTGGGACAGTTAAAATAAATTCTTGGATGAAGTAAGTGCTTGCTTTTGTCAAAGTTTTATTATAAACTTGCAGCAAGGGACTAACATCCATGAAAGACAATTCAAGATTTTTTTTTTCTGATAAACAATTTTTATAGGAAGAAAAGATTATTTAAAAAAACACCGGTAAACTAGATACCAAAAAAAGAAAAAAGGAGAATCTTAAGAGTATCAGGTTCAATATACACTGACGTTTGCCTAAGCAGTTCAAAGACAAATTCCTTCAGTCAATTGCCTAACTCCAACTTTAGAATTGATAGCTATTGTTAATTATGAGACAACAAAATTTCACCTCACATTAGTTTTCTAAGGTTTGAGACTATGTGATTTCTCAGTACAAACCACTAGAGGTTTTCTCTTCTGTGCCTTTGCTCATGTTGCTGCCTCTGAGGCTTTCTTATCTGACTCTTTATTCTTAAAATTCGGGCAACACTTACTCTACAAATACTGTCATCTAACCCTTCAAAAGCTCTCCCTGATTTTATGACTGGATTAATACATCTGTATTTTCTTATAGCCATATGCATACGGCTACTATAATTTTTAAATATACAATATTTGTAAATTATATGATTTTGAAATCTTTCTCAAGAGGTTATGCACTCCTCAAATACAAGTATAACATCTGATATATATTTGTAATCTTGTATTTATATATAAATTAATTTACATATATTTAAGTTTACATGTATATATTTATATTTGTAGCTCTACATCAAGCGCAAAGTAGATAGACATTAAATAAATGTTGACATAAACTAAACCTGCTTATGACAACCAATTAGGGGAGATAAAAATATTTTTTTGAAGTGTGGGATATGGATCTTTTTTCTAAAAAATATGTATATATTTGTATTTATTATTAGCATGTACTGTTACCAAAAAAGCTAATGAAGTACTGATTTAGAAAGAAAAGAGAGGACTCATTAGGAAGCCATAAGAAAAAAGTCTTTACTATATTAGAAAATATATTAAAATATCAATATTTTAAATCGACCTAAGTTCAAGTTGGAAAGGACAATAAACACAATATTAGGAAACCACAAAGGAAATACATTTTCTGACTTAAAATTAAAAGACCTTGGTCTGAATTCCAGGTCTGTATCTAGAATGCTTTGTTCTCCAGGATTTGGTAAAATTCATCTTTTGAATTTCAGTTTGCTCACCTATAAAATACTAAAGATAAAACCTGCCTTGACTATCTTCTTGAAGGAGCTCCTGTGAATACCAAAAGATAAAGGTATGTAATAGAATTCATTAGTATAAAATATTTTGAAATATTAGTGTAATGATGGTCATGCTGATAATTATATTTTAATAAAGGTAAAGGTACTACACTTTTTTTGATTTATGAGGTTTATAGACTATCTAGTATGTATCACTGACTTTATGTATCATTGAATTGAGTTTAATTTAGTATCAAACAAGAATGGACAGAGGAAAAAAGGCTTACTGTACTGGCACCAGCTGAGACTTAGTTTCCAACACCTATGAAAACATGAGGTGTAGATAGTAGTTTAAGAACTGAACATCTAATAGCTAATAGTAATATAAGGAACTCAGAATATGCAGCTGTGTGAAAATAGGTGATAATTTTTTGATTTTATAGAGAAAAATGTGATCTTTATTATTTTTTATCATTTATTATTTAACAAATCATTTAAATCCAGCAGCAGAAACAACTTATCATTATTTATAAAAAATTTTTTTGAGAACAAAATTGATGTTTAAAAATATTTCTGACTTATCTAAGCTTGTAGATGTAATTAGTACCTGAAAAAAATGTGGAAACTAAATCTCAACTGTCAATCTAATGCTTTTTCCATTAGTATAATTCTTGCCATAAGAGAAGAAAGTTAATAAGAAATATTGCAGGATATTTGTTAACAGTGAGGTAGGTGTCACTTCTGCTTTTATTCATCCTCTAAATGCATATATTATTTAAAATGATATTTTTGTTGATTAAATTTGGTTTATAAGTATTTTCTCTTTTTTAACAAAAGTGGTTTTTAAAGTTAAAACAAGAAAATGTACATTTAATGAATTTTTGGGAGATCACAGTTATCATTACCTAAAAGAGAGAAATCTGAATGAACTAGCTTGTTTAAATTAACAAGCATC
>NW_006439757.1:6696570-6698377 GCF_000325575.1 Pteropus alecto
AGGTTACTTTCTTAGCAGTGTCTGTCTGTGCAAGAACCATTATAGATTTCACAAAGACAATGAAGGTCTTATCATAGAATTAAATCAAGACTGAGGGGCTTTAAAAACTGAAACCAGAGAACCAATGCCAGTGGTTGCCTGATACAAAAACACTCAGAAAATGTGGTTGTTTTCAAATAGCACACAGTTGCCATGTCCAACCGAAGTAAGTGTTTACTAGCCAAACAGAGTTTAATCCAGAAAATGAGTTTGAACTTCTCCTAAAAATATTTGTGATTTAAGGAAATACCTCTTTTCTGAAGCATTTGCTATAAATACAAAATAATTATACAGAAAATTACGAATAATAATAGTTAATAATGTGAGGGAAAAAAACAAAATACCAAAATGCATTTTACTCATATGCATGTTATTACTAGTTCCTTTGGAAATGCGAGGGGTTGCAATCCACAAACAACTGAGGTGTGGAAGTTTCAAAGAGAGTGTTTCTCAGACCATGTTCGTTATAACCATCTAAGTTAAATGGTATTTCCTAAATAAGTAATTTAGGGAAAAAATGGGTAATGCAAGGTCAAATGTGTTTCTTTGCTCTGTAATTTTACTTTGAAAAGCTAATAGCTTTCAAAATTTACTTTCACAGAACACCCTTAAATTATTTTCAGAGTGTAAAAATAACACATGCCTTATAAAAAGAATGAAAATTAAATATAATCTTAAATTCAACAAAAACAGTAACAAAACTTATAGATTATCCATTTTAAATCACAATACACACACACACACACACACACACTCTCTCTCTCTCTCTCTCTCTCTTGCTCTCTCTCTCTCTCACACGCTCCTCCCTATATCTACCTCCACAGATATTTAAAGTTTTCCATTAATTATATTATTCTCTACATGATATTTTATAATTTATGTTTTCTCTTAACATTATAAATTAGGCATATTTTAATATAAATATATTTTCACTTTTGGTAGCCCTTTTTTCCCCAATAATATATTTTATTTAACTGGTCCACTATTGATGGGTTTTGGATTATGTTATGTTTTCTCTACTTAGACTTGGAATTGTTAATTAAAGTCTATGAATGCATTTTAACTTTTTGACATTGAATGCCAGATTGCTTCCCAGAAATATAACCTTTTACCCTCCCAGAGAATACCTTTGATCCATAACCTTTTTCATTTTCTGAAATTTATTAGGGTGAAGTTAAAATAATTATATAGGTTTCAAGTGTATAATTCAATAATAACTCATCTGTATATTGCATTATGTATTCACCACCCAAAGTCAAATCTCCTTCTGTCACCATACATTTGACTCCCTTTACTCTTAGCTACAATTCCCCTCCCTCATTTCCTCTGGTAACTACTAAAATACTGTCTGCATTTATGAATTTTTTGTCTGTTTGTCTTGTTCGTTTGTACTTTTTTGTTTTATATCCCATACATGAGTGAAATCATATGGTTCCTCGACTGTTTCTGACTTATTTTGCTTAGCATGATATTCTCAAGATAAGATTGTGGAAATTGAAATATGTTGCCATTTTTTTCAACCTAGCATATTTGAAATATTTAAAACAGTCTCATCATTTAAAATTTTCTTTCTTTACTTACTAGTGAGTAGAAGAGTTTTCCTATTTGTTGGCCACCAGCATTCCTACTTTTTTGAATTACCTCTTTTCCCAAAACATTCTTTGGAAAATGCTATTTCAAGAGCTTCCCATCCAAAGAGATGATGCAGAGTGATTGCAGAACTCATTAAATATGTGAAATGGTCTGAGGTCACCTCATGACACTCTTT
>NW_006439757.1:6698417-6705340 GCF_000325575.1 Pteropus alecto
TTTACTCAGAACCAGAATGCACATAAGAACTTTATACTCTGAGTCCTCTGGGTTTTTTTCTCTTTTCAGTTCAGTTCATCTTACTTAATTCTACATGCATTTTCTATTAATGTTCAGACATAAAACATTTTATAAACAATATACACAATGAGGGCTATTGTGAGGAATTAAAAAGGAAAACAAAGAAAATGGGATTCGCATCTTCTAATCCTTTAACAAATCTTCTAATCCACTAGCCTGTCTGGTGCAATAAATGCTCATTCTGTGAGCAGGATTTGCTGTGCTGCCTACTGACTAGATTCTCGCTCCTGCCTTAAGTCTGACATTGTCATCTGTTTAATTTTGTGGTTTCTCTAATGTCACCTTTACATACAAAATAGTTTCTTCTAGAAACAAGGAATCAGAAAAATATCATCTCTCATTAAAAATGTTTGTTTTAGATACAAGCCATGCTTTCTGCATGGGAATAAATACCGTTTGTTTTGTGCTTTGTTGATGATAGAAGCAAACAGGTGCAGCTTGATTTTGAAAAAGGTGTAGATGAATTGGGCTTTTTTTTTCCCCGAAAAGAAAGCCCAAGATTATTTTCTCTATTCAGTATGTCTCAGGTATAAAGACTAGTAATTTCAGTATCAATTTAAAATATCTTTTGCATTCTAGTTTGAAGCCAATTTAAGAGAGTAAATTTAATGAGTTTACTAATTTTAAAGTGATAGTATTTTATAGTAAAACAGAATAGATAAAATGTTTGAACAACCAATAATTTTTTATTAAACTAATTGATGTAGCTATATTATGAATATAACCCAAATTGCTAAAATTTGAAACAAATATGTTTAGGAGAAGGGTGGTAAGGGAAAGGAGAAATAATGGCCTGAGAACCGACTTATTGTGAGGAATCTAACATATATGCAGGTTTTCCCTCCACCGAAAATGGAAAGTAAAGTGCAGAAAGGGCATTAGGGTGAACCATCTGTAATTAATGTCATATGACTATTACTTCATGTACAAAAAAAAAAAAAGGCAACTTCATATAGTTTAGAAATCAAAACAGTTTCGTTTAATGCCCAAGTATTTGATAACAGTCAATTCTCTGCTTAATGAATTACTCTCTTCATTTGATTTTCTATATGACATATTTTATAGCTTTGTTTGTTTCAGATTTCACTGCCTACCTATTATCATCCTTAACTGGATGCTTTCCATCTTCCTAACTTTTAGACAGTAGAGTGCAGCAGCACTCACAACTCAGGATACTCATATGAGCTCCTCACTCTTCAATAATTCTTGCCCCATGATTTAAAACACTACCTATAACTGCAGGGTTTCCAATTTATACTTTCAGTGCCAATCTCTCTTCTAAGTGCCAGCTGAAAATCTCCACTTGGTTGTCTATAGGCACTTCAAAATAATAAATACCAAATTTGCTCCTTTCCCCATTTCCCCCATTTAGGGAAGCAACAAACCCATTTGCTCGCTTTCAAAGCAAAATTCTAACCATCATCTTTGATTTTCCTTTCTCACCTATTCTACATTCAATCAAAAGATATGTTCTAACTTTGAAGTATATATCTGAATAATCTCTAGCCTGGACCAGAGACAAAACAACTGTTCCAATGAATCATTTCCATTCTTGTTCTCCCTCTATTCCATAGTCTATTCTCTACATAGTCATCAGAGAATCTCCATTAAAAAGTAAATAATTGACTTCCTATCAGACTCAGAATCAAATCTCAAATTCTTACCAGGGTTTTACAAAACAGAATGACTCCCTCTCTGACTCGATTTCCTATACCCACTTCTTATGGGCACTGGTCTCCATGCTGATCTATGGCTACAGGGAGCACACTCGTGGCTGAGGGATTTCGCACTCACAAAACTTCATAAGGCTGTCTCATCCCCATCACAGAACAGACATGTACATGGCTTGTTCTTTCACTGCATTCAGGTCTCTCTCATTTGTCTCCATATCCAACAAGACTTACCCAATTACCTTACATAAAATGGCACTCTGTAATTCTCTCTAATCCTTACTTTTCTTCACATAATTTTCAAATGATATTTTATACAGTTCCCCTCACTCTCTCTCTCTCTCCTTATCTAGTAAAATGAAAGCTCTATGAAACCTTATGTATTTTATTCACTCTTATCCTCAGTGAAGTACAAATCTAACAAATGATTGATATGCAATAACTGAGTGAATGAATGAGATTATTGCTTAAATCTAGAAAAGAGATTATTCTAATTTTTTCAGATCAGGGCATCAAGGGTAGAGAGAAGTGTTAGGTAAAAATATCTGTGTAGTAGTCCCAATATAGACTTCATGATGGTTTGAAAATTTTTACAGTTATAGGGGAGAAAAACTACTATGTTAAAACTACACATATTGTTTTATCTGAGATTGAAATTCATTTTTTTGGAAAGTCTCTTTCTTTATTTTGGAAAATTGCCTTTAGTGGACCTTTTGATTCTTGGTTAAGACATGAATGTAGTAAAATGACCTAAATGTCCATAATTCAAACTGAGAAGTTAAATATTTTTTTATTAACGGAAATTGGCAGATCTACCTGTATGCAGGTTATATTTTCTTTAGATATCTTGTTTCTTAAACAAATATTTAGACTGTGGTGGGGACTTAGATTCCTCTTCATTTTATATATATATAAATTATATATGTATAATTTATATATATATAAAGTATATATATATATATTCCTCTTAATTATGAGAAACTTTTACTGGTTTCAGTAACAGCTTATGCCCCAGTAGATAGCTTCTCAGAGTAGACTGACATAACATCAAAAACAAATATAGTCAATAATATTGAAACAACAAGGTATGGTGTCAGGTAGGTACTAGAAATATAGTGGGAATCACTTCATAAATTATATAAATGTCTAAGCACTATGCTGGACACCTGAAACTAATATAATATTGAAAGTCGACTGTAGTTGACAAATTAAAAACAAACAAACAAACATACCTCTATGTCAATGTGTAAATAAATACATTCTCCATTATCTTTACCTCAAAACCCCAGTAAGGTCAAATACACAGGATGGACCTCTTTAGAGAATAGGGACCTTAGAATCTTAGACTTAAGAGAAAAAATGCGTTTCTTGTGATCTGTTATATATGGGTTGTTAAACATGATTTTAATGTAGAACAATATAACTCTTTGTTTTTTAAAATATTAATTTAACGTGAAGTTAAAAATGTTTTCATTGTAAACCAACGAATATTTTTAAATTTACCATTTTGTGAATTTTATTTCATTTTTTGATAAGGATATAATTATAAGAAAATTAAGTTCATTATATTTCTATATAGGTAAAAGTTTTTACCAATTATATATTAACATATATAAAAACATATCTGCTTTTCCCACTTAATAGGTTATGTAGTTAATCAAATAATTTTAAAAATAAAGTATTTTATTAATATAATAAAAATATATCAATTTGATCTGAGAAGTATTCATTGTAAAATGTTATAAACTTTTATTATACATTATCATGTCTACGAGAAAAAAATCTACATTTATTACCTGATATTTGAAATGATTGCTTTTGTGCCTTTAAAAATCAACTGGCATACTTGTGTAATAATTGTTATATCTTATTTATAAATAATGACATAAAACTTGGAAAATTCTGGCTGTTGTTTTAAAACAATTTTCTTTAAATATAGTGGATTTGACTGATATACAATTCTATGATTGATAAGAGAAATTGGAAATGATCTTTACCAATTTTCAGTTTTCAGTTTATCAATTTTCATGTTTTCAGTTTATTATCAATAATGTTTGAAGTCTTAGAGATATCTTTATATACTATGTAAGGAATTCGTTCAGATAAATGTCTTTCACTAATCTATGAGCAGATCTTGGGACAATTTGACAGGATTATTATCATTTTTATGCTCCTCATTAAATTGTTTGTTCTCAAAATTAGTATTTCTTATATTCCTCATCTCTAAATTATGGTAGTCTAAAGTGTAACTTATATAATATGCACTTACAAATAAAAACCCACTAAAGCATTGAAATCACAGCAGCTATGCTCTACCAAGTAAAAATTTTAAGTGAGATCTATATCACTTATGCTTATTTTATTTCTACAAACATATGTTTACTTGATTTTCAGATTACATATTAAATTTTTGCTTTAAAAGGATAAAATGATTAAGTCAAAACTCTAAAATTCCTTTGGAAGTCCGAAAAATTCATTGGTTGCATTTCGGAATCATTGATACTAACAATCCACTTATAGATTTTTATCTGGTGACATCAAAAAGAAACTCTGAAACTTTAAACAGTTAAAAGCTGAGCTGCTTATGTTGTCAGGAAGTGGGGGTCCAAGACCCATGTGCCAGATTTTTCTTCTTTCCTTGTGAACAACCTCTGAGTTTTCTTGCAATGCAAGGTATCCAGGAATCACATTTTAAAGACCATGACCTCATAAACTAAGACAGAAGATATACTGTGTCAGAAAAAAAGTAAAAGCAAAAAAAAAAATCGTATGTAAACAAGCTTTTCATTGGAATAAAGCTGCATAATAGAAAATTTTCTAACTCCTTCCATAAAGATTAAACAACAAAAAAATAATGACTGAATTTTAAGATCGTTTGCAAAGGGATAGTCTAAAGCAGCATAATCAGGTATCATTATACTGGTGAGCCAAAGGTCAAAGTAATTGAATTTGTAAAGAGGCACAAAGGATATCTGGTGAATTAAATTATGATTAGAGAATGATATCTTCTTATACATTATATCGATGCAAATATAAATGAAAAAAATACTTTTAAGATGTCTTTTTCTTTTATTTCTCTCTGAAATAATATGTCTAGCTTCTATTTCCTTCCTTAAAGGATTATGTAGGTGTCTAGGATTAGTTCCCAGATATGTTAATATTACATTATTTTCATCCTCTCACTGATATGAAAACACAGCTGGGAAATTAAATGCAAACGAAAACATTTTTCTTAACAAAATTCTTTCTACTCTTGTAAAAATCTCTTGTATCTATTTGTTTTAAGTAAGAACCCTATTCAACATTTGTTACCAAGTTTTAATTAATTCACAACCTGGATTCGATTCAAAGTGAATAGTCATGTCTTCTAATTTTTATTTTTTTTTTCAAATATTGCTTTCTAGGCTCTTCTTGGCCATAAAATTATTGGATTTTAATTTTTTTTTTCTGCTACTCTATAGATGAGTATCATTTGATGTTCAGCTCATATTTCACACATCTCCTTTTAGTTCACTTATTTTCGTTGATGTTCCCTTCTGGTATTCCAATACCTGAGATATTCTGATGTGTGTAAATTGCAATGATTTATTTCCTTACAGTGACACTGCTGGTCTATCTGTATGCAGAACTAACCCCATGGAACTTAACTAACAATTTCCTTCATCTAGGCAATTTCCATTTTAATCATTCTTGCAACTTTTATCCACTAAAATATATTGAATTATACTCTTAAACTATTTTTTTAAATGGCATACCTCATAATGCACGACTGATTATCTTTTAAAGCTAACTATACTATCACTAGAAGGAAATCATGGAGGCATGTTAACTCTTTGGGGCCACTAGAATGCCACTGAGGCTTCTAGGTCCTGAATAGCTACCATCAAAACATGTCTGTATTAAAAATACTGAGTAAGAACTGTATGGGTATTTTTTTTTTTTTTTTTAGTAAGTGTCACCCTTACATTAACAGAAGACCAGACCAGCTATTGCCTTCTAGAGAATATATAATTTTATAAGAACAGACATCTACAAGGCCAAATCAAGGGGCCAGCCAGAAAATATATTTCTTAAATAAGAACACATCTTTATAATTAATGTTCACATTTAAGGCATATTTTGCCTGCTGAAATGTTGTTTGTAAAGAAATGAGGAAATGTATACATGGAAAGAATTTTAGTTAAAAGTCAGGATTATAAACATTTGATTAGAAGCTCCCTCATTTACAAAACTATGTGAAGACAAAATTGTCCAAACCAAAATAGACTGATAAGGAAATTTTTAGTAGAGTATACAGGAATTATCCACTAACTATAAAATTGATTGTGTTTGATAAACAAAAAAAAAAGTGGACAATTTCTGCTTTTTAAAAAATAGATAATTGATTCCTCTCCTTTTCTCTGTCTTCTAAGTAGCAGATCAAGGGTCAGTACCCAAAATAATATTAGGCAGGGTGCAATGTCTTCAGGGCATCTTAAATATTGAGACTTTTCTTCCCTTTGCTCTCTGCTTACCTTTCTATATCCATTTATGAAATATGTATTTAAAAGACAACTGGAACTTTAGGGCGAGGAATATTAAATGCATACTGAACCCTCAGAGGTGGAAAGGCTTCAGAAAGCTAGAATAACCTGGCAAACTGAGATATGGCTTTAGAGGTGTGAACATCAATATATGTGTACACCTATTTCTCTGAAAGTAGAACAAATATCTAGACAGATGTCTGAATTATAAAGAGTATATTAAAGAAAAAAATGAACAACAAAACAAACGCTAGATTTTAAAAATGGTTCATAATCACAGAGGGAAAAGATACCAAGGAAGAAGAAACATATATTTGAAAATAATTCTACAAAAAAACAATGTTACTGTTCGGGTACTTAGTGAAATTCAAAATAATATTACATTTTTTTAAGGAAAATTCAAGGCTATAAGAAGAATATAGTATTTTTTAAAGGATATAACAGTGAAATGAAATTAAAATAAATAAACTCTTAGAAAGTAAAGATCACAAAGAAAGCAAAATAACTTTAGCAAAATTAAAAACTATATTCGAGGCTATAAAAGCACAGGCTTCACAATGCAAAAATCAAATGAGTGATGTCAAGAAAAGACGAGAAATCTTTCCTAAGTATTTAGAAAAAAACAAAATAAAATACACATGAAGAGCGG